>NC_041391.1:560230487-560301714 GCF_002162155.2 Triticum dicoccoides | reverse complement strand
AGTCTAGGCTTGTCCCATCCACCAAATCTCCTCACCCGCCGCTGCCAGTCTCTCCATCGGGATCCAACCCGCAACCAGCTTCTCCCTCCCTCGTTTCTTCCACCAGTCCAACCGCATCCACCCAAATCAAAGCTTGTCTTCCTTTATTTCCGTGCCAACCCAATCACCCACAGCCTCGCTCATTCCAGATCAAAGGAATCGTCCCCAAGCATCGATGGATCCAAACCAGCCTCCTCCCCTCGATCCATGAGATCCACAGCTCCTCTGCCCATGGCCCCACGTTCCCCCTCCATGTCCATGCCCAAGCAGGAGCGCTCGGCATCATCTTCTTGCGCCACAAAGTCGCCGTTCCCATCTGCCGCCGACGTCCAAACCTTCAGCTAGCAAGATGAGCACCACCGTGCCCTTCCTCCCTGTTCTTCCTTCCCTTTCTCTATTTCTTCTCCTTTCCCCACTCATCTCTCTCTGTTGCCTCCACAGGACACCATGGCCGACCTCTTCTTTCGATACGTCGCCGAACCTTCGTCTCCTTCAAGCAGCAGCAGCCCCGTGCGCCTTTGACCACGCCTAACCCCGAGCCGATGCCTTCCCCTCGTCCCCCCGTGCAGACCACCCAAGGCCGTCCTGACCCGCCAGTGACCTCGACCTTTAGGCCACCCCGACGCACCCCTGCATGCTCGACCTCCTGACCCCCCCTCATGCCCAAGCCGCACGGGAGACAAGCAACCCGCAGGTCACGCACCCGTCACCCTCGCCTTCTCTCTTCTTCCCCTTTTCGTTCTGCTCCATCCTCTCTGAATATCTCTCTCTCTGTTTAAGTGCAGAGGAAGTGCTCCGTCGCCCGCTGCCTGTAGCCGCGTTGCTCCCCTTCCCCGAACACCTCGTCCCCACCGTTGCTAGCCACCGGAACCAACAGGCCATCCTCGTCGGCACCCCTACCCCGCCGTCACCCAGCTCGCCGGAGCCCCGTTGCCGTGCCGCCTATCTTCTGCTTCGACATGGCCTGCTGTTGCCTCTGTTGGTAACGAGCAGCAGCGGCTCGCTCGTCCTGAGTGTTGACCGTGCCTCCAGCGCATCGGCAGCAAGGCCCAGCCAGCGCCAGGAGGGCCCAGCCTCCTCTGCGGCCTGCCCGCACCGCCCTCAGCCGCCACCACCGACTGGGCATGGCCCATGGGTGAGCGCCCACAGCCCCTCTCTGTTGTCCTAGTGCGCCTAGATTCAGCCCATGTAGTTTTTTTCATCCGCTGCGAATTTCACCAATTTCCAGAGACTGCAATTTTACAGAAAACCCCATGTTGTTCATGCATTTAATATCTCACAAACTATGCATCATATGTAAAAACTTCCTATATGTAAAATGCTTAGTTTTTCATCTAGTTTCACATTATGCCACTTTCATCCATGTTAAAAATGTTTAACTTACTGTTTGCATTAATTTGCTCAAATGCCATGTTGAAATGATTTATTTCATAACTAAATAACCGTAGCTCGGTTTTAAATAAACTTTATAGGTAAATGGGGTGGAAAAATGCCTAGTTCAACATGGTGCACTTTATTTTGCTGTTTAACAACATTAAAATTGTGTTTAGGGCAGAACAGTAGCAAATTCGAAATATGCATATGAGGATTTTCCGGAATTGTTGTTTGTTGTTCCGGCCTCATTTAAACTTGCCTAGATAGGTAGCTTAATTATGCTTCACCTCTTTCCATGTTTAACAGCATTTAATATTGTTTGGTAGCTTAAACGAGATTAAACTAAATATGTCAATGTGGTGTTTTTTCAATATGCAACTTGTTGCATATTGAGCTCCACTTAACTTGTAGCATTGTTTGTTGCACTTTGCCATGCCTCATTAAACCGGACATGCATCATACTTGCTTGTGCCTCATTCCATGATTATGCTTGGTTGTTTACCATGATGTTTCCTTCTTTCCGGTTGTGCTTCTTCTCGTTAGGTCCTGTTTTGTTGCGATCGTGAGGATTGGTTCGACTACGCTTGGTTCGTCTTCGCCCGCTCGTCTTCTTCATGGACCCGTTCTTCTTCCTAGCCAGATTTCAGGCAAGATCACCGTCACCTTGGATTTCATTACTATCATTGCTATGCTAGTTGCTTCGCTCTATCGCTATGTTGTGCTACCTATCACTTGTTTATCAAGCCACCCAAACTGCCATGTCAGCCTCTAACCTTTTCACCCTTCCTAGCAAACCGTTGCTTGGCAATGTTACCGCTTTGCTCAGCCCCTCTTATAGCGTTGTTAGTTGCAGGTGAAGTTGAAGATTGCTCCATGATGGACAGGATTATGTTGGGATATCACAATATCTCTTATTTAATTAATGCTTCTATATACTTGGTAAAGGGTGGAAGGCTCGGCCTTATGCCTGGTGTTTTGTTCCACTCTTGCCGCCCTAGTTTCCGTCATACCGGTGTTATGTTCCTTGATTTTGCGTTCCTTTCGTGGTTGGGTGATTTATGGGACCCCCTTGACAGTTCGCTTTGAATAAAACTCCTCCAACAAGGCCCAACCTTGGTTTTACCATTTGCCTACCTAAGCCTATTTCCCTTGGGTTTCCGGAGCCCGAGGGTCATCTTTATTTAACCCCCCGGGCCAGTGCTCCTTCGAGTGTTGGTCCGAACAGAGAAGCCCGCAGGGCCACCTCAAGGAAACTCGAGGTCTGGTTTTACTCGTAGCTTGACTTATCTGGTGTGCCCTAAGAACGAGGTACATGTGACTCCTATCGGGATTTGTCGGCACATCGGGCGGCTTTGCTGGTCTTGTTTTACCATTGTCAAAATGTCTTGTAAACCGGGATTTGGAGACTGATCGGGTCTTCCTTGGAGAAGGAATATCCTCCGTTGACCATAAGAGCTTGTGATGGGCTAAGTTGGGACACCCCTGTAGGGTATAAACTTTAGAGAGTCATGCTCGCGGTTATGTGGCAGATGGGAAATTTTAATGTCTGGTTGTAGAGAATTTGACACTTGACTTAATTAAATGCATCAACCGTGTGTGTAGCCGTGATGGTCTCTTTTCGGCGGAGTCCGGGAAGTGAACACGGTTTTGGGTTATGTATGAACATAAGTAGTTTCAAGATCACTTCTTGATCACTTCTAACTTCACGACCGTTCCGTTTGCTTCTCTTCTCGCTCTTATTTGCGTATGTTAGCCACCATATCATTCTTAGTCGCTACTGCAACCTCACCATTTATCCTTTCCTTTACCCATTAAGCTTTGCTAGTCTTGATACCCATGGTAATGGAATTGCTAAGTCCTCGTGGCTCACAGATTACTACAACAACAGTTGCAGGTATAGGTTATGTGATGATCTTGACGCGAGAGCAATGTTTACTTGTTTTGGAGTTCTTCTTTTGCTTCTTCTTTGATCAGGGGATAGGTTCCAGGTCGGCGGTCTGGGCTAGCAGGGTGGATGTCGTTTGAGTTTCTATTTGTGTTTCATCCATAGTCGGATGTTGCTCTTATGTATGATGTTGTATTCATGTGGCATTGTATGCCTTTTGTATGTATCCCCAACTATTATGTAATGGTACGATGTAATGATATCCACCTTGCAAAAGCGTCTCCAATATGCGCTTCCATCCTCGGTGGGACCTTCGAGTTCCTTTAGGATAGGGTCGCATATTTGGCGTGACATTCAATGACTGAGATTATAGTTTGTTAGTTCTCAATGAAGTTTCTGAACCATACTTGACATTGTGAATAGATTGTTACTTGAGCATGAGAAATCATATGATAAAATCTATATATGTTGCTGTTATAAGAATGATCATGATGCCCTCATGTTCGTATTTTATTTTTATTGACACCTCTATCTCTAAACATGTGGACATATTTTTCGATTTTGGCTTCCGCTTGAGGACAAGTGAGGTCTAAGCTTGTGGGAGTTGATACGTCCATTTTGCATCATGATTTTATATCGATATTTATTGTATTATGGGCCGTTATTACACGTTATGTCACAATACTTATGGCTACTCTCTCTTATTTTACAAGGTTTATCATGAAGAGGGAGAATGCCGACAGCTGGGATTCTGGGCTGGAAAAGGAGCAAATATTGGAAACCTATTCCGTACAGCTCCAAAAGTCCTGAAACTCCATGAAATTCATTTTTGGAATTATTGAGAATTATTGAGCGAAAGAAGTACCAGAGGGGGCCCACACCCTGGCCACGAGGGTGGGGAGCGCGCCCACCCCTACTGGGCGCCCCCCTGCCTCGTGGGCCCTTGGTGGCCCTCCGGTGCCCATCTTATGCTATATGAAGTCTTCTACCCTGGAAAAAATCATAAGAAAGCTTACGGTACGAAACTCCGCCGTCACGAGGCGGACCTTGGCGAAACCAATCTACGGCTCCGACGTAGCTATTCTGCCCGGGAAACTTCCCTCCGGGAGGGAGAAATCATCACCATCGTCATCACCGACGATCCTCTCATCAGAAGGGGGTCGATCTCCATCAACATCTTCACCAGCACCATCTCCTCTCAAACGCTAGTTCATCTCTTGTATCTAATCTTTGTACCCAAACCTCAGATTGGTGCCTGTGGGTTGCTAGTAGTGTTGATTACTCCTTGTAGTTGATGCTAATCGGTTTATTTGGTGGAAGATCATATGTTCAGATCCTTAATGCATATTAATACTCCTCTAATCATGAACATGAATATGCTTTGTGAGTAGTTACGTTTGTTCCTGAGGACATGGGTGAAGTCTTGCTATTAATAGTCATGTGAATTTCATATTCATTCGATATTTTGATGAGATGTATGTTGTCTCTCCTCTAGTGGTGTTATGTGAACATCGACTACATGACACTTCACTACTATTTGGGCCTAGAGGAAGGCATTGGGAAGTAATAAGTAGATGATGGGTTGCTAGAGTGACAGAAGCTTAAACCGTAGTTTATGCGTTGCTTCGTAAGGGGCTGATTTGGATCCACTAGTTTCATGCTATAGTTAGGTTTACCTTAATACTTCTTCTGTAGTTGCGGATGCTTGCAATAGGGGTTAATCATAAGTGGGATCCTTGTCCAAGAAAGGGCAGTACCGAAGCACCGGTCCACCCACATATCAAATTATCAAAGTAACGAACGCGAATCATATGAACATGATGAAAACTAGCTTGACGATAATTCCCATGTGTCCTCGGGAGCGCTTTTCTCATTATAAGAATTTGTCCAGGCTTGTCCTTTGCTACAAAAAGGATTGGGTCACCTTGCTGCACTTTATTTACTTTCATTGCTTGTTACCCGTTACAAATTATCCTATCACAAAACTATCTGTTACCTACAATTTCAGTGCTTGCAGAGTACTGAAAACCGCTTGTCATTTACTTCCGCTCCTCGTTGGGTTCGACACTCTTACTTATCGAAAGGACTATGACAGATCCCCTATACTTGTGGGTCATCAGGCGTGTATTCCGTAAATAGTCATACGTGCTTTGTTAAAAGAACTTGCATGGCATCTTTTGTCATACCGTCCCGTGGCAGCGGGGTCCATATTGGAAACTAAGGGATATTAAGGCCTCCTTTTAATAGAGAACCGGAACAAAGCATTAACACATAGTGAATACATGAACTCCTCAAACTACGGTCATCACCAAGAGTGGGCCCGGTGTTGTCACTCTACGATTGTCGGATCATAACCGTAGTAGGTGACTATAACTTGCAAGATTGGATCTAAAGCATGGATATAATGATAAATTCATAAACGGTTCAGATCTGAGTTCATGGCACCCGGGCCCAAAGTGACAAGCATTAAGCATAGCAAAGTCATAGCAACATCAATCTAAGAACATAGTGGATAATAGGGATCAAGCCTTAACAAAACTAACTCGATTACATGATGAATCTCATCCAACTCCTCACCGACCAGCGAGCCTACGAAGGAATAGCTTACTCCTGGGGGGAGCATCATGGAATTGGTGATGGAGATGGGTTGGTGATGACGAAGAACGAAGCCCCCCCTCTCCGGAGCCCCAAATGAACTCCAGATCTGCCCTCCCGAGGAAGAACGGGGCTTGGTGGCGGCTTCGTCTCGTGGATCGCAATAATTCTTTCTCCCTGTTTTTTTTCTAGAAATATGTGCTTTTATAGTATCAGGGGGTCGTCTGCGTGTCCACCAGGTGGGTACAACCCACCTGGGCATGCCAGGAGAGGGGGGCGCACCCTAGTGGGTTGTGCCCACCCAGGTGCCCCTCTCCGATAGGTCTTGGCTGCAGAAATTCTTATTATTGATATAAAAAATCCTTGCAAAGTGTGAGAAAAAGTAGATACATTGGAGACGTATTAGTCCGGGGTTCTGCTGAATTTTTATTTCATTCTAAGAATTTTTTTCTGCACAAAAACAACACCATGGTAGTTCTGCTGAAAACAACGTCAGTCCGGGGTTAGTTTCATTCAAATCATGCAAATTAGAGTCCAAAACAAGACGAAAAGCATGAGAAGAAGTAGATACATTGGAGACGTATCAGCTAGGCTCCAGGCGCGAGGCTCCAGGCGCTCAGGAGTTCATCACCAAGGTGACCGAGCAGCTTCAGGAGGAGCGAGCCATGCGTGGCGAGCGTCGCCCTGCACCATCTCGTGCAGCTGCCGTCCCTGACATTGGTAGCGAGCTGCGTGTCTGCGCCAACATCCCAGGCCTCAACAGGGCTGCTTCTCAGGAGATCTTCTAGCCGTCTTGCATTGGACGGAGTAGGGGTTGGCCCCGCAGCTATGTCTGCATGTCGTTTGGCCTGATGGACGCGGCTACCTCACACCAGCGCTACATGTAGGGCGTCTTGGCGGCTCACGAGGCCAGGAGCCAGGCAGTCCTGGCAGAGGAGGTGCTGGACCCTCGTGAGCCCCTCGGAGGAGCCTTCCGGGCGTCATGAGCCGGTTGGCCCGTGAGGAGCGATCTCTGTGATGCATGTCTTCAGCTACTTCAACACTTCTACAACGATGGTGCCAGGTGACTTTTTGGTTTGCTCAACTGAGGGTGCCCCTTAGGCTGTATTATCCTCAAGCTGTCAGGGCCCGCCCCTCCAACCTGTATCTTTTTGCGCATGTATCAGAATTGGCTTCACCTTTGATGAGTTTCTTAAATATTGCAACCTACATGTTCGGTGCTTCACCACCATGAATGTCGTGCATCCTCACAAACTCGCCCACGATCGCCTTATGATTAAGGACTGGCTAGACGTCTGTGCTCGGGTCCGTCCCTACAGCGTCGCTAAACCCAAGTGGCCGAGCTCTGTCTTGCGGGCCAGCTCCCGTGCACGTCACCTCCTGTGGTCCTTGGTGCCTTGTTCTTGCATGAGCTAATCAAGGGTGGATGAGTCAGAGCACATGACCAGGTGCCTCGCTGTCGCGGGAGCCGCGCGCCAACTGTCTTTCTTTAGGATTATTGATTGAGAAGACTGGGCACGACATCTGTGCTCGGGTCCGTCCCTGAAGTGTCGATAAACCCAACAACTGAGCTCTGTCTGGCGGGCCGGCCCCGTTCACGTCACCTCCTGGGGTCGTTGGTGTTTGGCCTTCTCGTGCGATGTCCTCCGGATATTCACTCAGCACAGGCCACCTCAACATCTCGCATTATTCTTAGAGGCACCCCGCACCAAAAATTCAGGCGCAACCCGCCTTGAGGTAGGGCCTCGTGAGTCCCGCACTGGCTCATGAGTGCCCAAATACACCTCATCCAGTTCTGCCGTGCAAGCCACGTGTACGAACGGGAATGTACATGCCCCGGAGTCTCCCCCAGAGAGAACTCCCACCCACGCACCAGTGGAAGCCCCATGCTCCGCACTGGTGGACGACACAGTCGAAGAGCGACTATGCCCACACACCTGTGGAAGCTCCATGGTCCGTGCTAGCGGACGGCACGGTTGAGGAGCGGCTATGCCCATGCTCCGCGCTGGTGAGTAAACAAGTGAGGGCACCCTTGTGGATGCAACAACCTCAGGAGTGCCTGTAGGCCCGATGTACGGTCCCACTGCGCAGCTTTCCATACAGGAGGCCCACGCGAGGGGGCTGGGCACGGGGGCTACTCTCAGGCCATGCGTGGTGCACGCCACCTTATCTGGTTCTCTCGCATCCCTCCTAGGCAAAAACTGGCAAGGAAAGGTATGGAGGACTCCGGATTGACTCAGGCGCTACTCATGTTTCCTTCATGAGGGTCGTTCGTAAGTCAAGGGGGACCCCTGAGCATCGCGACTCAGGGGCCTCACTAGTCATGTAGCCCCTCGCCCCTTGGTCTCGTCCTGGTGATCCGCACGCCCCAACGGCAGTCAAGGTATGCGCGGGGCTAGGCCCGACCGACGCAGAACGCTGAGGCAAACATGAAGGGAACCAAGCACTAAAAGGAAGTCGCGGAGTTCCAGCAAGTTATTACAAAACATAATGTTCCACAAGTTCAAACAGAAGTTCTCACGCCTCCGCGAGGCACAATGAATGTTGCAGGGTCAAACTAGGAAGAAGCACGCCATCGCCTTGGTCGTCGCCACGGCCAGGCCCTCCACCGCGCACTTCATGGCCGGCTTCGGCGCCACGTCCTCCTTCCCGTGCGGCCGACGCATGGGACGACCCGGCATCAGCTATCTTCTTCGACCGCCTTAGGGGGTCGATGCTGCCATCCCCTCCCCTCGGCGGCGCTGCACCAACTGCGTGCGTTAGGATCTCCACGTCATCGTCCTACCAATCTCGCAAGAGATCTGGACACGGAGACATACCCACATGGCGCAGCTCGCCGCTTCGGCATCGGCCGTCTTCGGGTTCTCGGCGAAGGATTCTACCCCCTCCAAGCAGGCCTGCTCGATGGCCAGTACCTGCATCCTCGTCCTGTCATGCATCTGCCGGATTGCATTCAGCAGCACATCCCGCATCGCATCAGGGCGAAGGAGGAGCTCCGACATTGTGAAAAAGGGGGACAAGGTATTAACCACGGGTGTTGGGTGTTCAGCATTGTAGGGCGCCTTGCCGAAGTGCCAGCCAGGGGCCAACCCGGCTTGGAGATGGCGATCACCCGATCGGCCACCTGCTTTGGAGCCAGCCTCCCGGACGACATCCAGGTGGTATCCCGGTGGTCGCCCATCTGGCCAATAATGTGTGCCCGACATTGCAGCGGCAACACCCGGCACGCGATGAAGGTGGTGACAAGATTCGTCCCCTTGAGCCCTTCCCGCGTTGTCATCTCCCGGATCAGGTCGCACAAGTTTTGCACCCCCTGTGGCGGGTTCCTGGGTGTGTGGCACCAGTTCTTCTTGGTGAGCGGCTGCTCATTGAAGAACAGGGGCAAGTTGATGGCATCGGCGTTTTCCCAACAACGTTGCGCAAGTAGAAGAAGGTATTCTGCCATTTCTTAGCAGAATCCTCGAGGGGCATCTTGGGGAATATCCCGCCCGGCCGAATCGAAATGATAGTGGCCTCGCTATTGGATATGGCCCTGGCCTCCGGCCCCTGTTGATTGAGGAAGAAGAGGTGGCTCTAGAGCTCCATGTCTGGCTCCACCCCCAAGTAGCCCTCGCAGAGGGTGACGAAGCCCGAGAGCTGCAGCATGGAATTTGCACCAAGATGGTGTGGCTGCAGCCCAAAGAAGGTGAGGAAGGCGCAGAGAAAATTGTTCACGGGGATGCCGAGCTTGCGCTGGAAATGGCTGTAGAAGACCATGCGCTCGCCGTCCTACACCCGCATCTCCACCTCCCATCCGGGCGTGTGAGCGGCAACATCCACCGCTGGTGGCAGTCACCGGGTCTCACAGAGACGCTGGATGTCGACATCAGTGATGATGGATCCTTCCGACGAGCCTTTCGGCGGCGCCATCTATGGTGCTCGGCGAGGACGCGAGGTGCGGTTTCGAGAGGAAGCTAGCACGGCCGACGGACGGTCCGTACGGTGCCTGGCGCTCCGGTGGATAGCGAGCTCAGGAGACTGGGAGAAGAGAATATGGACGGGGCGAGGGGTGCGTGCCTGAGTGTTTCCACTGCCCTCTCCCTCCGGTTTTATAACCACGACCGATCGTGGGGAAGTGGGATCCTCTCCACCCACTGATACGTCTCCAATGTATATATAATTTTTGATTGTTCCATGCTATTATATTATCCATCTTGGATGTTTTATATGCATTTATTTACTATTTTATATGATTTTTGGGACTAACCTATTAACCTAGAGCCCAGTGCCCGTTTCTGTTTTTTCCTTGTTTTTGAGTATCGCAGAAAAGGAATATCAAAAGGAGTCCAATTGACCTGAAAATTTATGGAGAATATTTTTGGACCAGAAGAAGCCCACAGAGCATCGGAGATGGACCAAAAGATTCCCGAGGCCACCACTAGGGTGGAGGGTATGCCCTACCCCCTTGGGCGCGTCCCCCTACCTCGTGGCTGCCTCGTGGACCCCCCTGACTTGTTTCCGACGCCAACACCTCTTTTATATCCCCAAACTTCTAGAACAGAACCTAGATCGGGAGTTCTGCCGCCGCAAGCCTCTATAGCCACTGAAAACCAATCGGGACACTATTACGGCACCCTGCCGGAGGGGAAATCCATCACTGGTGGCCATCTTCATCATCCCGACACTCTCCATGACAAGGAGGGAGTAGTTCACCCTCGGGGCTGAGGGTATGTACTAGTAGCTATGTGTTTGATCTCTCTCTCTCGTGTTCTTGATTAGGCACGATCTTGATGTACCTTGAGCTTTGCTACTATAATTGGATCATATGATGTTTCTCCCCCTCTACCTTCTTGTAATGGATTAATTTTTCCCATTGAAGTTATCTTATCGGATTGAGTCTTTAAGGATTTGAGAACACTTGATATATGCCTTGCATGTGCTTTTCTATGATGACAATGGTATATTCCCGTGATCCACTTGATGTATATTTTGGTGATCAACTTGCGGGTTCAGTGACCTTGTGAACTTATGCATAGGGGTTGGCACACATTTTCGTCTTGACTCTCCGGTAGAAACTTTGGGGCACTCTTTGAAGTTCTTTGTGTTGGTTTGAATAGATGAATCTGAGATTGTGTGATGCATATCATGTAATCAAACCCACGGATACTTGAGGTGACATTGGAGTATCTAGGTGACATTAGGGTTTTGGTTGATGTGTGTCTTAAGGTGTTATTTTACAATGAACTCTAGGGTTGTTTGTGACACTTATAGGAATAGCCCAATGGATTGCTCGGAAAGAATAACTTTGAGGTGGTTTCGTACCCTACAATAATTTCTTTGTTTGTTCTCCGCTATTAGTGACTTTGGAGTGACTCTTTGTTGCACGTTGAGGGATTGTTATATGATCTAATTATGTTATCATTGTTGAGAGAACTTGCACTAGTGAAAGTATGATCCCTAGGCCTTGTTTCAAAGCATTGCAATACCGTTTGTGCTCACTTTTATTACTTGCTACCTTGCTGTTTTTATACTTTCAGATTACAAAAACCCATATCTACCATTCATATTGCACTTGTATCACCATCTCTTCGCCGAACTAGTGCACCTATACAATTTACCATTGTATTGGGTGTGTTGGGGACAAAAGAGACTCTTTGTTGTTCTGTTGCAGGGTTGTTTGAGAGAGACCATCTTCATCCTATGCCTCCCACGGATTGATAAACCTTAGGTCATCCACTTGAGGGAAATTTGCTACTGTCCTACAAAACTCTTCACTTGGAGGCCCAACAACGTCTACAAGAAGAAAGGTTGCGTAGTAGACATCAAGCTCTTTTCTCGCACTGTTGCCGGGGAGGTTAGTGCTTGAAGGTATATCCTTATATTAGATCTTGCAATCGAATCTTTTAGTTTCTTGTTTTATCACTAGTTTAGCTTATAAAAGAAAACTACAAAAAAAGGAATTGAGGTTGCCTCATATGCTTCATCTATTTAATGTCTTTTGTGAAAATAATGATTTCGATAATTGTGCTCAAGTGTTAGAAGAAGAAGTCTATAAAATGTTTGGCTTAAAATCTTTGTATGATGAGCATGATTGCAATGTTGTTAGTATTGATTCCTTGAATATCCATGATGCTAATGATATGCAAAGCCACAACCTTGGGGATGCTATATTTGATGAATATGATATTTTTAGTCCCCCAAGTTTTGATGAGAATATTTATTATGATGAAAGCATGCCTCCTATGTATGATGATTATATTGATGAAAGTGGGTTTGGAAGAGTGTCAACTTTAGGAAGTAATGATCTCACTATTTTGGAGGGTGTTGAACATTATTGTGATAATTATGAAAGTGTATTTGGAGAGGTCATGACTTTATTTAGTGATGAATCCACTATTTCGGAAGAGGTTCCAATTGATTATGAGAACAAAGTTGTTATCTATGATGATTATTGTGATGACATGTACGCTATAAAGAAAAATGATAACCATGAAACTTGTCATCTTGATTTTAATTTACAATTGGATTATGCCTCACATGATAGTTATTTTGTTGAGTTTGCTCCCACTACTATTCATGAGAAGAAATTTGCTTATGTGGAGAGTAATACAATTTCTATGCTTATGCATCATGAAAAGAGTGCTTTATGTGATAGTTATATTGTTGGATTCATTCATTATGCTACTAAAAATTACTATGAGGGAGGAACATATGCTTATAGGAATTGCAATAATATGAAGTTTCCTCTTTATGTGTTGAAAATCTTGAAGTTATGCTTTTTCGCCTTCCTATGCTAGTTGATTCTTGTTCCCATAAATTGTTTGCTCACAAAATCCCTATGCATAGGAAGTGGGTTAGGCTTAAATGTACTAGGTATATGCTTCATGATGCTCTCTTTGTGTTTCAATTCTTATCTTTTATGTGAGAACCATTGACATCATCATGCCTAGCTCGAAAGGCATTAAAGAAAAGCGCTTTTTGGGAGGCAATCCAATATTTAACCCTACTATTTTTGTGTGTCCACATGATTATGCTACTGTACTAATCATGTTTTATAGCTTTTGTTTCAATGATGTGCCAAGTAAAGCCTTTGGGACAGTGTGGATGATAGTTGACTTGATTCTGTGCAAAAACAGAAACTTTTGTGCTCAATCCAGGAAATTTGAAAATTCACTAGAACATACTTTTGATCTGAATTTTTTACACAATATTGATATACAAATTTCCTATATTGTCCTAAGTTTTCAGAAGTTTTGGAGTTACAGAAGTATGGAAAGTCTCCAGATTACTACGAACTATTCTGTTTTTGACAGATTTTGTTTTCTATGTGTTGTTTGCTTATTTTGATGAATCTATGAGTAGTATCGGTGATACGGGCATGGCATCATCAATTGTTAATTCTATCGAAGCTAAGCCAGTTAAGCAGAGAGGTCATAAAAATGTTATGGAAACTAATGCCATGCAGGCGGTCAGATTTCATCAAGGAAAGGATGGTCATGTACGTGAACTTTTTGGGCCGAGAATCAATTTGGCAATTAGTAGACTAGAGACCAATTATATGACGCATGCGTTGGAACCAGGAGATGTCATTGGCACTGTCGGTGTCAAAACCGGCGGATCTCGGATAGGGGGTCCCGAACTGTGCGTCTAGGCGGATGGTAATAGGAGACAAGGGACACGATGTTTTTACCCAGGTTCGGGCCCTCTCAATGGAGGTAAAACCCTACTCCTGCTTGATTAATATTGATGATATGGGTAGTACAAGAGTAGATCTACCACGAGATCGGAGTGGCTAAACCCTAGAATCTAGCCTATGGTATGATTGTTGTTCGTCCTACGGACTAAAACTCTCCGGTTTATATAGACACCGGAGAGGGCTAGGGTTACACAGAGTCGGTTACAATGGGAGGAGATCTTCATATCGTATCGCCAAGCTTGCCTTCCATGCCAAGGAAAGTCCCATCCGGACACGGGACGGAGTCTTCAATCTTGTATCTTCATAGTCCGGGAGTCCGGCCAAAGGTCTTAGTCCGGCCATCCGGACACCCCCTAATCCAGGACTCCCTCAGTAGCCCCTGAACCAGGCTTCAATGACGACGAGTCCGGCGCGCAAGTTGTCTTCGGCATTGCAAGGCGGGTTCCTCCTCCGAATATTTCATAGAAGATGTTGAACACCAGGGTAGTGTCCGGCTCTGCAAAATAAGTTCCACATTCCTTCGTAGAGAGAATAATATTTGTATCAATCGGATCTGCTGACGTATTTTGTGGCATGACATCATGCCACAGCCAGGCTCTTTATTCATTTTATTGTTCCACCTCAGCGTGTTTAGCGAGGCGGTTTCCTTGGCACGTCTTGTCAAAGCAGAGATCGCGTCCCTTATTCCGGGATTCTCATCAATACGGGTGTGGGTAACCCAACCGCGCCATTAACCGCGGCGCTTGGGAGATAAGCGAGTTTTATCAGGCCGGTGGGGGGCTCGTAGTTTTGGCCGCCCATATAAGGGGATAAGAATCCGCCTTTTCCATTCATGACCTCTTCCTCCTCTGCTTATCCGTCCCTGCGCGCTCGAGCTCCAGCGCCCAAGCCCGCACTTCCCACCTCAACCTTCCCCAACCATGTCTGGAGCGGGAGGTAGATGGATGGCCTCCTCCGTCACGGAGGGACAAATCAAAAACCTGAGGAAGGCCGGATACTTGTCTAACGACATCGCACACCGGCTCCCAGATGCGGGGTAACTCATCCCCACCCCCAGGCCCCATGAGAGGGTTGTTTTTCTTCCCCATTTCCTACGCGGACTGGGTTTTCCTCTTCACCCATTCATCCGGGGGCTCATGTTCTACTACGGCCTGGACTTCCACGATCTGGCCCCGAACTTCATCCTCAATATCTCGGCGTTTATTGTCGTGTGTGAGACCTTCTTCCGCATCCAGCCCCACTTTGGCCTATGGCTGAAGATCTTCAGCGTCAAGCCGAAGGTCGTGCAAGGCCGACAGGCGGAATGCGGAGGCGCCATGGTGGGCAAGATAGCCAACGTCACCTGGCTCGAGGGTGTCTTCGTGGAAACCATCAAAGGGTGGCAATCTGGGTGGTTTTATATCACCGAGCCGCGTGACCCTAAATGGGCAGCGGCCCCTGAATTTCGATCCGGCATCCCCACACGTCTCACATATTGGAAAGAGACGGGCCTGTCGTGGGGCAATCCGGAAGAGGTGACCGGGCTCCAAACCTGCGTCCGAGACCTGGTGACCAATAAGGTCAAGCTTGTCAACGTGGTCCAGGTCATGCTCTTCCGCCGGATCCTCCCGTGTCAATGACGGGACTTCAATTTGTGGGAGTTCGACCCGGCCCGGCACCAGACTCTATCCCGGCTCTTCGAAACGAAGCACGAGGACGCCTGGAAGGTGCTTTTCAAGAGTTCCGAGGTTTCCCCTCCCGTCACCAAGGATCGCCGGTTCTGTGCCAAACGTCAAGCCTCTGAAGTAAGCTTACCTTTAGTCCCTTACGGGGTACCCGGATTTCATAGTGTGACTTTATGTGGGATCTAAACTCCCGTTCCTTTGACAAGACTGGAAGAGGACATCCGGACAGTTTGACTGTCCGACCCCTTTGCCCGAAGGCCCAGTAGACGCAGACTTAGCAAAGCTACTGGTTCCGGCACCCCATGTGGTGCCGGAGAAGAAGGCCAAGGAGAAGGCCACGGGGACCCGAAAGAGTTCCTGGCGCCCGGTGTCGTCGGGTTTGCCCGACAGCCCCAACGCACCCTCCGCCTCCGAAGACGAGGAGGAGGACGAAGAAGATGCCTCTCCCCCTCCAACGGGGGGAGGAAAGAACAGAAAGGCCGCCCCAACTAGGGAAGCCGGAGGGTCCAAGAAGGGGAAGTCCCTTCTGCCGGACTACGCCCCCGACGCAGAAGACGGCGGGGCGGACTGGCCACCCGGGGTCAAGCCCCTGGCAAAATCGTAAGTGTCCAGCTACCCAAATGACTTATTGCACTCCTTTATTATTTGATAGCTTCTAACACCGAAGCTAATCATGCAGTTCGCCCAGAGCTCAGCTTGGCGATTCGTCGAGCGGATCTCTAAATTCGTCGGATGTGAATAGCGCTTCACTTCCGACGGCCTCCTCCCCTCTCCCTACAGACGATGCTGAGGTGGAGTCCCGTAGGGGACCACACCAGGGGGAGGTGGTCCTGGAAGTGCCACAAGGCAACCTTCCGGACTCCCAGCCCAAAGGGGGTAAAGCCCCGGAGGGATCTAAGTCCGGCCCCGGGCCGGACACTACTCCGGAACCATTAGTGATTCCAGAGCCCGACAGGCGGCGCCTTCATAAGAAGGGCAAGCCTACGACGCCGGCGACTTCCGTCCACCCAGAGGCGGCGGACAATTTGCTGGAGGCGCTTAACGGCGCCTCCATCGACGAAGAACACCGCACTATTTTGAGTGCGGTGATTCAGAAGGTTCAGTCCGCCAAGAGCGGGCTGACGGAAGCCTGCACAAGCCTGTTAACGGGCTTTGAGGTATGTGTTCAGAAACATATATAAAAATGTTACCGCATAGACAGTAGCCCATGATGCTCAGTTTGGTGTTCGGAAAGAAAATCTGAACTGAGGATCTCAAAAGATATACACAGGAGTCTAATAGAAATATGTCAATATGGGAATGTAGGCTCCGCTGCTGACCTCTGCCGCACTAACTGCGGAGGTCAATGCCTTGAAGGAAAGCCTCGAGCGGTCCGAAAGCGAGCTCGGCCGTGCCAAGAAGCAGCTCGAGGATAAAGAGGGTACATAGTACCTCCTGGAAATGTATATAGAAATACTTGGTTGCATAATAATAACAGGACCAACGTAAATGTTGCAGGAGCCACGACCGAGGTGGCGACCCTGAAAGAGGCAGTTTCGAAGGCCGAAAAGAGTGCAGCCTTGGAGCACACCGAGCGAGAGAAGCAGGAGGCGCGGGTGGCGGAGGTGCGGCAAGAGCTCCAGGCTCTCGTGGAAAACACGAGAGTTTGGAGCGTGACTCGAAGACTCGAGAGTCCGAGCTTGCCTTGGCTCTTGAGAGTGCCAAGACCGCTAAGGTCGAAGCCCAGAAGGCCCTTCAGGAGATTGAGGCGATGAAGAAGATAGTGGCGGGTAAGGCATTCTTTATGCAAAGCAAAAATATAAAAGTTAATTATATGCTACTTACCCGAATCCGGAGCTCTCCAGGAGCGTTCGCCGATCTGCCACGTAGTGTGTCTGATGCCGCCGCATACTACCGAGCCGAAGAGGGGAGCTCAACGGAGAAAGTGTTCTGGTCTCAGTATGCTGAGGCCGAACATCCGGTGCCCCTGAGCGACCAGCTGAAGCAGCTGGTCGAGCTCAACAAGGTGGCCGAACAGGCCATGAAGGGCCTCATAGCTCGTCTGTGGCCTGGAGAAGTCATGCCTGGGAGCTACTTCGGTCTGGTGCGGCGGCTGGTGGACGCGTGTCCTTGGATTGAGGTCGTCAAGCGCTCCGTTTGTATTGAAGGTGCCGTCGGGCCCTTGCCCGTGCTAAGGTGCACTGGGGCAAGCTAGACGCGGAGAAGCTGTTGACGGACACGCCACCGCCCAGCAAGGAGTATCGTACGCCCGAGATGTATTATAATGGCGTTCTGAAGGGTGCCCGCCGCATAGCGGATGAGTGCTCCAAAGATGTAATTTTTGAGTAAACTCGCATTTGTTTTCCTGTACGCTGAAGCTTTGTTCATATGCGTTAAGCAACGCTTGTTAATTTAAAATATTACCTTCTGTGCGGCCGTTTATCAAATCTGAGAGATGCAAGTCGTCAGCTTCGACCCCCATGCCACGAGTGCTGGGGTGTTCGGGATAGACCTGAGCGCTCTTGTTCCCATTCTTGGGTCCATCTAGGGAGGCGTTCAGCACAATGAACCAGGCCGTCGGACTTACAATGCTTTATCACTCTCACTTAGCCATAGAATTCTATAATTTTAAATTTCGGCGAAGCCCCTAGTATTCGGAAGACCGAGTTCGGGGCGTTATCCACGCCTAGGCCGGATAAGTCCGGTTCCTCGCTCGAAGCGGCATAAGTCTTTAAGGACTCGAAGAAACCTCGCGAACAGCGACCGGTCTCTCGACTATCATGATAGTCAGTTTTAGCTTTCTCTACTGAGGTGTTAACCCAGCTCAACTGGGGCACAATCGCAGTAGTTCTCCCAGCGCTAGCTTAGCCAACAATGCGGAACATAAGGTACCAAAACATGGGAGCCGGGCAAACCCAACTATTGACCAAAGACATGATTCGGAGCCGATGCATATAGTGCTATAAGTTCGGGGTGCCGCACTTGTTAGAGTGTTCGGTCTTCTCACACCATGTTATGGGGTGTTGTAAGCCCCTGGTGTATTATCCGCACCAAAGTGTACGGTTGCATAGTGTCATGACTGAACATATTTGCATATAAAAATAAGTACAATAATAGGTAAGAGCTATATATTGTTCATTAAAAAAGGGCTGCTACGAAAGCAGAACGATACAAAAAGTGCGGTAAGCAAGAGATGGAAGTATTTGACATATTCCCCTTCAGGGGAAAGCTGCAAGATTGGAAGAGAAACATGTATTAAACTCGTTATAGAGACCACCTTGACTTTTGACGTGGCTTGCTTCCTCCCTGGCTATTGCATCATTTTTTTGGCGAGAGTATTGCCGGACAGGCCTTCCGAATAGTTGGGTCCTGAAAGTGTGTGAAAAGGGAAAACGGCAAAATAGGGAGCCCCCGAGTGCGGTTGAGCCGCATTCTGGGCGTGCCGTTGTTGTGCACCTCCCCTTATGCCCATGGTATCTCTAAGGCGTAATTATGTACGTGTGGTACCAGTATTGCCGTTTGGCGGGGGCTGGGGTTGGGGCCGCACTGCTATGCTTGCTCAGAACGTGGCAGCCGGATTTGTTGTAGGTTACTTCAGGCTCGCTTGACGTTGCCCGGACGTTTGGCGCCTGGATTGGAGAACTGCCTTGAGAGGCTACTCTGTACTTCTGCTGCCAGGGCCGCCGTGTGCTCCTCCGTTCGGAGAGAGCGTTCGGTGTTTCCATTTACCGTGATGACTCCGCGAGGTCCTGGCATCTTGAGCTTGAGATATGCGTAGTGCGGCACTGCATTGAATTTTGCAAATGCGGGTCGTCCGAGCAGGGCATAATAGCCGCTGCGGAATGGGACTATGTCGAAGATTAACTCCTCGCTCCGGAAGTTATCCGGTGATCCGAAGACCACCTCGAGTGTGACCGAGCCTATACAGCTGGCTTCTACCCCTGGTATGACACCTTTGAAGGTTGTCTTTGTGGGTTTAATCCTTGAAGGATCGATGCCCATTTTTCGCACTGTGTCCTGGTAAAGCAGGTTCAGGCTACTGCCGCCGTCCATTAGGACTCTGGTAAGGTGAAATCCGTTGATAATTGGGTCTAGGACCAGTGCGGCGAATCCGCCGTGACGGATGTTGGTGGGATGGTCCCGTTGATCGAAAGTGATCGGGCAGGAGGACCATGGGTTGAACTTTGGGGCGACTGGCTCCAGCGCATAGACGTCCTTGAGAGCACGCTTCCGCTCCCTTTTGGGGATGTGGGTTGCGTATATCATATTCACCGTCCGAACTTGCGGGGGAAATCCCTTCTGTCCTTTGTTGTTCGGCGGCCGGGGCCCCTCCTCGTCATCGCTATGTAGCCCCTTGTCTCTGTTCTCGGCACTTATCTTGCCTGCCTGCTTGAATACCCAACAATCCCTGTTGGTGTGATTGGCTGGCTATTCGGGGGTGTCGTGTATCTGGCACGAGCGATCAAGTATCCGGTCTAAGCTGGATGGGCCCTGATGGTTTCGTTTGAATGGCTTCTTCCGCTGACCCGGTTTAGAGCCTCTGAATCCGGCATTGACTGTCGTATCTTCAGTATTGTCACCGTTAATGCGGCGCTTATGCTTGTTGCGGCGTGACCTGCCGTTGTTATCCTTGGTATCTGAATTGCCGGGGATCTTGGTTATGTTATTGCTACGAGCTAGCCAGCTGTCTTCTCCCGCGCAGAAGCGGGTCATGAGTGCCGTGAGGGCTGCCATAGACTTTGGTTTTTCCTGTCCTAGGTGTCGGGCAAGCCATTCGTCTCGGATGTTGTGCCTGAAGGCTGCGAGGGCCTCGGCGTCCGGACAATCGACTATTTGGTTTTTCTTGGTCAGGAACCGTGTCCAGAATTGTCTGGCCGATTCCTCTGGCTGCTGGATTATGTGGCTTAAGTCATCGGCGTCTGGTGGTCGCACATACGTGCCCTGGAAGTTGTCAAGGAATGCGGATTCCAGGTCCTCCCAACAACTAATTGACTCTGCTGGCAGGCTATTAAGCGAATGTCGAGCTGGTCCTTTGAGCTTGAGCGGGAGGTATTTGATGGCGTGTAGATCATCACCACGGACCATGTGGATGTGAAGGAGATAATCCTCGATCCATACCGTAGGATTTGTTGTGCCATCGTATGATTTGATGTTTACGGGCTTGAAGCCCTCGGGGATTTGATGATCCATTACTTCGTCTGTGAAGCATAGTGGATGTGCGGCGCCCCTGTACTGGGCTGTATCGCGACGCAGCTCGGACGAGCTTGGTCTGTTGTATTCGGCCGGGCCATACTTATTATGTCCGGCATGACGGCTAGTGTCATGTGAAGCGGGGCGCCCATGCGATCCGTAGATCGATCTTGTTTGCCTTGCCTTTTCTCCAACATATCTTGCAGGTCTGTTGCGTCTCCCCGTACTCTAGTATGTTTTGAGCAGTGTCGGGGGGCGGCCTGGGTTGAGGGCCAGAAGGCCTCCCTATCGCGGCCACGGGGTGGTCGATCGGGCGCATCGTACGCTGGTGATGTAGGTTTAGTTGCTTCCTCCTCAAGTTGGGGTAGCAGCCTGTGCTTCGGGTAGCTCTTGGATGGGCGTTCTAGTTTATACTCTTCGGCTGCCAGGACTTCGGTCCATCTGTCGGCTAGCAAGTCTTGGTCAGCTCTAAGCTGCTGCTGTTTCTTCTTGAGGCTGCTAGCCGTGGCTACGAGTCTGCGTTTGAAATGCTCTTGTTCGACGGGATCCTCTGGCACGACAAATTCGTCGTCGTCGAGGCTTGCCTCGTCTTCGGAGGGAGGCATGTAATTGTCGTCCTCATCCTCTTCGTCGGCCGCTCTCTCATGAGGGATGGCTCCTTCGTCCTCCTGCACTGAATCCTGCTGGAGGGGATTGTCTTCGGCACTGTCCGGCGTATTGTTATCTCCGGTGCCGGAATCGCCGTTTTTGCTTTGGCGGGACTTAGAGCGGCGCCGCTGACGTCGGCGCTTGGGTTGCTTCTTGGAGGGGTCATCCTCCGTTTTCTCCTCACCATCCCCTGCTTTAGGGGTGTCCACCATGTATATGTCATATAACGAGGTGGCTTTCCAGTTCCCTATAGGTACTGGTTCTTGATCGTCTCCTTCATCGGTGTCCATGCCGTCTGTGTCTTCGGAGTGAAAGTTGAGCATGTCGGTTAAATCGTCGACAGTGGCTACGAAGTGGGTGGTGGGTGGTCTGCGAATTTCTTCATCGTTCGTATCCCAACCGTGTTGGCCGAAGTCCGGCCAGGGCTCTCCTGACAAAGAGAGGGACTTTAACGAATTCAGGATATTGCCGAAAGGCGAGTGCTGAACGACATCCGCGGCGGTGAACTCCATGACCGGAGCCCAATCGGTCTTAATCGGAAGAGGTGCAGGATTTACGGAGTCCGGATCGGAGTCCGGCACCTTGGAGTCACGGGCCTTGCAGAGGACCAGGCTGGTATCCGGCTCTATCGCCGTACAGGTCGCCGTTTCCGGGGCGGCGTCCAACCGTCCGTCCCCGACTGGCGTAGTGGGCTCCAAGCTAATGGTTGGAGCAGACACTTGAGCGACACTCTGGGCGTTGTCCGATGACAGAGCTAAATCCTGCCCATCGTGACAGTGCGGTGGGCCCGTTCGTGGCTCGAATCCGTCGAAGATCAAGTCCCCGCAGATGTCGGCCGTATAGTTTAAGCTTCCAAACCTGACCTGATGGCCAGGGGTGTAGCTTTCGATCTGCTCCAGATGGCCGAGCGAGTCGGCCTGCAGTGCGAAGCCACCGAATACGAAGATCTGTCCGGGGAGAAAAGTCTCATCCCAGACCGCATCGCGATTGACGAGCGAAGGAGCCATCGGGCCTAAAGGCGACGACACAGAGGAACTCTCAATGAAAGCACCAATGTTGGTGTCAAAATCGGCGGATCTCGGGTAGGGGGTCCCGAACTGTGCGTCTAGGCGGATGGTAATAGGAGACAAGGGACACAATGTTTTTACCCAGGTTCGGGCCCTCTCGATGGAGGTAAAACCCTACTCCTACTTGATTAATATTGATGATATGGGTTGTACAAGAGTAGATCTACCACGAGATCAGAGTGGCTAAACCCTAGAATCTAGCCTATGGTATGATTGTTGTTTGTCCTACAAACTAAAACTCTCCGGTTTATATAGACACCGGAGAGGGCTAGGGTTACACAGAGTCGGTTACAATGGGAGGAGATCTTCATATCGTATCGCCAAGTTTGCCTTCCATGCCAAGGAAAGTCCCATCCGGACACGGGACGGAGTCCTCAATCTTGTATCTTCATAGTCCGGGAGTCCGGCCAAAGGTCTTAGTCCGGCCATCTGAACATCCCCTAATCCAGGACTCCCTCAGGCACGTTAGTGCAGAGGCCGATACGCATGGAGTCTAAAGGTGTACAATTATGTTTGATCAAAGAGAAGAGAGAAGAAAAGTCACATACGCATAAAATGGCGAGGGGTCAAATTGGTTTTCTGAATAAAAAGGAATGAGAACGACACCATGCATCTTACAAGAAAATGCAGGAGATTAAGGCAGAGCCACCGTTGGCTTCGATGGAGCCTAATTTTCGTACCCCTCCATATCAAGTTGCGATAGGTAGAATCCTGGTGCATATGTGTTAGATTATTATCCTTTTGTTTGAGTTAACGAGCTAGCTAGCTAGCACGTACGTGAGTCCTTTTCCTTTTCTTGTTAGGATTTGTTTTTCCTAGTTAGCACATGACGTGAGGGAGTTGGAGTCTAAGCATCTAGGTCTAGAGTTGATGTACTATTTTTTGACATATAAAAAGCCAAGCTACGGCCTTGTAATCAGATCAATTTTTGTTTATCCGTGAGTTATGAAAAAAGTCAGAAAACGTCCATGTTTCGGACGACCCAATTGTGAGTATTTTTTGTGATTTTTCCATCGAGAAAATCTACTAGCGATGGAGGGTTGATCATCATATCGACGCCTATGTTCTGATGCGAGGGGATCATTATTTTTGTTCGTGTATTTTTGTACACGGGTGAATCTTATTATTGGAGGTTGAGGGACCAGGTGGAAGAACGGTTGATCAAGGATCATCGTGAAAGATCGGGCCATCTAAACGCGCGAATTAGCATCTCGCTAGTTTGTGCCTCATCAATCAGAGGGTATGAACCATGGAGAAGTTGGAATATAGTAGACATAACACCAATATGAATTTACAATGAGTTCACAACAGTACCTAAGTGGTTATTTATTTTCTAATACTAACGGAGCTTACGAGTTTTTTGTTGAGTTTTGTGTTGTGAAGTTTTCAAGTTGTGGGTAAAGATTTAATGGACTCTGGAATAAGGACTGGCAAGAACCTAAGCTTGGGGATGCCCAAGGCACCCAAGGTAATATTCAAGGACAACCAAGAGCCTAAGCTTTGGGATGCCCCAGATGACATCCCCTCTTTCATCTTCGTTCATCGGTAACTTTACTTGGAGCTATATTTTTATTCACCACATGATGTGTGTTTTGCTTGGAGCGTCATTTTATTTTGTTTATGTTTGCTTGCTGCTATTCGGAGACATGTTTTATATTTTTTAGTTCAATAAAAAAGCCAAGTATAGCCTTTACCATGCTTATTTTACAAGTCTATATGTTGCTGTTGCGAAAATAGAAAGTTTGCTGTTATGTTTTGAATATTGATGAATATTCAGAACATGATAAAATCTTAAAATTTTGACACAATGAGTAATAACAAATTTTCTACAGTATGGTAATTTTTCAGAATTTTTGGAGTTATGGAAGTATGATTCCTCTTGCATTCTTTACAGACTGTTTTGTTTAGACAGATTGCTGTTATGTTTCATTGTTTGCATATGTTTGCCTATTTAATGATTCTATTCAAGGATGGGAGTATTAAATATGCAGAGGCATTTAGTATGCAATGTCAAATAATAATTTTAGTGATTTTCTACAGTAGAGAATGATAAGGTTATTGTGTTGATTTATACTAACTTATCTCACGAGGTCTTGTTGAGTTTTGCGTGGATGAAGTTTTTATGATTTAGGAAAACCGTGATATAAAAGGAATTAAGGAGGCACAAAAGCTCAAGCGTGGGGATGCCCAAGGCATCCCTAATTAATATTTCAAGAAGTCTCAAGCATCTAAGCTTGGGGATGCCCCGGTTGGCATCCCACCTTTCTTCTTCAACAACTATCGGTCAGTTTTGGTTGACCCTAAGTTTTTACTTCTTCACATGATATGTTCTATCCTTGCAATGTCATTTTATTTTGTTTTGCTTGCTGTTTCAATAATATTGCAATATCTGAAATGCTTACATGTTAGAGAGTTTTCACATAGT
Source organism: Triticum dicoccoides (assembly GCF_002162155.2). Classification (NCBI taxonomy): domain Eukaryota; kingdom Viridiplantae; phylum Streptophyta; class Magnoliopsida; order Poales; family Poaceae; genus Triticum; species Triticum dicoccoides. Next base: position 560,277,173 of record NC_041391.1, on the reverse strand, counting down.
TATATAATTATTTGACTACTCATTGATCTTCACTTATATCTTTTGGAGTAGTTTGTTAGTTGCTCTAGTGCTTCACTTATATCATTTTAGAGCACGGTGGTTTTATTTTGAAGAAATTGATGAACTCTCATGCTTCACTTATATTATTTTCAGAGTCTTAAACAACATGGTAATTTGCTTTCGTTATGAATTTAGTCCTAATATGATGGGCATCCAAGAGGGATATAATAAAAACTTCCATATAAAGTGCATTGAATACTGTGAGAAGTTTGATTCCTTATGATTTTTTTGAGATATGAGGATGGTGATATTAGAGTCATTCTAGTGGAGTAATTATGAATTTGAGAAATACTTGAGTTGAGGTTTGTGATTCCTGTAGCATGCACGCATGATGAACCGTTATGTAACGAAGTTGGAGCATGAGGTATTTTTTGATTTTCATCCTTTGTGTGGAGGTCGGGATCGCGCGATGGTTAACTCCTACCAACCCTTCCCCTAGGAGCATGCGCGTAGTGCTTGGTTTCGATGACTAATAGATTTTTGCAATAAGTATGTGAGTTCTTTATGACTAATGTTATGTGCATGGATTATGCGCACTCTCACCTTCCACCATTGCTAGCCTCTCTTGTGCGGCGCAACTCTCGCCGGTACCATACACCCATACCTACCTATTATTGCATTTCCATAGCCATTCCAAGATATATTGCCATGCAACTTTCCACCATTCTGTTTATTATGACACGCATCATCATTGTCATATTGCTTTGCATGATCATGTAGTTGACATCGTATTTGTGGCAAAGCCACCTTTCATAATTCTTTCGTACATGTGACTCTTGATTCATTGCACATCCCGGTACACCGTCGGAGGCATTCATATAGAGTCATATTTTGTTCTAAGTATCGAGTTGTAATTCATGAGTTGTAAGTAAATAAAAGTGTGATGATCGTCATTATTAGAGCATTGTCCCATGTGAGGAAATAAAAAAAGAAAAAGAAAAAAAGAGGCCAAAGAAGCCAAGAAAAAAATCCAAAAAGAAAAAAAGGAGAAAAAAAATAAAAAAGAGAGAAAAAGAGAGAAGGGGCAATGCTACTATCCTTTTTCCACACTTGTGCTTCAAAGTAGCACCATGATCTTCATAATAGAGAGTCTCCTATATTGTCACTTTAATATACTAGTGGGAATTTTTCATTATAGAACTTGGCTTGTATATTCCAACGATGGGCTTCCTCAAATGCCCTAGGTCTTCATGAGCAAGCAAGTTGGATGCACACCCACTTAGTTTCTTTTTGAGCTTTCATAAACTTATAGCTCTAGTGCATCTATTGCATGGCAATCCCTACTCACTCACATCGATATCTATTGATGGGCATCTCCATAGCCCGTTGATACGCCTAGTTAATGTAAGACTATCTCCCTCCTTTTGTCTTCTCCACAACCATCATTCTATTCCACCTATAGTGCTATGTCCATGGCTCACTCTCATGTATTGCGTGAAAGTTGAAAAAGTTTGAGAATACTATGTTATGAAACAATTGCTTTGTCGGATTTCGGGATCCGGCAACTCGGGAGAGGTTCGAACATTGGGGTGCGTGAGGAGATCTCAACCTGCCTAGCCTGCCTACTCACGATCCTCCCTAGCCTAGCGCACAGAGCTTATAGAGACACAAGAACACAGAGATTTATACTGGTTCGGGCCACCGTTGTGGTGTAATACCCTACTCCAGTGTGGTGTGGTGGATTGCCACGAGGGTCTATGGATGAACTAGTACAAAGGATGAACAAGCCTCAGGAAGTGAGGTGTTCTTGAGCTGGTGTGGTGCTCTACTTGTTCTGGTTTCGATCCCCTTCTATGGTGGTGGCTAAGTCCTATATATAGTCGCATTGGTCATATTCCCAAATATGAGCGGGCAGGGATTCCACAGCAGCGGGATTGAAAGGGGACAAGTAGTACAGTCTATCCTGACAAAAGTAGTATTCGCCTGCGAAAAGCCTCTGGTGGTGACGCTGCGGTGGGCTCGGTGATGACCTCTTGCCGTCCTGGCGGTCTTGGTCTTGTTGCACCAGAATGGAAACCTTTGGCTGATTCCTCGGGACTCCGCGCCTGTGGCTTGCCTCCCTTGCACCGAAGAGGAAACCTGCGCTCTGTACCCGCCTGGCGCCCGCCTGGCCTTGGTCGCCATGGCTCACGTCAGCCGAGCCTCATGAGGTAGCTGCATAGATCTCTCCGACCCTCAGGAGCCCTTCTGAGTAGGACAACTCCTTCAGGGGTATGGGTGTCGTTCGCCTCGCGAGGCTTGGCCCCTCGCGAGGGTCTAGCTGTGTTGCTGCTGAAGCTGGGCCGTACCGGGCCGTCGATGGAGCCACGTGGTGGGCCGCAAGCAGGTAGGACTGGATACCCCCAAGTCCAGGACGCCGACAGTAGCCCTCGGTCCCAAGGCGCACTCGGACTTGGCTTCCAGGAGAAGCCAACGGGAAAGTGTGGAGCGCCGTGGGCCCTAACCACCTGTGGCCTTGATGATGCGTGGCGACTGATTGGACATGGGCGAATCCGCTTCCCCACGCTGCCTCGGCAACTGCTCGACTTGACTAGTCGATGCTTCATGCAGAGGGTCATGATGGCGTGAGGCCGTGGAGGCGGCGGTTGGTTGATACATCTCCATCGTATCTATAATTTTTGATTGTTCCATGCCAATATTCGACAACTTTTATATACTTTTGGCAACTTTTTATACTATTTTGGGACTAACATATTCATCCAGTGCCCAGTGTCAGTTCCTGTCTGTTGCATGTTTTATGTTTCGCAGAAAACCAATATTAAATGGAATCCAAACGGGATAAAAACGGACGGAGATTTTTTTGGAATATTTATGATTTTTGGGAGGAAGAATCAACGCGAAACAGTGTCCGAGGTGGCCACGAGACAGGGGGCGCACCCTGGGCTCTCGTGGGCCACCCGTAAAGCGGTTGAGACTCTACTTTTGCCGCAAGAAAGCTAATTTTACGGGAAAAATCTGGGCAAAAGATTCACCCCAATCGGAGTTACGGATCTCTAGATATAAAGGAAACGGTGAAGGGGTAGAATCAGGGAATGCAGAGAAAGCAGAAACAAAGAGATAGATCCAATCTCGGAGGGGCTCTCGCCCCACCCAAGCCATGGGAGCCAAGGACCAGAGGGTAAACCCTTCTCCCATCTAGGGAGGAGGTCAAGGAAGAAGAAGAAGAAGGGGGCATCTCTCCCCCTTGCTTCCGGTGGCGCCGGAGCGCTACCGGGGGCCATCATCATCACCGCGATCTGCACCAACACTGCCGTCATCTTCACCAACATCTCCATCACCTTCCCCCTTCTATATCCAGCGGTCCACTCTCCCGCAACCTGCTGTACCCTCTACTTGAACATGGTGCTTTATGCTTCATATTATTTTCCAATGATGTGTTGCCATCCTATGATGTCTGAGTAGATTTTCGTTGTCCTATCAGTGATTGATGAATTGCTATGATTGGTTTGGGTTGCATGTTTTATTATTGGTGCTGTCCTATGGTGCCCTCTGTGTTGCGCAAGCGTGAGGGATTCCCGCTGTAGGGTTCGCAATATGTTTATGATTTGCTTATGGTGGGTTGCGTGAGTGACGAAAACACAAACCCGAGTAAGTAGGTTGTTTGCGTATGGGATAAAAGGGGACTTGATACTTTAATGCTATGGTTGTGTTTTACCTTAATGAATCTTTAGTATTTGCGGATGCTTGCTAGAGTTCCAATCATAAGTGCATAGAATTCCAAGTAAGGGATGATATGTTAGCTTATGCCTCTCCCTCAAATAGAATTGCAATAGTGATTACCGGTCTAGTAACATACTCAATTGCTTAGGGACAATTTCACAACTCCTACCACCATCTTTTCCACACTCTCTATATTTACTTTATTGCTTCTAATCAGCCCCTAGTTTATGTTTACGTTTTCTTTATTATCTTGCAAACCTATCCTATCACACCTACAAAGTACTTCTAGTTTCATACTTGTTCTAGGTAAAGCGAACGTCAAGCGTGCGTAGAGTTGTATCGATGGTCGATAGAACTTGAGGGAATATTTATTCTACCTTTAGCTCCTCGTTGGGTTCGACACTCTTACTTATCGAAAACTGTTGCGATCCCCTACGTTTGTGGGTTATCAATACCTTTTTCTGGCGCCGTTGCCGGGGAGTCATAGCGTGGGGTGAATATTATCGTGTGTGCTTGTTTGCTTTATCACTAAGTAATTTTTATTTTTTCTATTCTAAGTTCTTCTCTATCTTTATTTATGGATATGGAACGCAAAATACCAAAAAAATTAGTTGTACTTGCTACTCATGAAGATGGGGTAACTCCTAAAACCTTCGATTCTCATTATGCGAAAGATATTATGTACTACTTTGATAATCCTGAGAAAGCCCCATTCAACTTTATAATGGGAGACACGTTGGATCAACATGAATACTTTAGGGATTATCGCTCGACACAAAAAGGGAAACTATTATGGGATCAATTTATTATGTTGCGTTGGTATGCCTGGAATCTATGCTTGAGATATGATATTACTTGTTGCTCTAGGATGGAGGCTCCACACCTCCCCTTCTCATGCAAATTTAACGATAATGAAACCTTAGCTTCCTATGCTAATGGTATATATGATTACTATGATGTGGAACAAATAGAAGAATTTGTTGCTTTTAAGGCTGCCTATGATATTGAAGCTTTGTTTGAAAAGTATGAAGCTTTTGATGATGATGGTTATAGGACGGAAAATCTTGCTATACTTGGATATTGCTATGAAAATTATGAAGACAATTACTATATTAATGCTTTTATGAAGAAAGTCAATGCTGTCCAAGAAGAGATTAATATTTTGCAGGAAGCTATGGAAGAAGAAATTGATGAAATTGTGAGCTCAATGGATGAAAAAGATGATGAGGAGAGCGAAGAACAAAAGGAGGAAGAGTGGATTGATCACCCGTGCCCACCTTCTAATGAGTGTTGGTGTCAAAACCGGCGGATCTCGGGTAGGGGGTCCCGAACTGTGCGTCTAGGCGGATGGTAACAGGAGACAAGGGACACGATGTTTTTACCCAGGTTCGGGCCCCCTCGGTGGAGGTAAAATCCTACTCCTGCTTGATTAATATTGATGGTATGGGTAGTACAAGAGTTGATCTACCACGAGATCAGAGAGGCTAAACCCTAGAAGCTAGCCTATGGTATGATTGTTGTTCGTCCTACAGACTAAAACTCTCCGGTTTATATAGACACCGGAGAGGGCTAGGGTTACACAGAGTAGGTTACAATGGGAGGAGATCTTCATATCGTATCGCCAAGCTTGCCTTCCACGCCAAGGAAAGTCCTATACGGACACGGGACGGAGTCTTCAATCTTGTATCTTCATAGTCCGGGAGTCCGGCCAAAGGTCATAGTCCGGCCATCCGGACACCCCCTAATCCAGGACAACCTCAGTAGCCCCTGAACCAGGCTTCAATGACGATGAGTACGGCGCGCAAATTGTCTTCAGCATTGCAAGGTGGGTTCCTCCTCCGAATACTTCATAGAAGATGTTGAACACAAGGATAGTTTCCGGATCTGCAAAATAAGTTCCACATACCACCCTAGAGAGAATAATCTCCGCACAAATCTAATCTGCTGACATATTCCGCAGCGTGACATCACACCGCGGCCAAGCCTTTATTCGAATCATTTTACTGTTCCACCTGAGCACGTTTAGCGAGACGGTTTCCTTGGCACTTCCTGTCAACGCAGAGATCGTGTCCCCTTATTCCGGGATTCTCATCAATACGTGCGTGGGTAACCCAACCGCGCCATTAACCGCGGCGCTTGGGAGATAAGCGAGTTTTATTAGGCCGGTGGGGGCTCGTAGTTTCGGCCGCCCATATAAGGGGATAATGATCTACCCTTTCCATTTACGCCTTCTTCCTCCTTTGCTTATCCGTCCCTGCGCACTCGAGGTCCAACGCCCAAGCCCGCACTTCCCAGCTCAACCTTCTCCAATCATGTCCGGAGCGGGAGGTAGATGGATGGCCTCCTCCGTCACGGAGGGGCAAATCAAAAAGCTGAGGAAGGCCGGGTACTTGTCTGACGACATCGCGCACCGGCTTCCAGATGAGGGGCGACTCATCCCCACCCCTAGGCCCCATGAGAGGGTTGTTTTTCTCCCCCATTTCCTCCGCGGACTGGGCTTTCCTCTTCACCCGTTCGTCCGGGGGCTCATGTTCTACTATGGCCTGGACTTCCATGATCTGGCCCCGAACTTCATCCTCAACATCTCGGCGTTTATCGTTGTGTGCGAGGCATTCCTCTGCATCCAGCCCCACTTTGTCTTATGGCTGAAGACCTTTAATGTCAAGCCGAAGGTAGTGGGCGGCCGCCAAGCGGAGTGCGGAGGTGCCATGGTGGGCCGGATGGCCAACGTTCTATGGCTCGAGGGCTCCTTTGTGGAGACAATAAAAGGGTGGCAATCGGGGTGGTTCTACATCACTGAGCCGCGCGACCCCAAATGGGTGGCGGCCCCCGAATTCCGATCTGGCTGTCCCACACGGCTCACCTCCTGGAAAGAGACGGGCCTAACGTGGGGAGATTCGGAAGAGCTGACCGGACTTCAAACCTGCGTCCAAAAGCTGGTGAACAAGAATCTCAAGCTTCTCAACGTAGTCCAGGTCATGCTTATCCGCCGGATCCTCCCATGCCAACAACGGACCTTCAAATTGTGGGAGTTTGATCTGGCACAACACCAAACCTTGAGCGGGATCTTCGACACCACGTACGAAGATGCCTGGAAGGTGCTGTTTAAGGGCGCCGAGGCCCCCGTATCTGCTACCGAAGATCGCGGATTCAGCTCATGGCGTCAGGCCAACGAGGTAAGGTATTCTACCCTTTACGGGACTCTTGTCTTTCATAGTCTGACTCTATGCGGGATCTAAACTCCCTTACCTTTGACAGGACTGGCTGAAGAAGTCCGGGCAGGTTAACTATCCGGCTCCGTTACTAGAAGACCCAGCGGACGCCCAATTGACAGGGTTGCTGGTTCCGGCACCTCACGTGGTGCCGGAGAAGAAGGCCACGGGGACTCGAAAGAGCTCCCGGCGCCTGGTGGTGTCGGATTCATCTCCCGACAACCCCAAAGCACCCTCCGCCTCTGAGGACGAGGAGGAGGAAGAAGAAGAAGCCTCTCCCCCTCCAACAGGGAGAGGAAAGAAAAGGAAGGCCGCCCCAACTGGGGAGGCCGGAGGGTCCAAGAAGGGGAAGACCCTTCTGCCGGATTACACCTCCGATGCCGAAGACGGTGGGGAGGAATGGCCATCCAGGGTCAAGCCCCTGGAGAAATCGTAAGCATCCGGATATCTGAATAACTTATGGCGCTCCTCTATTATTTGGTATTTTCTGACGCCGAATTTGATCATGCAGTCCGCCCAAGGCTCAGCTCGGCGATTCGACGAGCGGCTCCTTGGATTCGTCGGATGTGAATAGTGCTTCACTTCTGACGGCCTCCTCCCCTCTCCCTACGAACGACGCCGAGGTGGAGTCCCGAAAGGGACTAAACTAGGAGGAGGTGGTCCTGGAGGCGCCACAAGGCAACCTCCCAGACTCCAGGCCCGAAAGGGTTAAAGCCCCGGAGGGATCTAAGTCCGGCACTAGGCCGGACACTGCTCCAGAACCATCAACGGTTCCTGAGACCGGTAGGCAGCGCCTTCACAAGAAGGGCACGCCTACTATGCCGGCGGCCTCCGTCCAACTGGAGGCACCAGACAATTTGCTGGAGGCGCTTAACGGCGCCTCCATCGACGAGGAGCACCGCACTGTTATGAGTGCGGTGATTCAAAAGGTTCAGTCCACCAAGAGCGGGCTGACCGAAGCTTGTACGAGCCTAACAGGCTTTGAGGTAAGTATTCAAAACATATAAAAATGTTACCACATAGACAGTAGCCCCTGATGCTCAGTTTGGTGTTCGGAAAGAAAAGCCGAGCTAAGGATCTAGAAAGATATACGCATGAGTCTAACATAAATATGTCAATATGGGAATGCTGGCTGCGCTGCTGACCTCTGCCACACTGACTGCGGAGGTCAATGCATTGAAGGAGAGCCTCGAGCGGTCCGAGAACGAGCTCGGCCATGCCAAGAAGCAGCTCGAGGACAAGGAGGGTATGTAATACCGCATGTAAATGTATATAGAAATACTTCGTTGCAAATAATGACAGGACCAACGTAAATGTTGCAGGGGCCATGACCGAGGTGGCGACCCTGAAGGAAGCAGTGTCCAAGGCCGAAAACAGTGCAGCCTTGGAGCGCACCGACCGAGAGAAGCAGGAGGCGCGGGTGGCGGAGGTGCGGCAAGAGCTCCAGGCTCTCGTGAAAAAACACGAGAGTTTGGAGCGTGACTCGAAGACTCAAGAGTCCAAGCTCGCCTTGGCCCTTGAGAGTGCCAAAACCGCTAAGGCCGAAGCCCAGAAGGCCCTCCAGGAGATCGAGGCGATGAAGAAGATAGCGGCGGGTAAGGCATTCTTTATGCAAAGCAAGAATATAAAAGTAAATTATCTGTTACTTACCCGAATCCGGAGCTCTCCAGGAGCGTTCGCCGATCTGCCCCGTAGTGTGTCTGATGCTGCCGCGTTCTACCGAGCTGAGGAGGGGAGCTCGACGGAAAAGGTGTTCTGGTCTTAGTATGCTGAGGCCGAACATCCGGTGCCCCTGAGCGACCAGCTGAAGCAGCTAGTCGAGCTCCACAAGGTGGCCGAACAGGCCATGAAGGGCCTCATAGTTCGGCTGTGGCCTAGAGAAGCCATGCCTGGGAGCTACTTCGGTCTGGTGCGGCAGCTGGTGGATGCTTGTCCATGGATTGAGGTCATCAAGCGCTCCGTCTGTGTTGAAGGTGCCCGTCGGGCCCTTGCACATGCTAAAGTGCACTGGGGCAAGCTGGACGCTGAGAAGCTTTTGACAGACGCGCCACCGCCGGGCAAGGAGTATCGCACGCCCGAGATGTATTATAAGGGCGTCCTGAAGGGTGCCCGCCTTATAGCGGGTGAATGCTCCAAAGATGTAACTTTTGAGTAGACTCGCATTTGTTATCCTGTACGCTGAAAGCTTTGTTCATATGCGTTAAGCAACGCTTGTTAATTTAAAATATTACCTTCTATGCGGCCGTTTATCAAATCTGAGAGATGCAAGTCGTCGGCTTCTACCCCCATGCCACGAGTGCTGGGGTGTTCGGGATAAACCTGAGCACTCTTGTTCCCATTCTTGGGTCCATCTAGGGAGGCGCTCAGCACAACGAACCAGGCCATCGGACTTATAATGCTTTATCACTCTCACTTAGCCATAGAATTCTATAATTTTAAATTTCGGCGAAGCCCCTAGTATTCGGAAGACCGATTTCAGGGCGCTATCCACACCAAGGCCAGATAAATCCGGCTCCTCGCTCGAAGCGACATAAGTCTTTAGGGACTCGAAAAACCTCGCGAACAGCGACCGGTCTCTCGCACTATCATGACGGTTAGTTTTAGCTTCCTCTACTGAGGTGTTAACCCAGCTCAACTGGGACACAATCGCAGTAGTTCTCCCAGCGCTACCTTAGCCAACATTGCGGAACATAAGGTACCAAAACATGGGAGCCGGGCAAACCCAACTACTGACCCAAGACATGATTCGGAGCCGATGCACATAGTGCTATAAGTTCGGGGTGCCACACTCGTGAGAGTGTTCGGTCTTCTCACACCATGTTATGGGGTGCCGAAGCCCCTGGTGTATTGGCCGTACCAAAGTGTACGGTTGCATAATGTCATGACTGAACATATTTGTATAAAAAATAAATGAATACAATAATAGATATGAGCTATGTATTGTTTATTAAAAAGGGCTGCTATGAAAGCAGAACGATACAAATAGTGCGATAGGCAAGAGATGGGATTATTTGACATGTCCCCCTCCAGGGGCAAGCTGCGGGACTTTAAGTAAAAAACAGGTATTTAGCTCATTATAGAGACCACCTGGACATTCGACGCGGCTTGTTCTCTCCCTGGTTGTTGCATCGAGTGTTCGGTGAGTGTGTTGCCGGACAGGCCTTCCGAATAGTTGGGTCCTAAAAGTATATAAAAAAGAAACGACAGAATAGGGAGCCCCTAAGTGCGGTTGAGCCGCGTTCTGGGCGTGCCGTGGTTGTGCCCCTCCCCTTATGCCCATGGTATTTCCAAAGCGTAATTATGTACGCGTGGTACTGATATCGCCATCTGGCGAGGGCTGGGGTTGGGGCCGCACTGCTATGCTTGCTCGGAACATGCCAACCGGTTTTGTTGTAGGTTACTTCGGGCGCGCTTGACGTTGTCCGGACGTTTAACACCCGGATTGGAGAATTGCCTTGAGAGGCTACTCTGTACTTCCGTCTCCAGGGCCGCCGTGTGCTCCTCTGTTTGAAGAGAACGTTCAGTGTTTCCATTTACCGTGATGACTCCGCGAGGGCCTGGCATCTTGAGCTTGAGATATGCGTAGTGCGGCACCGCATTGAATTTTGCAAATGCGGTTCGTCCGAGCAGGGCGTGATAGCCACTGCGGAATGGGACTATGTCGAAGATTAATGTTCGCTTCAGAAATTATCCGGGGATCCGAAGACCACTTCGAGTGTAACCGAGCCTGTACAACTGGCTTCTACACCTGGTATGACGCCTTTAAAGGTTGTCTTTGTGGGTTTAATCCTTGAGGGATCTATACCCATTTTTCGCACTGTATCCTGATAAAGCAGGTTCAGGCTGCTGCCGCCGTCCATGAGGACTCTAGTGAGGTGAAATCCGTCAATGATTGGGTCTAGGACCAATGCAGCGAATCCACCATGACGGATGCTAGTGGGGTGGTCCCTTCGATCAAAAGTGATCGGGCAGGAGGACCATGGGTTGAAGTTTGGGGCGACTGGCTCCAACGCATAGACGTCCTTGAGAGCACGCTTCCGCTCCCTTTTGGGGATATGGGTTGCGTATATCATGTTCACTGTCCGCACTTGCGGGGGGAAACCCTTCTATCCTCTATTGTTCGGGGGCCGGGGCTCCTCCTCGTCATCGCTATGCAGCCCCTTGTCTCTGGTTTATGCACTTAACTTGCCTGCCTGCTTGAACACCCAACAATCCCTGTTGGTGAGGTTGGCTGGTTGTTCGGGGGTGTCGTGTATCTGGCATGAGCGATCGAGTATCTGGTCTAAACTGGATGGGCCCGGAGGGTTCTTTTGAATGGCTTCTTCCGCTGACCGGGTTTAGAGCCTCTGAATCCGGCATTGACTGCTGTATCCTCAGTATTGTCGCCGTTAATGCGGCGCTTGTGCTTGTTGTGACGTGACCTGCCATTGTTGTCCTTGGTATCCGAATTGCCAGGGCTCTTGGTTATGTTATTGCTACGAGCTAGCCAGCTGCCTTCGCCCGCGCAAAAGCAGGTCATGAGTGTCGTGAGGGCTGCCATAGATTTTGGCTTTTCCTGTCCTAGGTGTCGGGCAAGCCATTCGTCTCGGATGTTGTGCCTGAAGGCTGCAAGGGCCTCGGCGTCCGGACAGTCGACTATTTGATTTTTCTTGGTTAGGAACCGTGTCCAGAATTGTTTGGCCGATTCCTCTGGCTGCTGGATTATGTGGCTTAGGCCATCGGCGTCTGGTGGTCGCACATAAGTGCCCTGGAAGTTGTCAAGGAATGCGGATTCCAGGTCCTCCCAGCAACTAATTGACTCTGCTGGCAGGCTGTTAAGCCAATGCCGAGTTGGTCCTTTAAGCTTGAGCGGGAGGTATTTGATGGCGTGTAGATCATCACCACGGGCCATGTGGATATGAAGGAGATAATCCTGGATCCATACCGCGGGATCAGTTGTGCAATCGTATGATTTGATGTTAACGGGTTTAAAACCCTCGGGGATTTGATGATCCATTACTTTGTCTGTGAAGCATACTGGGTGTGCGGCGCCCCTGTACTGGGCTATATCGCGACGTAGCTCGGATGAGCTTTGTCTATTGTATTTGGCCTGGCCGTATTTATCATATCCGGCGTGACAGTTATCGTCACGTGATGTGGGGCGCCCACGCGATCCGTAGATCGATCTTGTTTGCCTTGCCTTATCCTCCAATATGTCTCGCAGGTCTGTTGCGTTTCCCCGTGCTCTGGTATTCTTAGAGCGGCGCCGGGGTGCGGCTTGGATTGAGGGCCGAAGGGCCTCTCTGTCGCGGCCACGGGGTGGCCGATCGGGCACTTCGTACGCTGGTGATGTAGGTTTAGTTGCTTCCTCCTCTAGTTGGGGTAGCAGCCTGCGCTTTGGGTAACTCTTGGAGGGGCGTTCGAGTTTATACTCTTCGGCCGCTAGGACTTTAGTCAATCTGTCGACTAGCAGGTCTTGGTCAGCTCTAAGCTGCTGCTGTTTTTTCTTGAGGCTGCTCGTCGAGGCCATAAGCCTGCGTTTGAAACGCTCTTGTTCGACGGGATCCTCTGGCACGACGAATTCGTCGTCGTCGAGGCTTGCCTCGTCTTCGGAGGGAGGCATATATTTGTCGTCCTCGACCTCTCTGTCTGCCGCTCTCTCATGAGGGCTGGCTCCTTCGTCCTCTTGCGCTGAATCCTGCTGGAGGGGGTTGTCTTCGGCACTGTCCGGGGTGTTGACGTCTCCGGTGCCGGATTCGCTGTTCTTGCTTTGGCGGGATTTAGAGCGGCGCCGCTGAAGTCGGCGCTTGGGTTGCTTCTTGGAGGGGTCGTCCTCCGCTTTTTCATCGCCATCCCCTGCTTTGGGGGTGTCCACCATGTATATGTCATATGACGAGGTGGCCTTCCAGTGCCCTATAGGTGCTGGTTCTCTGTCGTCTCCTTCATCGGCGTCCATACCGTCGATGTCTTCGGAGTCGAAGTCGAGCATGTCGGTTAGATCGTTGACAGTGGCTACAAAGTGGGTGGTCGGTGGGTTTCGAATTTCTTCGTCGTCTGCATCCCAACCCTGCTGACCATAGTCCGGCTAGGGCTCTCCTAACAAAGAGGGAGACTTTAGTGAATCCAGGATATTGCCAAAGGGCGAGTGCTGAAAGACGTCCGCGGCGGTGAACTCCATGATCGGAGCCCAATCGGGTACGATCGGAAGGGGTGCGGAAGATTCGGAGTCCGGAACGGAGTCCGACACCTTGGAGTCACGGGCCTTGCAAAGGACTAGGCTGGTATTCGTCTCTATCACCATAGAGATTGCGGCTCCTGGGGCGGCGTCCAACCGTCCGTCCCCGACTAGCGCAGTCGGCTCCGAGCTAATGGTTGGAGCAGACACCTGAGCGGCACTCTGGGCGCTGTCCGGCGGCAGAGCTAGATCATGCCCATCGAGACAGTGCGGCGCGCTCGGCCGTGGCTCGAATACGTCAAAGATCAAGTCCCCGCAGATGTCGACCGTGTAGTTTAAGCTTCCAAACCTGACCTGATGGCCAGGGGCGTAGCTTTCGATCTGCTCCAGATGGCCAAGCGAATTGGCCCACAGTGCGAAGCCGCCGAATACGAAGATCTGTCCGGGGAGAAAAGTCTCACCCTGGAGCGCGTCGTGGTTGATGATCGAAGAAGCCATCGGGCCTAAAGGTCACGACACAGAGGAACTCTCAATGAAATCACCAATGTCGGTGTCAAAACCAGCGGATCTCGGGTAGGGGGTCCCGAACTGTGCGTCTAGGCGGATGGTAACAGGAGACAAGGGACACGATGTTTTTATCCAGGTTCGGGCCCTCTCGGTGGAGGTAAAACCCTACTCCTGCTTGATTAATATTGATGGTATGGGTAGTACAAGAGTTGATCTACCACGAGATCAGAGAGGCTAAACCCTAGAAGATAGCCTATGGTATGATTCTTGTTCATCCTACGGACTAAAACTCTCCGGTTTATATAGACACCGGAAAGGGCTAGGGTTACACAGAGTCAGTTACAATGGGAGGAGATCTTCATATCGTATCACCAAGCTTGCCTTCCACGCCAAGGAAAGTCCTATCCGGACACGGGACGGAGTCTTCAATCTTGTATCTTCATAGTCCAGGAGTCCGGCCAAAGGTCATAGTCCGGCCATCCGGACACCCCCTAATCCAGGACTCCCTCAATGAGAGTAACTCTTCAACTCATACATTGTTTAATTCCCCTTCGTGCTTACCGAAGGATGATTGCTGTGATGATTACTATGATCCCTTGAATTTGTTTGAAATCCCCCTTTTTGATGATGCTTGCTATGCTTGTGGACAAGATGCCAATATGAATTATGCTTATGGAGATGAACTTGCTATAGTTCCTTATGTTAAACATGAAATTGTTGTATTGCACCCACGCATGATAGTCCTATTATCTTTTTGAATTCTACTACACTTTATCGGAGAAGTTTGTGCTTATTAAGGATTATATTGATGGTTGCCTTTTACCATTGCACATGATGATTTTGATAAATATAATATGCATGTGCTTGCTGCTCCTACTTGGAATTATTATGAGAGAGGAACCTTATATCCACCTCTCTATGTTTCCAATACGATAGAATTGCAAGAAACTGTTTATACAATGCATTGGCCTTTACTATGTGTGCATGGATTGTTCTTTTATGACATGCCGATGCATAGGAAGAGAGTTAGACTTCATCATTGCTTGATATATGTTACTTTGTGCTCACTACTAAATTACAAATCATTGTTAATTAAAATTGGCTTTGATATACCTTGGGATCCGGGTGGATCATTTACTTGAGCACTATATGCCTAGCTTAATGGCTTTAAAGAAAGCGCTGCCAGGGAGACAACCCGGAAGTTTTAGAGAGTCATTTAAGAGTCATTTTTTTCTGTTGAGTGCTTTTATATATTTAAAAACAAAAAAAATAAAGAGGGGAACCTAAAAACTTGTCAAAAAGGAAACTGAAAGTAAGAAAGACAAGCATTGTTGAAGTGGGTGAGCTCCTTGAACTTTGTTCATGCCCATGGAAACTTTGTGAATCTTGATTACAGAAACTTTTCAATAAAAATAATTATCGCCTTGTACAATTCCATTGTATTATAAAAATAATGTGCCAAGGTTTGCCTTTAGGATGTTTACAATGCTTGTTGGTTTGTACGATGCAGGACAGAAACTTTGGCTATAGTGCACGATTTTACATTTTTATCTGGAAGTCAATTGGTTCTGATTCTTTTTGCAATGTCTTTCTATACAACTTGTTTATTTTTCCTAATTTTGGTAGAATTTTTGGGGTACCAGAAGTATGGTGGATGTTCAGATTGCTACAGACTGTTCTGTTTTTGACAGATTCTGTTTTTGATGCATAGTTTGCTTGTTTTGATGAATCTATCAATTTATATCAGTGGATTAAGCCATGGAAAAGCTATATTACAGTAGACACAATGAAAAAACAAAATATGAATTGGTTTTCTATAGTACTTAGAGTGGTGATTTGCTTTATTATACTAACGGATCTTACCGAGTTTTCTGTTGAAGTTTTGTGTGGATGAAGTGTCTAAACGAGGAGGTCTCAATATGAGGTAAGGAAGAGAGGCAAGAGATCAAGCTTGGGGATGCCCGAGGCACCCAAAGTAAATATTCAAGGAGACTCAAGCGTCTAAGCATGGGGATGCCCCGGAAGGCATCCCCTCTTTCTTCAACAAGTATCAATATGTTTTCGTATTCGTTTCGTTTATGCATTATGTGCAAGTCTTGGAGCGTCTTTTGCATTTAGTTTTCACTTTTCTTTTATGCACCATGATGGTATTAGATAGTCCTTGGTTGATTTATAGAATGCTCATTGCACCTCACTTAAATCTTTTGAGTATGGCTTTATAGAATGCTTCATGTGCTTCACTTATATCATTTGAAGTTTGGATTGCCTGTTTCTCTTCATATAGACAACCCCATTTGTAGAATGCTCTTTTGCTTCACTTATATTTGTTAGAGCGTGGGCATATCTTTTGTAGAAAGAATTAAACTCTCTTGCTTAACTTATATCTGTTTAGAGAGATGACAGGAATTGGTCATTCACATGGTTAGTCATAAAATCCTACATAAACTTGTGGATCACTGAATATGATATGTTTGATTCCTTGCAATAGTTTTGCGATATAAAGGTGGTGATATTAGAGTCATGCTAGTGGGTGGTTGTGGATTGTAGAGACACTTGTGTTGAGGTTTGTGATTCCCGTAGCATGCACGTATGGTGAACCGCTTTGTGATGAAGTTGGATCACAATTTTATTTATTGATTGTCTTCCTTATGAGTGGCGGTCGGGGACGAGCGATGGTCTTTTCCTACCAATCTATCCCCCTAGGAGCATGCGCATAGTACTTTGTTTTCAATGGCTTGTAGATTTTTTCAATAAGTATATGAATTCTTTATGACTAATGTTGAGTCCATGGATTATACGCACTCTCACCCTTCCATCATTGCTAGCCTCTTCGGTACCGTGCATTGCCCTTTCTCACCTTGAGAGTTGGTGCAAACTTCGCCGGTGAATTCAAACCCCGTGATACGATATGCTCTATCACACATAAGCCTCATTATATCTTCCTCAAACCAGCCACCATACCTACCTATCATGGCATTTCCATAGCCATTCCGAGATATATTGCCATGCAACTTCCATCATCATCATATACATGACTTGAGCATTCATTGTTATATTGCTTTGCATGATCGTAAGATAGCTAGCATGATGTTTTCATGGCTTGTCCGTTTTTGATATCATTACTATGCTAGATCATTGCACATCCCGATACACCGCCGGAAGCATTCATATAGAGTCATATCTTTGTTCTAGATATTGAGTTGTAAGTAAATAAAAGTGTGATGATTATCATTATTAGAGAATTGCCCGAGTGAGGAAAGGATGATGGAGACTATGATTCCCCCACAAGTCGGGATGAGACTCCGGACTTTATGAAAAATAAAAGAGGCCAAAGAAGCCCAAATAAAAAAGGAGGCCAAAGAAGCCCACCAAAAAGAAAAAAAGAAAAAAAAGAAAAGAAAAAAAAGGAAAAATTGAGAGAAAAAGAGAGAAGGGGCAATGTTACTACCCTTTTACCACACTTGTGCTTCAGAGTAGCACCATGTTCTTCATATAGAGAGTCTCTTGAGTTATCACTTTCATATACTAGTGGGAATTTTCATTATAGAACTTGGCTTGTATATTCCGATGATGGGCTTCCTCAAATGCCCGAGGTCTTCATGAGCAATCAAGTTGGATGCACACCCACTTAGTTTTCAGTTTGAGCTTTCATACACTTACTAGACCATGATGGCGCGCGTTGCTGCGTCCATCCATTTCTTCGATTTGATGCTAGGAATTTTCTTATGTATATACATACATAGACATGGAAGTTGAGTGTGTAAAAACAAAATTTGAACAGATGGAATTACAACGCCTTTGCTCTTGGAAGGATACCACAACTTTCTTTAGAGTACGAATTACATCCTAATAGCACAAAGCAAAGCACACTCGCTCATAGCAATTAATCACAAATACACAACTTATTCAAGATACATATGCGGCAACGATGATATTGTTTACTCGACCACAAGGTCATCTCCTTTTTTGAAATCCAAGTGCTCACAATCTACCTGCAAGAAACATTAATTATGTCACCATTCAAGAAATTATGTCACCATTCAAGGCACATCTTTCTTTGAAGCATTAATTTTTGTGAATACCATTTCAGTTTTAGATTAAAAAAATAACTGTAGTACAGAACACATCTTTTGCTCAGCGACAATGGTATGATCATGAGTCCAGACTGCCGAAACCAATATATGGATTGTTCTGTCACAAATGCGTCTTATAGAGCAGAAATGAAAGTATAGGTTACTGAAGATAAGAGCTAAAGAAAGAATATCTCCCCAAGTACCTTTTGCATTTTCCCAGTGAATGACATATGAATTTGAGAGTTCGAAGTACAGATGCCATAGCATTGTACCAGATTACCAAAATAACATGGCTATGATAAGTGCACTCTACACCTTATCAAACATATACCAGAGTAGACCATGAAATGGGGAACAAAAGTAGTGTAGAAACTTCCTAAGTCAACAATTGCCTATTTAGTGCGTTCATACCAAAATAATCCCATGCTGTAACCATTAGCACTTTGAGCAATTGGAAGATGTGGGCATTGGAACATTATACTCTCAGGCAACAAATCATTTAAACTGAAGCAGTGCCTCACCTTGAATTAGATCTTTCTGGATAAGTGAATTAATAACCGTTGTCATGGCCAGCTTATGCATGGAATAATATGATAAAGAAGAGTGTGGAATATTCTAACACGTACATGTGCGCACACCATCAATTCAATTATGGATTCCAATTCATAGTGTCTTTGAACAACGTGTTTCATTATAATATCCAAGACCTGAAAAATGTAAAAAATAGAAAGAAAAGACATCTATGTAAGACAAATAACCATATACAGCAGAAGATATTAGAACCAACCTGCTAGTCTTTTTGCTGCATGAATAACCTTGGCTTTTCCTATAGTTTGACTAAGTGAAATATATGATAAAGTTTGTGAGGTTTTTTAAAGTTATGTTCGTGAATGCCTGCACAATTTAACCAAATCAAGATACTAAAACTAAAACACACTCTCTCACACATAGAGAAGCTTTCCTGCAAACAAACCAAAGGAAATCTATTATATGCTCCAGCCACATGAGCAGCATCTTTGATAGATACTTCCTTGGTTCCAAAATTATTGTTGTGGTTTGAACTAAAATGACGACAATAATTTTGAGACAGAGAGAGTAGCAATCAGAGTTCATATCTCATAATAGCATGGTGTGAAACATACACATAAGGAATAACATCAAATCTAACTAACTAATTGCATGCACACGTAGATGGATTTTGAAATAGGACACTTACATTGGATACGTACTAACCTGGCCGGTGGCCATTGCAATTCACCAAATCAATGTACCAGAACCAGGCTCCAACACCATAGATCAGGTCAGTGAATTCCTCCAAACATGTAAAAAGGGGAAATTATGTTGTACAACTTTACCAATATAAATAACATTAACATGTGCTTTACTGCGTGGCTTTTTTGTTCCGTTATTTTGAACTCTGGGCTTATACTTCAGATGTGAAGAACAATTTCTAATTTGAAAACAACTCATTACAAGAAGTCAAAATGCAGTTATGAAATGAGAATTAAGAAAAAGAACATCATACCTTCACCCTTTGCATTCCTAGAAAAGTAGAAAGCAAGACAAGAGCCCAGCCCATACAGACAGACTTTAACAAATAAGAACAAAAAGGAATTGATCTGTGCAAAGCAAATACCTGCAGGGAAAAGACTATGATCTGCACCTTCCGATGTTGATTACTTAGAATAAGAAAAGCTGAAAAGAACACGGTTATTCTAAGTCAACTCCGCAGTCCACACTTTGTGAAAGAATATTGCTCTCAAGAAAGAAATCATCAAAGGTGGAAGCAGTGCCTCACCTTCCAATGCAGCAGAATCAGCCAACCACGTGGAACGGAGGTTCAATCGATCGAGCCAGAGTGCAAAGAACTCGATGTAGAATTGAAGAGAAAGTGAAGGTAGCATGGAGCGAAAGCTGGCAGGAGAGGAAGCGGAAGACGAATTAGCAATCCGAGGGACAAGCATGGCTGCCGGATAATGTTTTGCGGAACTAAAAACAGGAATGGGAAAGGAGATGCTGGATCATGGAGATTATATGTACGCACGAGTAAAAAGGAGGAATATGAATCGTGAGGGTAATTGACATGAAACTATCAGCCGCATCGATTGCCATTACTGGCCTCTTGCAACCGCGATTTAATTCCTAAATCGCCGGAGTCGAATCGACAACTGATGTTTCGTTAGCCCGGGCACCACCCTGCGGCGTCGCCTAGCAAGGACAGCCGATCGGTCGTGCAGATCTCAGCTGGGGGAGGGGGAGGGGGCGCTTCACCGCCACCGTCGGCCGACCGATCGATCCCAGCCACGCGCCCGCAACTCCGGTCGATCCCAATCACGCACCTCGCATCGCCTTGGCTCGACCCCTCTCCTCTGTATCCCGCATCGCTCTATCCCCTCTTCTTATGGGCTGCCATGGGCTAGCCTAAAAGGCCCAGTTGATCAGATTCCTTCGTTTTGGCCCCTGGAGCAGCAGCCCACAGGACAGCTGGCCCAGATTAGCCACACTATGAAACATATCACTTTTTACATTAAATCCGACAGCCAGAAACTCCCAAATCAATAAAACGGACGACCGAAAACCCAAATCATTGTGAGGGCAGGGATTAGGCTCAGTTATACTGTCCTTAATAGCTCTAGTGCATCCGTTGCATGGCAATCCCTACTCACTCACATTGATATCTATTGATGGGCATCTCCATAGCCCGCTGATACGCCTAGTCGATGTGAGACTTTCTCCTTTTTTATCTTCTCCACATAACCCCCACCATCGTATTCTATTCCACCTATAGTGCTACATCCATGGCTCACGCTCATGTATTGTGTGAAAGTTGAAAAAGTTTGAGATTACTAAAGTATGAAACATATGCTTGGCTTGTCATCGGGGTTGTGCATGATTAAATACTTTGTGTGATGAAGATAGAGCAACAGCCAGACCATATGATTTTGTAGGGATAACTCTCTTTGGCCATGTTGTTTTGAAAAGACATGATTGCTTTATTGGTACGCTCGAAGTATTATTGTTTTTATGTCAAATGATAGACTATTGCTTTGAATCACTCGTGTCTTAATATTCATGCCATGATTAGACATATGATCAAAATTATGCTAGGTAGCATTCCACATCAAGAATTATCTTTTTTATCATTTACCTACTCGAGGACGAGCAGGAATTAAGCTTGGGGATGCTGATACGTCTCCGTCGTATCTATAATTTTTGATTGTTCCATGCCAATATTCTTCAACTTTCATATACTTTTGGTAACTTTTTATACTATTTTTGGGACTAACATATTGATCCAGTGTCAGTTCCTGTCTGTTGCATGTTTTATGTTTCGCAGAAAACCAATATCAAACGGAATCCAAACGGGATAAAAATGGACGGAGATTTTTTTGGAATATTTATGATTTTTGGGAGGAAGAATCAACGCGAAACAGTGTCCGAGGTGGCCACGAGACAGGCCCCCCCTAGGGCGTGCCCTGGGCTCTCGTGGGCCACCCGTAAGGCGGTTGAGGATATACTTTTGCCGCAAGAAAGCTAATTTTACGAGAAAATTTTGGGCGAAAGATTCACCCCAATCAGAGTTACGGATCTCCAGATATAAAGGAAACGGTGAAGGGGTAGAATCAGGGGACGCAGAGAACGCAGAAACAGAGAGATAGATCCAATCTGGGAGGGGCTCTCGCCCCTCCCAAGCCATGGGAGCCAAGGACCATAGGGGAAACCCTTCTCCCATCTAGGGAGGAGGTCGAGAAAGAATAAGAAGGACGGGGCATCTCTCCCCTTGCTTCCGGTGGCGCCGGAGCGCTGCTGGGGGCCATCATCATCACCGCGATCTTCACCAACACCGCCTTCATCTTCACCAACATCTCCATCACCTTCCCCCTTCTATATTCAGCGGTCCACTCTCCCGCAACCCACTGTACCCTCTACTTGAACATGGTGCTTTAGGCTTCATATTATTTTCCAATGATGTGTTGCCATCCTATGATGTCTGAGTAGATTTTCGTTGTCCTATCGGTGATTGATGAATTGCTATGATTGGTTTGAGTTGCATGTTTTATTATTGGTGCTGTCCTATGGTGCCCTCCGTGTCGCGCAAGCATGAGGGATTCCTGCTGTAGGGTTTGCAATATGTTTATGATTTGCTTATGGTGGGTTGCGTGAGTGACGGAAACACAAACCCGAGTAAGTAGGTTGTTTGCGTATGGGATAAAAGGGGACTTGATACTTTAATGATATGGTTGGGTTTTACCTTAATGAATCTTTAGTATTTGTGGATGCTTGCTAGAGTTCCAATCATAAGTGCATAGAATTCCAAGTAAGGGATGATATGTTAGCTTATGCCTCTCCCTCAAATAGAATTGCAATAGTGATTACCGGTCTAGTAACATAGTCAATTGCTTAGGGACAATTTCACAACTCCTACCACCAATTTTCCACACTCGCTATATTTAATTTATTGCTTCTAATCATCCCCTAGTTTATGTTTACGTGTTGTTTATTATCTTGCAAACCTATCCTATCACACCTACAAAGTACTTCTAGTTTCATACTTGTTTTAGGTAAAGCGAACGTCAAGCGTGTGTAGAGTTGTATCGGTGGTCGATAGAACTTGAGGGAATATTTATTCTACCTTTAGCTCCTTGTTGGGTTCGACACTCTTACTTATCAAAAATTGTTGCGATCCCCTACACTTGTGGGTTATCATTGGTCTCCTTTGACTATAAATGTGAGAAAGGGGCAGAGCCCCCTGTCCATCTTCCCTTCGTCTTGCTCCCACTTGCTTATTTCCTCTCCGTCTTGCTCTCATGGTGTCGCCGAAGAGGTTCTCCGCGGCCGAGAAAGGGAAGACCCCCAAGGAGGGGCCAGCCTCCCCTCCTCCCAAGAGGGGCCGTGGACGTCCTCGCAAGAACCCTATGGTCCCTCCGGCAGCATCCCGGGGGCACGGGCACGCACCCCTCAAAGGCGGCGTGGCATCGGGCGCCCGTGATGGCACCTCTTTCCGCGGCGGGGGCTACCGGCCCTGGAGCAGCCCCCATGAGGAAGGGAGGCACGCTGTGATGGTGCGCCCGCCTCGACCACACTTTTCTTCGCTGGAGGTGCTTCCCGAGTTTGTGGTGTGGTCGGGGAGCTCGGTCGGCACCTCGCTTCGGCTACCCCGCTTCTTCTTCGGCGAGCTTCCTTCTTTGGGGCTTGCTGGCCTCTGGCTGTAGGTTGATGGGTGCTGCAGTAGAGCCTCATGAGTCAGCATCGAGGTTTCTGCCTCTGGCGGCGTGGTACTGACCCGTGGCTGGGAGACTTTCGCCCACGTGCGTGGCCTGGGCGGAAGGTGCACCCTCCGCTTCAAGTACAACGGCCTGGCGACCCTCTTCGTGAGGGTATTCAGGGGGGACGGCTGCCACGTGGGGTGTTGCCCGGAGGACAGTAGCGACGGCGAGGATGGTGACGACGTCGAACTTGGCCTTGGCGATGCGCGCTCCTCGTCTCGTGGAGGAAGCTCCTCCTCGGTGAGAGCTCGAGCAGCGGTGGCTACGACCGACCTCCGCGTCGTCGTGCTCGTGTCGAGAACGCCGTTGGCTCATCCCATCGCAGCGCTCCAGTGAATCCAGAGCGGAGCCCCGTATGAAGCTGGGGCCGGCGAACTTGGACTCAAGGCCGGTGGCCCAAGATCTCCTGTAGGAGAACTGGTGGAGCGCCGGGCTACCTTAAGGCGCTGCTTGAGGATGTGGCGCTGGTGCCAAGCCTGCACGCCTTTGGGCCCTCTTTGTTTAGCTTTTCCTTTCTCCTGCAAACCAAAAAAAAGAACGTACCCTCCGAGGGCGTGTAATGAACTATTTCTATTGTGTCTTTTTATGTTATGGCTGCTGTCCTTGATGCTGTGTTGCAATATTTGTAATTTGAGCGGGTCAAGGTAGGAAGGCTTAGCTTGATACACGCAGTCATCCTCCGCCTCATGAGAACCTGTCTGAAAGGATCGAGAAGAGGTGTCTAGAGGGGGGGGGGTGATTAGACACTAAGTGCCACAAAGTAGCAGTTTTTAAATTCCTTAAGTTTAAGTGGAGTTTTGGCACAAATTTAACAATCACAATACATATCAAGCAAGCATGCAAAGAGTATATGAGCAGCGGAAATCAAAGCATGCAACTTGCAAGAATGTAAAGGGAAGGGATTGGAGATTTCAAATGCAATTTGGAGACACGGTGATTTTTTGAGCCGTGGTTCTGATAGGTGGTGCTATCGTACATCCACGTTGATGGAGACTTCAACCCACGAAGGGTAACGGCTGCGCGAGTCCACGGAGGGCTCCACCCAAGAAGGGTCCATGAAGAAGCAACCTTGTCTATCCCACCATGGTCATCGCCCATGAAGGACTTGCCTCACTAGCAGTAGATCTTCACGAAGTAGGCGATCTCCTTGCCCTTACAAACTCCTTGGTTCAACTCCACAATCTTGTCGGAGGCTCCCAAGTGACACCTAGCCAATCTAGGAGACACCACTCTCCAAGAAGTAACAAATGGTGGGTTGATGATGAACTCCTTGCTCTTGTGGTTCAAATGATAGTCTCCCCAACACTCAACTCTCTCTCTCTCACAGGATTTGGATTTGGTGGAAAGAAGATTTGAGTGGAAAGCAACTTGGGGAAGGCTAGAGATCAAGATTCGTATGGTAGGAATGGAGTATCTTGGCCTCAACACATGAGTAGGTGGTTCTCTCTCAGAAATGGTAAGTTGGAAGTGTAGGTTTGTTCTGATGGCTCTCTCCACGAATGAAGAGGAGGTGGAGGGGTATATATAATCTCCACACAAAATCTAACCGTTACACACAATTTACCAATTTCGGTGGGATAGAATCAGAAAACTCGGTCGGACCAATTTAGTAAACCTAGTGACCGTTAGGGTTTTCGGTGGGACCAACATGCAACTCGATAGGACCGATATGGTTAGGGTTAGGGCATAACGTAATCTCGGTGAGACCGATTACACAAACTCGGTGAGATCGATTTTGGTAATAAGCTAACCAAAGAGTTGGTCAGGCAAACTCGGTAGGACCGATTACACAAACTCGGTGGGACCAATTTTGGTAATAAGTTAACCAGAGACTTTGCATTGTAATCTCGGTAGTACCGATTGCTCAAACTCGGTTAGACCAATTTTGGTAATGGGCATACACAGAGACATTACAATCCCATCTCGGTGAGACCGAGATCCCTATCGGTGAGACCGATTTGCCTAGGGTTTGTGGCAGTGGCTAAGACATCTGAACTCGGTGGCGCCGGATAGAAAGAATCGGTGGGGCCGAGTTGGACTTTAGGTTTAGGTCATATGTGGATGTGGGAAAGTAGTAGAGGGCTTTGGAGCATATCACTAAGCACTTTGAGCAAGCAAGCCATTAAGTAACACCTCATCCCCTCTTGATAGTATTGGCTTTTCCTATAGACTCAATGTGATCTTGGATCACTAAAATAGAAAATGTAGAGTCTTGTGCTTTGAAGCTTGAGCCAATCCTTTGTCCTTAGTATCTAGAAGGGGTTCGACATCCTTTAGTCCATGCCACTTCATTGTTGAACTTATTTGAAATATACTAGGTAAAAGTGTTAGTCCAACAAGAGATATGTTGACATTAATTACCAAAATCACCCAGGGAGCACTTGTGCTTTCAATCTCCCCCTTTTTGGTAATTGATGACAATATACATCAAAGCTTTAGATAAAGATATAGAGAGTAACCAGTAAAGCTTTGGAAAGACATGTAACATGCATAGGCTCCCCCTACATATATGCAATCATGTGAATATGGAACATAGATGCATGTGAATGCATAATCATGACAGAGTAGGCAATGCATTACATGTATCTTGGCTATATGCATCAGAGCAAAGAATTTTGGAAAATGTACCTTCATGCCCATGAGTCCTTCTTGCAAAAAGTATGTACATCAACAAGAATTCCTCATACACATGATTGTGATGCATATACTTACCTTGTGGTCTTGAGTTGGCTTAGGATGGAGTGAACCTATGAAAATAAGGTTAGACAACATAGATGCATCTACTAGCCAGAGCAAACAAGTAGAGACCGCAAGAGTACCAAGACTGGGATGACATGTAGAGAATGAGTACTAAGTACCACATTGGATTTTAGACATGTCCCCAAAGGTAAAGATGTGCAATGAATTTAAAGATTCTTTCCCTTAGAAGTCTTGCTCCCCCTGAACCTAGCATGGGATATTGGGAGAAGATAGGGAACAGAAAATCAGAGTTCAAAGACACAAATGAACAGAGATAAAGCAATTTAGCACATATGAACATGGCTTTCCCCTCAAGAAGACATGTGGCATCTCTCCTCTTGAACACCAATCATCTGGGATCATTGAAGATTACTCTTTCCTTGAGTATTTTCTCCCCCTAGAGATATGATAAAGTAGATGTGAACTCTCTCTATAGATAAAGCTTTTGATGTGGTCTCTCTCTCCCCTTTTGACATCAATTTCCAAGAAGGATCTTATGGATTTGTTGTCACATGGGTTTGGTCCTTGAGTAACAAGTTAAAGCAGCAAGAAAAATGTGATGCTGGTAGAGGACAAGATTCATTGAGTGGAGCTGGATCAAAAGAATCACAGAAATAAGTGGCAGGTTGTTTTTCCTGTAGGGATATCAGTAGCACCGAGTTGTATTCTTCGGTAACACCGAAAGGTTTTGGTGGGACCGAAAATGACAAACCGTTGGAACCGATTTCATCACAGAGAAAAACACTCGTCACCTCAGCTCACTAGACAAGTAAGATCTCATAAGGATTTGCAAGGAATTAACTGAATGATTTGCAATGAATTGGATGTATGGAATGTAGAACAGAAAAGAAAAGAAGAGAAATCTAGATGAAGTTTTTTTTTGAAAGGGGAAACAAATATGCATGAGACAAATGCAAGAGCACATAAAAGAACACAAGAGAACTTCATCTAGAAATGGTCGGCGACAAAGTCACCTATGTTAGAGTATGTTGACTTAGGAGTCAAGTGAGATTACTTGATCATAGGTCATACTCATCGTTTAAGCTCAAAATGGGGTTACCATTTTTCATTTAAGCATCTTGATGTATTCACATCTTGTCGAGTTGCTTTGACTCATGACTTGGAGTAAAGCTTCTCTAAGATGGAATAACATACCTTGGGTGGTGGTGTTGATCGTGATCATGTAGTTGAACTTGTGTGGTTTCACTACAAAAAAATACACTTCCGTGATGATACGTGTTTGTCATAGTAGGTCGCATTTTTTGTCATGCATGTACATCCATGACAAATTTATGACAGAATCAAGATAGTCATACATGTGCTGTCGTAGAAGTGTTCCATGACATTACCAAAATTATCATCACGGAAGTGTCCACTTCCATGACGATAAATCGCGCGTCACAGAAGTGCTTTCATCAAGGGTGACCGACACGTGGCATCCATCGTAACGGAACGCCGTTAAGCTATCGGGTCGGGTTTTGGATCCGATAACCCGTTAACAGCCCCGACCAATGGGGATTTTCCACGTGTAAAATCATCATTGGCTGGAGGAAACACGTGTCAGCTCATCATTGGGACAGATGTCATCCACTCACTGGACAGAAGGCGCCTATGATACGTCGACACGTGGCATGACCCAACAGTGGCCCATTCTTGTGAAAAGGCCGGCCCGTTTGACTTGGTCAAAAGCTGGCGGGCCGGCCCATGGAAAGCCTGTTAACGGCATGTTAGCATATAGCCCATTTATAGCCCGTTAAACCAAGGCCCGTTACGACCTATGCGAATTAGGCCTAGTAGCGTCATCTGGGCCATCCAATATGATTCCAGGCTGTTTTCACTTCTCGCCCATGTATGGCCCATGATGTCTTTCGGCCCATATGAGGCCCTTTGTAACTCTTGGCCCATTAGCGGTCCGTGCTAAAACTGGCCCGTAATGAACAGTGTATTACTTTACACCCATTAACGGCCCGCGGTGAAACTGGCCCGTAATGAACAGTGTAACACTTTATACCCATTAACGGGCGGTTATTCCGTTGGGCCATTTCCAGCCCAAGTTAACTTTCGGCCTTCTGAGGGCCCATTTATTCTTGGGCTCATTTGCAGCATTCGGTTACTTACGGCCCGTTACTGTCATTTTCTGCTTGTGGGCCAAATTCAGCCCATCGTTACAGTCGGCCCGTTTGTGGTCTGTTAGTCTGTTGGGCCATTTTCATAGCACCACCAAATACGGCCTATTAACGGCCCGTTATGGTCAGCCCATAAAACGTACGATTTCCATTATAGGCCCGTCTATGGCCCATTAAAGGCCCATACAAGACCCATAAATGAGTCGGCGGCCAATGGATCCTGTTGGGGATATAACTACTAAGTGTAAACCGCCCAGGAGGGGCCGGTTCAACCTAATTTATATTGAAGCCCACAAAGACTCAGAAGATGGTGTTTTACTGATAAAAGCTTAAAGGCCCGGAGCCCAAAGGCGGATTAGGCTCCATAGTGGTAAACCGACATAGTCATGTAACTTGTATTGTAAGATAAGGAAAGGAGAGACTGAGCCGAACACTTGTATGAGTCGGCCTCAGGACTCTGTAAACCGGTCGCGTGTCAACCCGTGTATATAAGGGGACGACCCGATGATGGTTTAGGGACAAAAAAACAACAACTCAATAGCCAGGCATAGCTTGTTTAGCTCCCTGGTTAGCGAGACCCCAATAATCCCATCACAACTAGACGTAGGCCTTCACCTTAATCGAAGGGGCCGAACTAGTATAAAAACCCTCGTGTCCTTTGTCCGGTTTAACCCCTTTAAGCTAACCCGTCGCGATGGCTCCACGACTAAGTCCTTCTATGAGGACATCTGACGTGATATTTCCACGACAGTTGGCGCCCACTGTCGGTGTCAAAACTGGCGGATCTCGGGTAGGGGGTCCCGAACTGTGCATCTAGGCAGATGGTAACAGGAGACAAGGGACACGATGTTTTACCCAGGTTCGGGCCCTCTTGATGGAGGTAAAACCCTACGTCCTGCTTGATTAATATTGATGATGTGTGTTACAAGAGTGGATCTACCACGAGATCAAGGAGGCTAATCCCTAGAAGCTAGCCTATGGTATGATTGTTGTTCGTCCTATGGACTAAAGCCATCCGATTTATATAGACACCAAAGAGGGCTAGGGTTACACAGAGTCGGTTACAAGGGTAGGAGATCTACATATCCGTATCGCCAAGCTTGCCTTCCACGCCAAGGAAAGTCCCATCCGGACACGGGACGAAGTCTTCAATCTTGTATCTTCATAGTCTTGGAGTTCGGCCGATGATGATAGTTCGGCTATCAAGACACCCTCTAGTCCGGGACTCCCTCAGTAGCCCCTGAACCAGGCTTCAATAACGACGAGTCCGGCGCGCATATTGTCTTCGGCATTGCAAGGCGGGTTCCTCCTCCGAATAATTTATAGAAGATTGTGAACACGAGGATAGTGTCCGGCTCTGCAAAAATAAAGTCCACGTACCACCATAGGGAGAATAATATTACACCACTTCAATCTGCTGACGCGTTTTGTGGCGTGACATCACACCACTACCAAGCCTTTACTTGAATTGTTTTTATTGTACCACCTCAGCGCGTTTAGCGAAGCGGTTTCCTTGGCACGTCTTGTCGAAGCAGAGATCGTGTTCCCCTTATTCCGGGATTCCCATCAATACGGACGTGGGTAACCCAACTGCGCCATTGATTATGGCGCTTGGGAGATAAGCGAGTTTTACCAGGGCGGTGGGGACACATGTTTTTGTCCGCCCATATAAGGGGATAAAGATTCAACCCTTTTACCTGCGCCTTCTTCCTCCTTGGCTTATCCATCTCCGCGAACTCAAGATCCAACGCCCAAGTCCGCACTTCTCACCTCAACCTTCTCCAACTATGTCCGGAGCGGGAGGCAAGTGGATGGCCTCCTCCGTCACGGAGGGGCAAATCCAGAAGCTGCGCGACGCCGGATATTTGTCCAGCAACATCACGCACCGGCTCCCCGACGAGGGAGAGCTCATCCCCACCCCCAGGCCCCATGAGAGGGTAGTATTTCTTCCCCATTTCCACCGCGGACTGGGCTTCCCACTTCATCCCTTCGTCCGGGGGCTCATGTTCTACTATGGCCTGGATTACCATGATCTGGCCCCGAATTTTATCCTCAACATCTCGGCGTTCATTGTCGTGTGTGAGGCCTTCCTCTGCATCCAGCCCCACTTCGGCTTGTGGCTCAAGACCTTCAGTGTCAAGCCGAAGGTTGTGAAGGGCAGCCAAGCGGAGTGCGGAGGCACCATGGTGGGCAGGATGTCCCACGTTACTTGGCTGGAGGGCACTTTCGCGGAAACCATTAAGGGGTGGCAATCGGGGTGGTTCTACATCACCGAGCCGCGTGACCCTGATTGGGCAGCGGCCCCGAATTAAGATCTGGCATTCCTACATGGCTCACCTCCTAGAAAGAGAGTGGCCGGATCTGGGGTGATTCGGAGGAGCTGACCGGAGTCCAAGCCTGTATCCAAAATCTGGTGGACAAGAAGCTCAAGCTTGTCAACGTAGTCCAGGTCATGCTCATCCACCGGATTCTCCCGTGCCAACGACGGGGTTTCAACATGTGGGAGTTCGATCCGGTGCGGCACCAGACTCTGAGCGGGATCTTCGACACTATGTATGAAGATGTCTGGAAGGTGCTGTTCAAGGGCGCCGAGGCTCCCGCATCCGCTACCGAAGATCGCGGATTCAGCTCGCAGCGTCCGGCTGACGAGGTAAGTGATTTTGTCCTTTACGGAACGCTCGTTTTCCATAGTTTGACTCTATGCGGGATCTAAACTCCCTTTTCCTTTGACAGGACTAGCTGGCGAAGGCCGAACAGACTATCTGTCCGGCCCCATTGCCAGAGGACCCAGCGGACACCCGTCTAACGGGGCTGCTGGCTCCGGCACCCCACGTGGTGCCGGAGAAGAAGGCCAAGAAGAAGGCCACGGGGACTCGAAAGAGTTCCCATTTTCAGGTCCTATCGGATGACGACTCCGAGGCCGACTCCTCTCACCAAGGTGAGGAGGAAAAGAAGAAAGCCTCTCCCCCAGTGGGGGGAGAGAAGAAAAGGAAGGCCTCCCCAACGAGGGAGGCCGAAGGGTCCAAGAAAGGAAAACTCTTCCCCCGGACTGCTCTGCCAACGCCAGTGACGACAACAAATACTGGCCCCCAAGGGCCAAGCCCCTGGCGAGATCGTGAGTATCCAGACTCCCGAATAACTTTATGGTTTTTTCTTTTTTGCCACACAATGTCTTTCTAATGCCGCATACAACCCTGCAGTCCGCCCAAGGACGATCTTCCCGCTTCGTCGAGCGGGTCCTTAGGTGCGTCAGATATGGATTCTCTTCCGACCGCCTCCAAATCCCGTGACACGGACGATGCTGAGGTGGGATCCCGGGAAGGGACCCGCCAGGAGGAGGAGGCCCCGAAGGTGTCACAGGACAACCTCCCGGACTTTGCACCGGACTCGGCTCCGGATCCCAAAGTGGCTCCGGAGTCCGGCGGGTGGCCCCTTCGTAAGAAGGGCAAGACCGTGACGCCGGCAGCCTCCGCCAAACCGGAGGCGCCGGATAGCTTGCTGGAGGCGCTCAATGGCGCCTCCATCAAAGAGGAACACTGCACTGTTATGAGTGCGGTGATTCAGAAGGTGCAGCTCGCCAAGAGCGGGCTGACCGAAGCCTACAGCAGCCTTCTAACAGGCTTTGAGGTAAGAATTTTGATATATGTAAAATAGTACCGCATAGACAGTAGCCCCTGATGCTCGGGTCGGTGTTCGGAAAGAAAAGCCGGACTGAGGATCTAAGAAGATATATGCAGGAGTCATAAAAAATATGTCAATATGGGATTGCAGGCTGCGCTGCTGACCTCTGTCGCACTAACTGCGGAGGTCAATACTTTGAAGGAAAGCCTAGAGCGGTCCGAGAACAAACTCGGACGTGCCAAGAAGCAGCTCGAGGACAAGGAAGGTGAGTAACACCTTATTAAAATTGTACCTTACAGAAAAGGATTTTGGTTGCAAAAAGAATGACAAGGATAACGTGGGTATTGCAGGGGCCACTAACGAGGTGGCGACCCTGAAAGAGGCGGTGGCAACGGCCGAACACAATGCGGCCGCAGAGCGCACCGAGCGAGAGAAGCAGGAGGTGCGGGTGGCGGAGGTACAGCAAGAGCTCCCGGATCTCGTGAAAAAACATGAGAGCCTGGAGCGTGACTCGAAGACTCGAGAGTCTGATCTTGCAACGGCTCTTGAGAGTTCCAACGCCGCTAAGGCCGAAGCCTACAAGGCCCTCCAGGAAATCGAGGCATTGAAGAAAATAGCAGCGGGTAAGGCATTTTTCATGCAAAGTAAGCATGTGAGTGTTAATTACCTGTTGCTTACCCGAATTCGGAGCTCTCCAGGAGCGTTCGCAGATCTTCCTTGCAGCGTGTCCGATGCTACCGCGTTCTACCGGGCCGAGGAGGGGAGCTCGACGGAGAAGGTCTTCTGGTCTCAGTATGCTGAGGCCGGACATCCGGTGCCCCTTAGCGACCAGCTGAAGCAGCTGGTCGAGCTCCACAAGGCGGCCGAACAGGCCATGAAGGGCCTCATAGTTCGGCTGTGGCCTAAGGAGGCCATGCCTGGGAGCTACTTCGGCCTGGTGCGGCGGCTGGTGGATGCGTGCCCGTGGGTTGAAGTCATCAAGCACTCCGCCTGTATTGAAGGTGCCCGTCGGGCCCTTGCCCGCGCAAAGGTGCACTGGGGCAAGATGGATGCCCAGAAGCTCGTGACGGACCTGCCACCAAAGGGCAAGGAGCATCGCACGCCCGAGAGTATTATAAGAGTGTGCTGAAGGGCGCCCGCACTATTGCGGGTGAGTGCTCCAAAGATGTAATATTTGAGTAGACTCGCATTTTGTTATCCTGTGCGCTGAAAACTTAGTTCATTTGCGCTAAGCAACGCATTTTAATTTAAAATATTACCTTCCATGCGGCTATTTATCAAATCTGAGAGATGGCAAGTCGTCGGCTTCAGCCCCCATGCCACGAGTGCTGGGGTGTTCGGGATAAATTTGAGCACTCTTGTTCCCATATTTGGGTCCATCTAGGGAGGCGCTCAACACAACGAACAAGGCAATCGGACTTATAATGCTTGAACACTCTCACTTAGCCATAGAATTCTATAATTTTAAATTTCGGCGAAGCCCCTAGTCTTCGGAAGGCCGAATTTGGGGCGCTATCCATGCCTGCGCCGGACTAAGTCGGCTCCTCGCTCTAAGCGGCATAAGTCTTTAAGGACTCGCAAAAAACCTCTCGAACAGCGACCAGCTCTCGCCTCATCATGACGGTCAGTTTTAGCTTTCTCCACTGAGGCGTTAACCCAACTCAACTGGGGCGCAATCATAGTGGTTCTCCCAGTGTTACCTTAGCCGATACAATAGAATGTAAGGTACCAAAACATGGGAGTCGGGGAAACCCAACTATTGACCCAAGACATGATTCGGAGCCGATGCATATAATGTTATAAGTTCGGGGTGCCGCACTTGTGAAAGTGTTCGGACTTATCACACCATGATGCGGGAAACGTAAGCCCCTGGTGTATTAGCCGTACCAAAATGTAAGGATGCAACATGTCATAGATGAACATATGTATAAGAAAGAAATACAATTGTAAGCAAAAAGGTGTTGCATTACTTTATTCAAGAAAAACTGTTGTAAGTGCATAACGATACAAATGGTGCGATAAGAAAGGGATGGGACTGTTAAACATGTCCCCCTCCAGGGGTACGCTGCGGAATGGTGCATAAAACAGATTTAATGCTCGTAATGAAGACCACCTGGATATTCGTTGTAGCCTTTCTCCTTCCCTGGCTGTTGCATCGTGAGTTCGGCATGTCTGCTGCCGGACAGGGCCTCTGACGAGCGGAGTCCTGTGGAAAAATAAATAAAAATAAAAAATAAAAAATAAAAAAAGAATGAACACTTGAGAGCCCCTGGTGTGGTTGAGCCGCAGTCTGGGCCCATCGTGGTCGTGCCCCTCTCCCCATGCCCATGGTATCTTCAGAGCGTAATGGTGTACGCGAAGGACCTGTCTTGACGTTTTACAGGGGCTGGGGTTGGGGCCGCACTGCTACACGTGCTCGGAACGTGCCAGGTGGTCTTGTTGTAGGTTACTCCGAGCACGCTTAGCTGTGTCCGGCCGCTTAACGGTCGGACTCGAGAATTGCCTTAAGAGGCTGCATTGTACTTCTGCCGCGAGAGCCGCTGCATGTTCCTCCGTGCGGAGAGAACGTTCAGTGTTTCTGTTGACCGTGATGACTCCTCGAGGGCCTGGCATCTTGAGCTTGAGGTATGCGTAGTGCGGCACCGCGTTGAACTTTGCAAACGCGGTACGTCCGAGCAGGGCATGATAGCCGCTGCGGAACGAAACTATGTCGAAGATTAACTCCTCGCTTCAGAAGTTATCCGGGGATCCGAAGACCACTTCCAGTGTAACCGGGCCTGTACAATTGGCTTCTACACCTGGTATGACGCCTTTAAAGGTCGTCTTGGTAGGTTTAATCCTTGAGGGGTCTATGCCCATTTTGCGCACTGTATCCTGATAAAGCAGGTTCAGGCTGCTGCCGCCGTCCATCAGGACTCTGGTGAGGTGAAATCCATGGACGATTGGGTCTAAGACCAAAGCGGCGAATCCGCCGTGGCGGATGCTGGTGGGGTGGTCCCTTCGGTCAAAAGTGATCGGGCAGGAGGACCATGGATTGAACTTCGGGGCAACTGGCTCCATCGCGTATACATCCCTGAGTGCATGCTTCCGCTCCCTTTTGGGTATGTGCGTTGCGTATATCATGTTCACCGTCCGCACCTGTGGGGGGAAACCCTTCTGTCCTCTATTGTTCGGCGGTCGGGTCTCTTCCTCGTCATCGCTATGCAGCCCCTTGTCATTGTTTTCGGCAATTAACTTGCCTGCCTGCTTGAATACCCAACAGTCCCTGTTGGTGTGGTTAGCTGGTTTTTCGGGGGTGCCATGTATCTGGCACAAGCGGTCGAGTATTCGGTCCAAATTGGACGGACCCGGAGTAGTTCTTTTGAATGGCTTTTTCCGCTGACCGGGTTTAGAGCCTCTGAATCCGGCATTGACTGATGTATCCTCACTGTTGTCGCCGTTAATGCGGCGTTTGTTTTTGTTACGACGCGACCTGCCATTACGGTCCTTGATATCCGGACTGCCAGAATTTTTGCTGAGGTTGTTGCTGCGTGCTAGCCAGCTATCCTCACCCGCGCAGAAGCGGGTCATGAGTGATGTGAGGGCTACCATGGATTTTGGCTTTTCCTGTCCCAGGTGCCGGGCAAGCCACTCGTCGCGGATATTATGCTTGAAGGCCGCGAGGGCCTCTGCATCCGGACAGTCGACGATTTGCTTTTTCTTGGTTAAGAATCGTGTCCGGAATTGTCTGGCTGATTCATCTGGCTGCTGAATTATGTGGCTGAGGTCATCAGCGTCTGGTGGTCGCACTTACGTGCCTTAGAAGTTATCAAGGAATGCGGCTTCCAGGTCTTCCCAACTCCCAATTGACTCTGCTGGCAAGCTGTGAAGCCAATGCCGGGCTGGTCCTTTAAGCTTGAGGGGGAGATATTTGATGGCGTGAAGATCGTCACTACGGGCCATGTGGATGTGAAGGAGATAGTCTTCGATCCAAACTGCGGGGTCCGTTGTGCCATCGTAAGATTCAATATTCACGGGTTTAAACCCTTCGGGGATTTGATGATCCATTACTTCATCTGTGAAGCATAGTGGGTGTACGGCGCCTCTGTACTGGGCGATATCACGATGGAGCTCAAAAGAGCTTTGTCTGTTTTGTTTGGCCCGGTCGGACTTACTGTGTCCGGCGCGACGGTTGTCGTCACGTATCATGGGGCGCCCACACGATCCATAGATCGATCTTGATTGTCTTGCCCTATCCTCCAATATATCTCGCAAGTCCGGAGAGTTCCCCTGTGGCCTTGTGCTTTTCGAGCGATGCCGGGGTACGTGTCTAGTGAAGGGCCTAGAGGCCTCTCTGTCGCGACCACGGGGTGGTCGATCAGCCGTATTGTCTCCTGGTGATGCGGGATCATACGCCTCCTCCTCTAATCGGGGGAGCAGCTTGCGTTTAGGGTAGCTTTTGGAGGGGCGTTCGAGCTCATGCTCTTCGGCCGCGAGGACTTCAGTCCATCTGTCTAAGCTGTTACTGCTTTTTCTTGAGGCTGTTCATCGTGGCCATAAGCCTGCGTTTAAAACGCTCTTGATCGACGGGTTCCTCAGGCACGACGAATTCATCGTCGTCGAGGCTTGCCTCATCTCCGGAGGGAGGCATATAATCCTCTACCTCTTCTTCTGCCGATCTCTCATGAGGGCTGGCGTCTCCATCCTCCTGCGCTGGATCTTGCTGGAGTGGGTTGTCTTCGGCACTGTCCGGTGTATTATTATCTCCAGTGCTGGAATCTTCATTCTTGCTGTGGCGGGATTTAGAGCGGCGCCGCTGACGCCGACGTTTGGGCTGTTTCTTGGAGGGGTCATCCTCCGCTGTTCCTTCGCCATTCCCATCCTTTGGGATATCCACCATGTAAATGTCATATGATGAGGTGGCTTTCTAGTGCCCGGTGGGCGCTGGTTCTTGGTCGTCTCCGGCATCGTCGTCCATACCGTCGATGTCTTCGGAGTCGTAGTCGAGCATGTCGGCTAGATCGTCGACAGTGGCTACCAAGTGCGTGGTGAGTGGGCTTTGAATTTCTTCGTCGTCCGCATCCCAACCGTCCTGACCACAGTCCGGCCAGGGCTCTCCTGATAACGAGAGATACTTTAGCGAACTCAAGATGTCGCCAAAAGGTGAGTGTTGAAAGATGTCCGCTGCGGTGAACTCCATGATGGGCGCCCAATCGGATTCGATCGGAGGGGGCGCGGGAGGTTCGGAGTTCGACAAGGAGTCCGGCACCTCGGAGTCACGAGCTTCATGAGGGACAAGGTCAGTGTTTGGCTCTATCGCCGTAGAGGTTGCAGCCCCCGAGGTGGTGTCTAGCCATCCGACCTCGACCTGCGCAACCGGCTTCGAGTTGAAGATCGGAGCGGGTTCGAGTGCGGCCTCCAGGGTACTGTCCGGCTGCAGAACTAAATCATGCTCGCTGTGACAGTGCGGCACGCTCGGCTGTGGCTCGAATCCATCGAGGATCAAGTCCCCGCGGATGTCAGCCGTGAAGTTCAAACTTCCAAATCTGACCTGATGGCCAGGGTCATAGCTTTCGATCTGCTCCAGATGGCCAAGCGAATTGGCCCGCAGTGCAAAGCCGCCGAATACAAAGATCTGTCCGGGGAGGAAGGTCTCACCCTGGACTGCATCGTTGATGATGATTGAAGAAGCCATCGAGCCTATCGATGACGACACAGAGGAACTCTCAATGAAAGCACCAATGTCGGTGTCAAAACCGGCAGATCTCGGGTAGGGGGTCCCGAACTGTGCGTCTAGGCGGATGGTAACAGGAGACAAGGGACACGATGTTTTACCCAGGTTCGGGCCCTCTTGATGGAGGTAAAACCCTACGTCTTGCTTGATTAATATTGATGATGTGTGTTACAAGAGTGGATCTACCACGAGATCAAGGAGGCTAAACCCTAGAAGCTAGCCTATGGTATGATTGTTGTTCGTCCTATGGACTAAAGCCATCCGGTTTATATACACATTGGAGAGGGCTAGGGTTACACAGAGTCGGTTACAAGGGTAGGAGATCTACATATCCGTATCGCCAAGCTTGCCTTCCACGCCAAGGAAAGTCCCATTCGGACACGGAACGAAGTCTTCAATCTTGTATCTTCATAGTCTTGGAGTCCGGCCGATGATGATAGTTCGGCTATCCGGACACCCCCTAGTCCGGGACTCCCTCACCCACCGTGGGGCTATTGCACGATGGTTTCGAGTTCTTAAAGGGCAGCTTTGAAGGACTCAAAGGATACGCAGCAGGCCGGATGACCAAGAGTCGTCGCGGCAAGGTCTACATCGACGATGCAGGCTGGGGCCCCGAGACCGGCTCAATCGAGTACGGGTACCGGGTCCCCTTCGGCGGAATTCACGTCTTCATCGGCAAGATCGGCGAACCGGGCACTGAGCCGGACATCTGCACCGACCTCGTCGAAACGGCTCAGCGTGCAAGTCCCGCCCGGATCAGCCTGCCATGAAGCAT
Organism: Triticum dicoccoides; assembly: GCF_002162155.2. Taxonomy (NCBI): domain Eukaryota; kingdom Viridiplantae; phylum Streptophyta; class Magnoliopsida; order Poales; family Poaceae; genus Triticum; species Triticum dicoccoides. The sequence continues at coordinate 560,239,266 of NC_041391.1, read as the reverse complement.
GCGTTTGTGGGATGTGTCCATGGGATCGGATCTGAACCAGAGTCTGAAGGTGAGACGGTCGCTTATTCCGACGGCGAATCATTCGCTGGTGAATCCGAATCCCTGTACCAAGTTCAGGATGGCGTGTTTGAAGGGTATTCCGATGGCACCAGTATTCCAGAATTTCTTGAACCGCCGAACCACGTCGGGACCTTCATGGCCGGAACACAACCAACCTTGAAAAACTCAACTGCGATGGCGTCTGGACCGGTAGCAGGGGCAGGAGGCTCCGCGCGCCGGCCGGCTCAAGTTCTCTCCGGTTTGATGGATTCTTGGGCGACCTTATTGACCACGGCAGTTACTTCGGCGATGCAGGATCAGCGCAATGCGGACATTGCGAGGCTAAAGGATCAGATAACACAAACCAAGGAGGACTTAGCGGCTGAGGAGACCAGGATGGCTGAGGAATGGGCCGCTTTAGATGCCCAGGCGCAAAGGATTCAAGACGAGAATTATCGACTTTTGATGGATCAGAACGCTTCGAATCAAGTATTCAGGAGGAGACATCAATCTCGCGTGCCGGTGGATTACAATGCGATGAACCTCTTTGATACGCCAGGAGCAGGAACTAGCAACCCGGCAGCGGTAAAACAGAATACTAAGCGAAGGACCGGAGCGTAGGATCAGCCTCAGGTGATGGGTCCACTGCGACGCATGGATAACCCGCCGCGGTATACCACACCCCCGCCGGGTCACTTTTCTACCCCTTTGGACAATATGATAGCAACATCATCCCGGCGGCGGACGAGACATGGCGGGCCAGGGATCTTCTTCAAACGGCTCTGACATAGCAACAAGCTTACTCGTATAGCCGAGATAGGGTTCACTGAACTTCACGCCCCAGCAAAAGCTATAGCAGGCACATAGATGAACCAGAAGTGTCCAGCAGTGCGTGGCACCGCATTGTCCCTCAAGGGCCTAATCCGGCGCGTGGTGATGTGAACGCTCAGGACGTGGTGGATAATGGCAGAGCACGAAGGGAGGCCGCTTTAGCAGCACAACATACGGATCGATATCAACCCGGCCCGGTTCAGCCAGCAGCGTTAGTGGACCGAGGCACCGGGAGTGCTTTCAGTTCTTGGGGAGTGCCATGTCTTATTCCGGCTCTCCGTAATGTGCGACTGCCTAAGGACTTCAAAGGCCCATGTAAGGTACCAAATTACACCGCTGATCAGCCACCCGAGGCGTGGGTGGAAAGTTATGAGATGGCTATGGAGATGTTGGACGTGGACGAGGCGGCTTGTGCAAAGTACTTCACGATGATGTTGGAGGGAACAACCCGTACATGGTTGAAGAATCTACCAGCTAACTCTGTCGAGTCATGGGACCAATTGAAGGCCCGGTTTATAGCCAATTTTAAGGACACGTGTAAACATCCTATGTCCATTGTGGATCTTGATGCTTGTGTTCAAGGGGAGAACGAGTCAACAACTCATTGGGTGCACCGGGTTTCAGAAGTTTTGCATTCTTCAGACCGGATTAACGCTGGTCAAGCAATCATCACTCTGGAACGCAATTGCCGGTTTAAGTCACTAAAGATGAAGTTGGGACGGCTCAAGCGCCACTACAATGACATGGGCACCGTTATGGCCGCCTTGGTCAAATATGCCAATTCTGGTAATACCAAGGATCCCGATTCTGATGAGGAGAAACCAGAGAAGGGAAAGAAGAACGGTGGTGCAAAGGGACAGCATCACAACCAAGGGGGCCATGGGAATAATGGTAAGTGCAAAGCAGATTCAGAATTTGTGGCTAATGCTAATGTGCAGCGTCGTAAGGGTAAACCGCCCCAGCGTGGCGGCGGAATGAATCTGGAGCGTTTGTTGAACCAGCCCTGCCCAAAGCATGGGACCAAGGAGGTTCCTGCGACACATCTCTGGAAGGATTGTCACATTATGAAGGAGTTCAAAAACTCTGATCTTTTCCGATATGATCAGGGTCCATCGGGCGGTTCAGGACCAGGTTTTCATGGTGGCGGCAGTTCAAGCTCTGGATTTCAGAATAATCGGGGCAACCAGAACAACCAGGGTGGTAATGACCAACAGAATAATCAAGGAAATCAACAGTACTCAGGTTATCAGAGTCACCCAAAGCAGTTGAATGGTGGGCAGTACCATGTATTCACCACTAGTTTGTGCAAGCGTGATCAGAAGCTTCACAAGAGGGCTGTTAATGTTGTTGAACCGGCAGTACCACGTTACTTGCGGTGGTCCAAGCAACCTATTGTGTGGAGAAGAGAGGATCATCCATCCCGGGTTGACAATCCGGGTCACCTGGCCTTGGTGGTGGCACCTCAGGTGGGAGGTTATAAGTTCACCAAAGTGCTCATGGATGGAGGGAGCAGTATCAACATTATGTATTATGAGACCTTCTGTCGCATGGGGTTGATAGACAATAGTCTTAAACTATCAAACACTATTTCCATTGTGTGGTGCCAGGTAAATCGGCATATCCTGTTGGTAAAATCGCTTTGGAGGTTGTGTTTGGTGATGAACATGACTCCCGGTATGAAACGTTGACCTTTGAAGTGGTGAGGATCCAAAGCCCGTATCACGCTGTTTGGACGGCTGGCTTATGCAAAGTTCATGGCAATGCCCTGTTATATTTATTTGCAGCTTAAGATACCGGGTCACAAGGGGACTATCATAGTTCACAGAAGCTGTAAGATCAGTTTGGATTGCGAGGAAGGTGATGCAGCCTATGCTGAGTCAGTTTGTGCTACAGAGGAGTTGAAACATTACAGGGACAATGTTGATCCGGCTGACATGACCCCTCTGTAGAAGCCCCGGTCAAGCAATTTCTTCATCGCTTTAACGAGGAGAGACGCAAGGCAATTGGTGAAGAGGTAGCCCGGCTGTTGGCTGCTGGATTTATCATTGAAGTGTTTCACCATGAGTGGTTGGATAATCAAGTGCTTGTTCTTAAGAAAAATGGCACTTGGCGCATGTGTGTGGATTACACAGATTTGAACAAAGCTTATTCGGCCTATCCTTTTGCTCTCCCGCGTATTGATCAGATCATTGATGCGACGGTGGGTTGTGAGCGTTTGAGTTTCTTGGATGCTTATTCAGGTTATCATCAGATCAAAATGCCAGTTAAGAACCAGAAGAAGACCGCATTCATCACTCCGTTTGGAGCCTTCTGCTATGTTTCTATGCCCTTTGGGCTCAAGAGTGCCCAGGCAACTTATCAGCGTTGTGTGCAAAATTGTCTTCACACTCAGATTGGGCGCAATGTCCATGCCTATGTTGATGACATTGTAGTAAAGTCCAGGAAGAAGGAGACATTGATAGGTGATCTCAAGGAGACCTTTGACAATCTGCGTGTTTACAAGATGATGCTCAATCCAGATAAATGTGTTTTTGGTGTTCCGGCAGGCAAGCTTCTCGGTTATCTGGTGTCCAACAGAGGCATTGAGGCTAATCTGGAGAAGATCAAAGCGATTACATCCTTGGCTAAACCGGCGTGCATCAATGATGTTCAGCGTCTAGCAGGTCGAATTGCAGCCCTAAGCCGGTTTATCTGTCATTTGGGAGAGAAGGCGATCCCTCTATATCAAATGTTGAAGAAAACAGACACCTTTGTCTGGAGTGATGCGGCTAATGCGGCGTTTGAAAACTTGAAGCGACAATTGGATGAACCGCCGGTCCTTGCTGCTCCGGTTGACAAAGAGCCCTTGTTATTGTACGTGGCTGCTAATGCCCATGCTATCAGTGTGGCAATTGTGGTGGAGCACAAGGAGGCTGGTAAGGAATACCCGGTTCAACAGCCGGTTTACTATATCAGTGAGGTGCTTATCGAGTCAAAGCAGCGATATTCGCATTGGCAGAAGCTGGTATATGGAGTTTTTATGGCAAGTCGGAAGCTCAAACAATACTTTCAAGGCCATCCCATTACAGTTGTCAGTTCAGCTCCTTTGGGTGATATAATTCAAAATAGGGAGGTAACTGGCCGGGTTGCAAAGTGGGTGATTGGGCTTGGTCTACATGGTTTGAAGTATGTGCCTTGAACAGCTATCAAGTCTCAGGCACTTGTTGACTTTATCAATGATTGGACCGAGTTACAAGCACCAAAGGACAAACCGGATAATACATACTGGACTATTCACTTTGATGGATCCAGGCAATTGGAGGGCTCGGGGGCTGGAGTTGTCCTTACTTCCCCTCGGGGTGATAAAATTTGTTATGTCCTCCGTTTAATGTTCCCCTTTACTAATAATGCAGCTGAGTATGAGGCTTTGCTCCACGGGCTCCGTGTGGCCAAGGAGATGAATTTAAGCCGAGTACGAAGCTTTGGAGACTCTGATCTGGTGGCTCAGCAAGTCTTTGGTACTTGGGATTCTAAGGATCCACTCATGGTGGCTTACAGATGTGAGGTGGATATTGTGGCGGGTCAATTCAAAGGTATTAGGTTGAGCATATCGATCGACGCAAAAACGAAGCAGCAGCCGCTTTAAGCCGGCTCCCAATACTTTTTTAGATATCTTGCATAACCCGTCTGTTAAGTTGCCTACAGAGGAGGATTTAGCTTTTCCTGATCCGGAGGCTCAATTGGTGGCCACTTTACATGTTGTGCCGGATTGGACGGTTCCATATCTGGCGTGTATGAACCGGGGCGAGTTACCAGATGATGAAGTCCTGGCCCGGCAGATAATCCGGCGCTCCAAGTCCATGGTTATTCACAATGGCGAGTTACACTGATGCAGCGTGTCAGGCGTATTTCAGCGTTGTATTTCTCCCGAAGAAGGCCAAGAGATCTTACGGGAAATTCATGAAGGGGATTGTGGTCATCATGCCGGTTCAAAATCCCTGGTTGCTAAAGCTTTTCTTCATGGGTTCTACTGGTTGACGGCTCATGTTGATGTGGACGATCTGGTAAAGCGGTGTGACGCTTCTCAGAAGTTTTCACGCCGAGCTCATGTTCCGGCTCAAGAACTAAGGATGATTCCCATCACTTGGCCGTTTGCCACTTGGGGGCTTGATATGGTCGGACCCTTTAAGCGTTCCAAGGATAAAAAGACCCACCTGCTGGTGGCGGTTGACAAGTTCACCAAATGGGTTGAAGCGGAGCCTGTCAGCAAGTGTGATGCGGCTACGGCGGTTCAATTTCTCAAGATGATTATTTTCCGCTTTGGATTTCCACACAGCATTATCATGGATAATGGCACAAACCTTTCTAAAGGTGAGATGGAGGATTTCTGTCAGAGAGAGCACATCCGGCTTGACTTAGCATCCGTGGCGCACCCCCAGACCAATGGGCAAGCGGAGAGAGCTAATCAAGAAATCTTGAAGGGTATCAAACCCGGCTTATGGTTCCTTTAAAACGGACACTGGGTTGTTGGGTGGAAGAATTGCCCTCTGTGTTATGGAGCATCAACACCACCCCCAATAGATCGACGGGTTATACACCTTTCTTCATGGTATACGGGGTAGAGGCGGTCCTCCCAAGTGATATTCGTCATGATTCGCCTCGGGTTGCCAATTATGTTGAAGCGGACAATGAGCAAGCACGCCAGGAGGCGTTGGACCTGTTAGATGAAAAATGGGAAATGGCTTTGGCTCGTTCGACGGTTTATCAGCAAGACATGCGGCGTTAACACAGCCGCCGGGCTAAGTCAAGGACCTTTCAAGAAGGCGACTTGGTGCTCCGGCTCATCCAGGATCAGACCGATATGCACAAGTTATCCCCACCTTGGGAAAGACCCTTTGTTGTCAGCAAGAATCTGCACAACAGATCATACTACCTCAGTGACGTTCGAGACAACTCACGCAGCTCTGACGAGGAGACCCGGCAGCCGTGGAACATAGCTCTCCTACGACCTTACTACACTTGAGCCATAGGCTTCTCTTATGTACATATTTCGACAATGTATATATTATGATCAATAAAATAAACCAGCATCTTTGCTATAAGTAGGGCCTCTACTGTTTTTTCTCAAATATCCTTTGAGTTACATGGGGGCTTCAACTGACAAAGCGGAGTACTACCTGTTAAACCGGCTATCATGCCACAATACAGCTTGGGAGCTTCACACCCAAGGGGCCAAAGAGAGTCTAGATGCTATGCACAGCTCAAACATAGGCACCTAATGAGCACAACTTATCAAGTTACTTGGGGGCTCTTTGTGTAAAGTAACAAAGAGTTTGAAAGGACCCTTTGATACGTCTCCAACGTATCTATAATTTTTGATTGTTCCATGCTATTATATTACCTGTTTTGAATGATTATGGGCTTTATTATACACTTTTATATTTCTTTTGGGACTAGCCCATATTGCTGTTTTATTGCCTGTTTCAGTATTTCGAAGAAAAGGAATATCAAACGGAGTCCAAACAGAATGAAACCTTCGGCAACGTGATTTTTTGGAAGAATATCATCCTGGAGACGTGGAGTTCAAGTCAGAAGATACTCGAGGACTCCACGAGATAGGAGGGCGCGCCCCCCTGTCTGTGGACCCCTCGAGCACCTCCCGGCCGACTTCTTTTGCCTATATAGTCCCACGTACCCTAAAAACATCCACGGAGAAGATAGATTGGGAGTCCCGCCGCCGCAAGCCTCTGTAGCAACCAAAACCCTCTCAGGAGCATGTTCCGGCACCCTACCGGAGGGGGGATCCTTCACCGGTAGCCATCTTCATCATCCCGGCGCTATCCATGATGAGGAGGGAGTAGTTCACCCTCGGGGCTGAGGGTATGTACCAGTAGCTATATGTTTGATCTCTCTCTCTCGTGTTCTCTCTCGTGTTCCCTCTATGGCACGATCTTGATGTATCCCGAGCTTTGCTATTGTAGTTCGATCTTATGATGTTTCTCCCCCCTCTACTCTCTTGTGATGAATTGATTTTCCCCATTGAAGTTATCTTGTCGGATTGAGTCTTTTATGAGAACACTTGATGTATGTCTTGCCGTGCTTATCTGTGGTGACAATGGGATATCATGTGCCACTTGATGTATGTTTTGGTGACCAACTTGCGGGTTCTGCCCATGAACCTATGCATAGGGGTTGGCACACGTTCTTGACTCCCAAGTAGAAACTTTGGGGCACTCTTTGAAGTACTTTGTGTTGGTTGAATAGATGAATCTGATATTGTGTGATGCATATCGTATAATCATGCCCACGGATACTTGAGGTCACAATGGAGTATCTAGGTGACATTAGGGTTTTGGTTGATTTGTGTCTTAAGGTGTTATTCTAGTACGAACTCTTTTATAGATCGATCCAAAAGAATAACTTTGAGGTGGTTTCGTACCCTACCATAATCTCTTCGTTTGTTCTCCGCTTTTAGTGGCTTTGGAGTGACTCTTTGTTGCATGTTGAGGGCTTGTTATATGATCTATCTATGTTATTATTGTTGAGAGAACTTGCACTAGTGAAAGTATGAACCCTAGGCCTTGTTTCCTATCATTGCAATACCGTTTACGCTCACTTTTATCGCTCGTTACCTTGCTATTTTTATTATTTCAGATTACAAAAACCTTTATCTACTATCTATTTTGCACTTGTATCACTATCTCTTCGCCGAACTAATGCACCTATACAATTTGACATTGTATTGGGTGTGTTGGGGACACAAGAGACTCTTTGTTATTTGGTTGCAGGGTTGCTTGAGAGAGACCATCTTCATCCTATGCCTCCTACGGATTGATAAACCTTAGGTCATCCACTTGAGGGAAATTTGCTACTGTCCTACAAACCCATGCACTTGCAGGCCCAACAACATCTACAAGAAGAAGGTTGTGTAGTAGACATCAAGCTCTTTTCTGGCGCCATTGCCGGGGAGGTTAGCGCTTGAAGGTATATCTTTAGATCTTGCAATCAAGTCTTTTAGTTTCTTATTTTATCACTAGTTTAGTTTATAATAGAAAACTACAAAAAAATGGAGTTAAGTTTGTCTCGTACGCTTCGTCTTTTTAATATTTTTCGTGAGTATGATGGAAAGGAAAATTGTGCTCAAGTGCTAGAAGAAGAATTACATAGAATGCTTGGCATGAAATATGTGAATGATGAGCATGATTGCAATGTTGTTAGTATGAATTCCTTGAATATCCATGATACTAATGATATGCAAAGCCACAAGCTTGGGGAAGCTATGTTGGATGATTATGATATTTTTTGTCCCCCAAGTTTTGATGAGAAAATTTATTATGATGAAAGCATGCCTCCTATTTATGATGATTATATTGATGAAAGTGGGTTTGGAAGAGTGTCAACTTTAGGAAGTAGTGATCCCACTATTTTTGTAACGCCCGGATAATTTTGCTACAGTAATCCCACGCTAATCATGGCGCGTCATCCCGATTACTGTTGCTATCCTCGCAGTAATTCGAAACCGTTCAAATTCAAAATTCAAATTGATGAAAACAATAAAAATTTTCAAAATTTAAAATAAAATTGTTCGGTGGTTGTCAAATATTACAAAGGTAATTATGGTGAAGTAAACACATTTTTATAAAATGCATAAATATTTTAAATTGATTAAAACAGAAACGAAAATAAATTAAAAAAAAAGGCAAAAACAACAGACACCCCCCCCCCGCTGGGCCAAGTGGCCCAGCTGGCCTCCGCCGCCCGAACAGGCTGGCCCAACCGGCCAAAGGCCCAACCGGCCAACCCCCTCACTCCCCTTAACCCCTCGGTCCACACCCGACCGAACCCTAGCCGCAACCACTCCTCCACCCCCGATCCCCTTTCTCTCCCTCGCGCCGATCCGGATCGGCCCCGCCCGATCCCGGTCCCCCTC
>NC_041391.1:560221068-560230042 GCF_002162155.2 Triticum dicoccoides | reverse complement strand
TCCCCTCTCGCCTGCAGCCGGCACCCAGCCCACCTCGCCGGTGCTGGCGCGCGCGCCTGCGGCGGCCGCCCGGGTTCGCCCGTTAGCGGGTGGCGACCGCACCCTGCACCCAACGCCCGCAAGGCCCCATGGGCCACTGACCACGGGGGCCCGCCCCCAGAACGTTAAAAAAAAGAGTAAAAAGTATATAAAAAATAAATAAAACAGTAATTAAAATAAAAACAAATTTAATTAATTAATTAATTAATTAAATTAATTAAGTTAATTAACCTTGATTAATTAATCTAATTAACATGTTAGCTTAGTTAAACAGTGATTAGTTAAATTAAACCCTAATTAACCTACAGAGTATGACAGGTGGGTCCCACTGGACCCACGCGTAAGTTTGACTTAGTCAACTCTGTTGACTGCTGACGTCAGCATGACATCATGCTGACGTCATAAATCCATTTTTCGAATTAATTAAATAATTAATTAAATTCCAGAAATTGTTAAAATCTTTTAAAAATCATATCTTTTAATCCGTAACTCGGATTAAAATATTTTCAACATGAAAGTTGCTCAGAACGACGAGACGATTCCGGATACGCAGTCCGTTCGTCCGCCACACACCCCTAGCATACCGAACACGCAACTTTCCCCCTCCGGTTCACCAGTACGAAAACGCGAAACACCGGGAATACTTTCCCGGATGTTTCCCCCTTTCGTCGGTATCACCTACTACCGCGATTGGGCACACCTAGCATCGTTACTTGTCATGTCATGCATCGTTATGCATTTGTTTGCATTGTATTCATTGTTTCTTCCCCCTCTTCTCTCCGGTAGACTACGAGACCGACGCTGCTGCTGCCCAGTTCGACTACGGAGTTGACGTCCCCTCTCTCTTGCCAGAGCAACCAGGCAAGCCCCCCCCTTGATCACCAGATATCGCCTATTCTACTCTATATTGCTTGCATTAGAGTAGTGTAGCATGTTACTGCTTTCCGTTGATCCTATTCTGATGCATAGCCTGACATTGTTGCTACACCTGTTGATACCTTACCTGCAATCCTAAATGCTTAGTATAGGATGCTAGTTTATCATCATTGGCCCTACATTCTTGTCAGTCTGCCTTGCTATACTATCGGGCCGTGATCACCTGGGAGGTGATCACGGGTTTATACTATACATACATACATACTATACAGATGGTGACTAAAGTCGGGTCAGCTCGAAGAGTACCCGCGAGTGATTCACGGATTGGGGGCTGAAAGGACCTTTGTCCCGACGGCCCTCTGTGTGGATCTTTGTGGCGGAGCGACAGGGCAGGTTGAGACCGCCTAGGAGAGAGGTGGGCCTGGCCCTGTTCGGCGTTCGCGGACACTTAACACGCTTAACGAGATCTTGGTATTTGATCTGAGTCTGGCTACGAGCCTATACGCACTAACCATCTACGTGGGAGTAGTTATGGGTATCCCGACGTCGTGGTATCAGCCGAAGCACTTCAGACGTCAGCGACGGAGCGGCGCGCGCCAAATTGGACCGGAACGCCACTAGGCTAGGTCTGCTTTCGGCCGCCCACGCAACGTGCAGGTGTGCTCAGGGCGATGGGCCCAGACCCCTGCGCGCTTAGGTTTAGACCGGCGTGCTGGCCTCTCTGTTTTGCCTAGGTGGGGCTGCGACGTGTTGATCTTCCGAGGCCGGGCATGACCCAGGAAAGTGTGTCCGGCCAAATGGGATCGAGCGTGTTGGGTTATGTGGTGCACCCCTGCAGGGAAGTTAATCTATTCGAATAGCCGTGATCTTCGGTAACAGGACGACTTGGAGTTGTACCTTGACCTTATGACAACTAGAACCGAATACTTAATAAAACACACCCTTCCAAGTGCCAGATACAACCGGTGGTCGCTCTATCTCAGGGATATGAGGAGGGGATCACCGGCTAGGATTATGCTATGAGATGCTATTTGGAGATGCTACTTGGAGGACTCCAATCTACTCTCTTCTACATGCTGCAAGACGGAGGCTGCCAGAAGCGTAGTCTTCGACAGGATTAGCTATCCCCCTCTTATTCTGGCATCCTGCAGTTCAGTCCACTGATATGGCCTCCTTACACATATACCCATGCATATGTAGTGTAGCTCCTTGCTTGCGAGTACTTTGGATGAGTACTCACGGTTGCTTTTCTCCCTCTTTTCCCCCCTTTCCCTTCTACCTGGTTGTCGCAACCAGATGCTGGAGTCCAGGAGCCAGACACCACCGTCGACGACGACCCCTACTGCACCGGAGGTGCCTACTACTACGTGCTGCCCGCTGATGACGACCTGGAGTAGTTTAGGAGGATCCCAGGCAGGAGGCCTGCGCCTCTTTCGATCTGTATCCCAGTTTGTGCTAGCCTTCTTAAGGCAAACTTGTTTAACTTATGTCTGTACTCAGATATTGTTGCTTCCGCTGACTCATCTATGATCGAGCACTTGTATTCGAGCCCTCGAGGCCCCTGGCTTGTATTATGATGCTTGTATGACTTATTTTATTTGTAGAGTTGTGTTGTGATATCTTCCCGTGAGTCCCTGATCTTGATCGTACACATTTGCGTGCATGATTAGTGTACGATTGAATCGGGGGCGTCACAAGTTGGTATCAGAGCCGACTGCCTGTAGGAATCCCCCTTCCACACTCCTTGGCCGAAGTCGAGTCTAGACATTACAAAAACTTTTACTAACTTGGCTGTGTGCCTTACGGGCCCACGTCGCCATCGGGTGGTACTAGGATCTTTTACTCCTCGACCTTTACTCTGGGACTCTGAACTCTTTTCTACTCGGGTTAAACGAATTTACTAACTCTAACATTAGGATCCCGTTACTACGTTCACCCCGAAGTTGGATAAGCCATAGTTATTCTGTAGGATAGCATTTTGAATAGTGCCCATGTTGTCATTTGACTCCATTGAAACATATTTGTTTTCAGATGGAACCCGCGAGGTAGGTCGTGCGCCACACTGCGGCCATTGGTGCCTCAGGATCAATTGCCGTGCTAGCTGATATGATGACCTATCTGGGTTATCGCTGGCACCCTGAGTACACCGTCTACGAGGAGTACCAGGACTTTAACCAGGAGCAGTACCGTGCCATCGTCCACCTCTACTCTCGGGAGTATGAGTCCACTACCGTGCTGCACACCGCTCATGGTGTTGGAGTGACCATCGAGATGGCAGTCCACGATGCGGCTCATGCTGCTCTGACACGTCTTCGTGGAGAGTATCAGGCATTGGACACTTCCCCTTTCAGGCACATTCCTATCGCATCTGACGTTGGTGCGGAGGGATACTACACTGCCGCCTACTCCACCGTCACCCGAGAGCCTTTCCACCATCAGTGCCTGGTTCTGCATGCTGATGGGCTGGACCGAGCTAACAGAGCTCTTCGCCACGAGTTGTACACCACTCGTCAGCACCTTTACAGGGCTCTGACGCGGTTGCACCCCTTTGTCCGGTCTGGACAGCTGCCGCGTTCTGCGATCTACCCAGCCAGGACCGTGATGCCCCACGGTGTCGGATGGCCAGAGGTGGGAGGCTACTCTCCCGCACTTGGTCCTCTTCTGCCACCTGAGCGTCGGGTTCTACACCAGAGTATCTGCGGCCCCCAGGCCACTGACGTGGAGGACTATCCGTTGCCTCACTACCAGCTGTCAGGTTACAGCTACCTTCACAGTACCTCCTGGGACTGATGTAGTCTTGCTCATTAGTCTTAGATGCACTCGCGAGCCTGCGTGCCGCCTATGATGACTTAGTCTATGTACGGAACTCTGTGTACTGAACTCTATGTCCGACCCCTTTTGTAAGTTATGCCGACTATCTATGTGGTATCTGTCGTGCTCCTTTCATTATGCATGTTTCATCATGAATGACTCTTGTCTATGCAAATTTCTCAATACTGAACTACCCCTGTTATATATTAGCAGGATGGTTAGACCAGCTGGTCGTGGTCGTGGTGGCAACTTCCCACCACCGCCTGAGTACATGGCTGGTATGATCCAACAGCTTGAGATGAATCGCCAGTTCATGGAAAACATGATGGCTCAGTTTCCTCGCCCCAATATGAACCAACATCCAAGCACAACAACTCTGCAGGATTTCATACGCCTCAACCCAAGTGTGTACCGCAGCTCAACCCAGCCGTTGGATGCTGATGACTGGCTCCGTGACATCACCTATGAGATGGAGTCCGCTGATGTAGCCCCTGCCAGCTATGTCACTTTTGCTTCCTTCTTCCTGAAGGGACCCGCAGCGCAATGGTGGGACAGCCACAGGCGTACTCTGCCAGTTGGGACAATCATCTCCTGGCCAGACTTTCAGGCTGCCTTCCGTGCCCGCTTCATTCCTCAGGGAATTATGGACAGGAAGAAGCGTGAGTTTCGCAACCTCACCCAAGGCAACAAGACTGTTGAAGCTTATCAGCGGGAGTTTCTGGACTTATCCCGCTATGCTGAAGAAGACATTGCAACTGATGCTCGCAGACAGGAGAAGTTCCGTGAAGGCCTTCAAGCTGACATCAAGCTCACACTTCTAGTGCATGACTTTGCCGATTTCGCCACCTTGGTGAACAAGGCCATCCATGTCGAGACTGGTCTGCAAGAACACCAGAGCTCTCAAAGGCGCAACCGTGACACGGGCTCATCTTCGGGCCCGCCCTCGCAGAAGCGTAAGATATGGATCCCGAATAGCATGTACCGTCCAACTGCACCTGCCCCAAGGCAGTCTTATGCTGCACCTCGTCTGCCGGCTGCTCCAACTAGGCAGCCGAGGCTTCCAGCTCCACCACCCCAAGCTCCTGTTCCTACCCCTGAGAATGGGTTGTGCTTCAGGTGCGGACAACCAGGGCACCGTGCTAGGGAATGCAACCAGAAACAGAATCAACTGGCCCTTCCAGCAACTGGCCGTGGGAACAACCAGGCCCGCAACAACAATGCCAAGTCTTATGGCCGTGTTCATGCCAACCACATTGATCTGAATGAAGCTCAAGACCAGCCTGCTACTGTGATGGGTACACTCCTCGTAAATTCAGCACCAGCATCTGTTTTATTCGATACAGGTGCATCGCATTCATTCATGTCAGAAGATTTTGCATGCTTGCACGACATTAAATGTGAGGACATGAATCCTTCACTATTAGTGCACACCCCTGCGGGCCAATGTCGAACCTCCATGATTTGCAACGACGTCCCTGTAGAAATCGAAGGACTGGAATTCCTTGTCTCTCCCATCATACTGAAGTCCTGTAGCATTGATCTCATTCTGGGAATGGATTGGTTAAAGGCGCATACTGCTTCTATCATTTGCGCCACCAAGACCGTCCATCTGCTACACCCTTCTGATGAAATAATTAGCTACGATGCTCATCTGGTTCGGAATGTCGAGGCCAGGCTTTATGCCTTAAACGCATTGAACGCTACACCTCTCGAGGGCATTGAAAACATTCCCGTCGTGCGTGAATTCTTAGACGTCTTTCCTGAAGAACTCCGAGGGATTCCCCCTGCTAGAGCCGTCGAATTCGTCATCGACTTGAAACCAGGCACCACTCCTATAGCCAAGCGACCCTACAAGATGCCGCCGCATGAACTCCTTGAGCTTAAGGAGGAAATCGATAAATCTCTTCGAAGTGGTTTCATTCGCCCAAGTTGCTCTCCTTGGGGAGCACCTTCTCTCTTTGTCAAGAAGAAAGATGGGACAAACCGATTGGTCCAAGACTACCGTCCTATAAATCAAGCTACCATTCAGAATAAGTATCCTCTTCCTCGGATCAATGATCTGTATGATCAATTGGCTGGATCATCAGTGTTCTCTAAACTCGACTTGAGGTTGGGTTACCACCAGATCCGTGTTCGTGAGGAAGATATCCCCAAGACCGCCTTTGTGACTCGTTATGGTTCATACGAGTACACCGTCATGTCTTTCGGCTTAACCAATGCTCCAGCCACCTTCTCTCGCCTGATGAACTATATATTCATGGATTACCTCGACAAGTTCGTCGTGGTTTATCTGGATGATATTCTAGTATTTTCCAAGAACGAAGAGGAACATGCTGAACATCTTTGCCTCGTGCTGGAAAAGCTACGAGAGCATCAACTTTATGCCAAGTTCTCCAAATGTGAATTCTGGCTTCCCGAAGTAACCTATCTTGGGCATGTCATCTCTAAGGATGGTATTGCCGTTAACCCTGAACGAGTTCAGGCTATTCTCGATTGGACTCCTCCGAAGAACGTTAAGCAAGTCAGAAGTTTTCTCGGTCTCGCCAGCTACTGCCATCGATTCGTCGAGAACTTCTCCAAGATTGCCAGGCCTCTGACTAACCTATTGCAAAAGGGCGTCAAGTTCCAATGGACAGATAAATGTCAGGAAAGTTTCCAGGCACTCAAGGACAAGTTAACTTCTGCCCCAGTACTAGCTCCTCCTGATACTAAGAAGGACTTCGTCATTTACTGCGACGCTTCCCGTCAAGGACTAGGCTGTGTCTTAATGCAAGAGCGCAAAGTGGTTGCTTATGCCTCTCGGCAATTGCGCCCTCACGAAGAGAACTACCCAGTTCACGACCTCGAACTTGCTGCTGTCATTCATGCGCTAAAACAGTGGCGACATTACCTACTCGGTAATCGTTGCGAGATCTTCACTGACCACCAAAGTCTGAAGTATCTGTTTACTCAGCCAGACCTGAACCTCCATCAGCAGAGATGGATGGAGACTGTTGCAGATTTTGATTTGGGTATTTCCTATACCCCAGGCAAGGCTAATGTAATGGCTGATGCCTTGAGCCGCAAGTCTTACTGCAACCACCTCCAGGTTCACAAAGTCCAGCCCTCACTTGTTGAAGAATTCAGAAAGCTAAACCTCCATATTGTTCCTCCGGGTGCACTCGCTCCCCCTCCTCCGGAGTTCCGCAAGATGAATCTCCGTGTTGTTTCCCAGGGTTCCCTCTATACCCTGGCTGTTGAACCCGATCTCGTGGGCACCATAAAGACAATGCAGGGATTTGACTCTGAAGTCTACAAGATTAAGCAAGACCTCAAAGAAGGAAGTTCCTCATCCTTCACTATTGCTGATGACGGCGCCTTGTACTTCAAAGGCCGCCTAGTGGTGCCGTGTAAGAAGGAAAACCTGAATATGACTCAGGAGGTTATGAAAGAAGCGCATGATACGCCTCTATGTATCCATCCTGGTAGTACGAAGATGTATCAAGACATTCGTCAAAGATTCTGGTGGTCTAACATGAAGCAAGACATTGCTCGTTACGTTGCTGAATGTGACGTTTGCCGTCGTATCAAAGCAGAACATCAAAGGCCTGCTGGAACTCTGCAACCTATATCTATTCCTGAATGGAAATGGGACCATGTCGAGATGGACTTCGTTACTGGATTCCCCAAATCGCAGAAAGGTAATGATGCTATTCTTGTCGTCATTGACCGACTTTCTAAGGTTGCACATTTTCTGGCGGTCAAAGAAACGATCACTGCTAGTCAGCTTGCAACTCTCTACATGTCCAGAATTGTTTCGCTTCACGGTATTCCACTGGTTATCAGTTCAGACCGTGGCAGTTTATTCACTTCAAGATTCTGGGCGAGTTTCCAAGAAGCTATGGGCACTCATCTGTCTTTCAGCACTGCTTTTCATCCTCAGTCACAAGGGCAAGCTGAACGTGTCAACCAAGTTCTCGAAGACATGCTTCGAGCTTGTGTTATTTCCTTCGGCAAGAAATGGGAGGAATCTCTTCCGTATGCTGAGTTCTCTTATAATAATAGCTATCAAGCTAGTCTGAAGATGGCCCCCTTCGAAGTGTTATATGGACGAAAGTGCCGAACCCCTCTGAACTGGTCAGAAACTGGGGAACGTCCACTCTTTGGTCCGGATATTATTCAACATGCCGAAGATCAAGTCCGCATTATTCGCGAGAATCTCAAGACTGCTCAGTCACGTCAGAAGAGTCAGTATGACCGTCATCATAAAGACATGGTCTATCAACCTGGCGAAAAGGCCTATCTTCGCGTTACACCAATGAAGGGTGCTCACCGCTTCGGGATCAAAGGGAAGCTAGCTCCCCGCTATATTGGTCCTTTCACTATCCTCGAGAGGCGTGGAAAAGTGGCATATCAACTGGAGCTTCCGCCGAACCTTTCTCAGGTTCACGATGTGTTCCACGTGTCACAACTCCGACGCTGCTTCAAGGACCCAATCCGAGCCGTGGACCATGAAGTGCTCGAATTGCAACAGGACCTCTCCTATAAAGAGCATCCGGTCCGCATTCTCGACCAAGCTGAACGCCGCACACGTCAGAAGGCGATCAAGTTCCTCAAGGTCCAGTGGTCGAATCACTCTGAAGACGAAGCCACCTGGGAACGCAAGGATCGCCTGCGTGATGAATACCCCGCACTGTTTCCTTCTACCTCCTAAAATCTCGGGACGAGATTTCTTGTAGTGGAGGAGATTTGTAACGCCCGGATAATCTTGCTACAGTAATCCCACGCTAATCATGGCACGTCATCCCGATTACTGTTGCTATCCTCGCAGTAATTCGAAACCGTTCAAATTCAAAATTCAAATTGATGAAAACAATAAAAAATTTCAAAATTTAAAATAAAATTGTTCGGTGGTTGTCAAATATTACAAAGGTAATTATGGTGAAGTAAACACATTTTTATAAAATGCATAAATATTTTAAATTGATTAAAACAGAAAGGAAAATAAATTTAAAAAAAAGGCAAAAACAACAGACACCCCCCCCGCTGGGCCAAGTGGCCCAGCTGGCCTCCGCCGCCCGAACAGGCCGGCCCAACCGGCCAAAGGCCCAACCGGCCAACCCCCTCACTCCCCTTAACCCCTCGGTCCACACCCGACCGAACCCTAGCCGCAACCACTCCTCCCCCCCCGATCCCCTTTCTCTCCCTCGCGCCGATCCGGATCGGCGCCGCCCGATCCCGGTCCCCCTCGTCCTCCCCTCATCGCCGG
>NC_041391.1:560218795-560220285 GCF_002162155.2 Triticum dicoccoides | reverse complement strand
CAACGCGCTCCGGCGCCGCCCGTTGCGCGCTCGCCGCGCTCCCCTCGACCGCGCCCCTGGACGCCCCTCCCGCGCTCACCGTGGCCTCGCCCGCGCCTTCCCGGTCCGGCGCCGTGGCCGCTGTTGTGCCCGCCGGCCACGCCCTGCCGTGGCCCGCCTCCCCTCTCGCCTGCAGCCGGCACCCAGCCCGCCTCGCCGGTGCTGGCGCGCGCGCCTGCGGCGGCCGCCCGGGTTCGCCCGTTAGCGGGTGGCGACCGCACCCTGCACCCAACGCCCGCAAGGCCCCATGGGCCACTGACCACGGGGGCCCGCCCCCAGAACGTTAAAAAAAAGTAAAAAGTATATAAAAAATAAATAAAACAGTAATTAAAATAAAAACAAATTTAATTAATTAATTAATTAATTAATTAATTAACCTTGATTAATTAATCTAATTAACATGTTAGCTTAATTAAACAGTGATTAGTTAAATTAAACCCTAATTAACCTACAGAGTATGACAGGTGGGTCCCACTGGACCCATGCGTAAGTTTGACTTAGTCAACTCTGTTGACTGCTGACGTCAGCATGACATCATGCTGACGTCATAAATCCATTTTTCGAATTAATTAAATAATTAATTAAATTCCAGAAATTGTTAAAATCTTTTAAAAATCATATCTTTTAATCCGTAACTCGGATTAAAACATTTTCAACATGAAAGTTGCTCAGAACGACGAGATGATTCCGGATACGCAGTCCGTTCGTCCGCCACACACCCCTAGCATACCGAACACGCAACTTTCCCCCTCCGGTTCACCAGTCCGAAAACGCGAAACACCGGGAATACTTTCCCGGATGTTTCCCCCTTTCGTCGGTATCACCTACTACCGCGATTGGGCACACCTAGCATCGTTACTTGTCATGTCATGCATCGTTATGCATTTCTTTGCATTGTATTCATTGTTTCTTCCCCCTCTTCTCTCCGGTAGACTACGAGACCGACGCTGCTGCTGCCCAGTTCGACTACGGAGTTGACGACCCCTCTCTCTTGCCAGAGCAACCAGGCAAGCCCCCCCCCTTGATCACCAGATATTGCCTATTCTACTCTATATTGCTTGCATTAGAGTAGTGTAGCATGTTACTGCTTTCCGTTGATCCTATTCTGATGCATAGCCTGACATTGTTGCTACACCTGTTGATACCTTACCTGCAATCCTAAATGCTTAGTATAGGATGCTAGTTTATCATCATTGGCCCTACATTCTTGTCAGTCTGCCTTGCTATACTATCGGGCCGTGATCACCTGGGAGGTGATCACGGGTTTATACTATACATACATACATACTATACAGATGGTGACTAAAGTCGGGTCAGCTCGAAGAGTACCCGCGAGTGATTCACGGATTGGGGGCTGAAAGGACCTTTGTCCCGACGGCCCTCTGTGTGGATCTTTGTGGCGGAGCGACAGGGCAGGTTGAGACCGCCTAGGAGAGAGGTGGGCCTGGCCC
>NC_041391.1:560123818-560218347 GCF_002162155.2 Triticum dicoccoides | reverse complement strand
CGCCGAATTGGACTGGAACGCCACTAGGCTAGGTCTGCTTTCGGCCGCCCACGCAACGTGCAGGTGTGCTCAGGGCGATGGGCCCAGACCCCTGCGCGCTTAGGTTTAGACCGGCGTGCTGGCCTCTCTGTTTTGCCTAGGTGGGGCTGCGACGTGTTGATCTTCCGAGGCCGGGCATGACCCAGGAAAGTGTGTCCGGCCAAATGGGATCGAGCGTGTTGGGTTATGTGGTGCACCCCTGCAGGGAAGTTAATCTATTCGAATAGCCGTGATCTTCGGTAACAGGACGACTTGGAGTTGTACCTTGACCTTATGACAACTAGAACCGGATACTTAATAAAACACACCCTTCCAAGTGCCAGATACAACCGGTGGTCGCTCTATCTCAGGGATATGAGGAGGGGATCACCGGGTAGGATTATGCTATGAGATGCTATTTGGAGATGCTACTTGGAGGACTCCAATCTACTCTCTTCTACATGCTGCAAGACGGAGGCTGCCAGAAGCGTAGTCTTCGACAGGATTAGCTATCCCCCTCTTATTCTGGCATCCTGCAGTTCAGTCCACTGATATGGCCTCCTTACACATATACCCATGCATATGTAGTGTAGCTCCTTGCTTGCGAGTACTTTGGATGAGTACTCACGGTTGCTTTTCTCCCTCTTTTCCCCCCTTTCCCTTCTACCTGGTTGTCGCAACCAGATGCTAGAGTCCAGGAGCCAGACACCACCGTCGACGACGACCCCTACTGCACCGGAGGTGCCTACTACTACGTGCTGCCCGCTGATGACGACCTGGAGTAGTTTAGGAGGATCCCAGGCAGGAGGCCTGCGCCTCTTTCGATCTGTATCCCAGTTTGTGCTAGCCTTCTTAAGGCAAACTTGTTTAACTTATGTCTGTACTCAGATATTGTTGCTTCCGCTGACTCGTCTATGATCGAGCACTTGTATTCGAGCCCTCGAGGCCCCTGGCTTGTATTATGATGCTTGTATGACTTATTTTATTTGTAGAGTTGTGTTGTGATATCTTCCCGTGAGTCCCTGATCTTGATCGTACACATTTGCGTGCATGATTAGTGTACGATTGAATCGGGGGCGTCACAATTTTGGAGGATGTTGAATCTTATTGTGATGAACATGAAAGTGGATTTGGAAGAGTGTCAACTTTATTTAGTGATGATTCCACTATTTCGGAAGAGGTTCCAATTGATTATGAGAACAAATTTTCTATCTATGATGATTATTGTGATGACTTGTATGCTATTAATAATAATGATAACTATGAAACTTGTCATCATGATTTTAGTTTTCAATTGGATTATGCCTCACATGATAGTTATTTTGTTGAGTTTGCTCCCACTACTATTGATGAGAATAAATTTTCTTATGTGGAGAGTACTAAATTTTCTATGCTTGTAGATCGTGAAGAGAAAGCTTTAGGTGCTGGTTATATTGTTGAATTCATTCATGATGCTACTGAAAAATATTATGAGGGAGGAATATATGCTTGTAGGAATTGAAATAATGTCAATTTTCCTCTCTATGTGCTTAAAATTTTGAAGTTATGCTTGTTTTGCCTTCCTATGCTAGTTGATTATTGTTCCCATAAGTTGTTTGCTCACAAAATCCCCATGCATAGGAAGTGGGTTAGTCTTAAATGTGCTAGTCATATGCTTCATGATGCTCCCGTTATGTTTCAATTCTTATCTTTTATGTGAGCATCATTGCCATCATCATGCCTAGCTAAAAAGGCATGAAAGAAAAGCGCTTGTTGGGAGACAACCCAATATTTATCCTTACTGTTTTTGTGTGTCGTCATGATTATTCCACTGTAGTAATCATGTTTTATAGCTTTTGTTTCAATAAAGTGCCAAGTAGAACCTTTGGGTAGACTTGGGTGTAGTTTATATGATCTTGCTGTGAAAAACAGAAACTTTAGCGCTCACGAGAATAGCTGCCGTTTTTTACTGGAGTGTTATTTTAGGTTGATTCTTTTTGCAGATGATAAATAGACAAATTACTCAGGTCCAGCAATTTATTTCATAATTTTTGGGGTTCCAGAAGTATACGTTTGATACATATTACTACAGACTGTTCTGTTTTTGACAGATTCTCTTTTCTATGTGTTGTTTGCTTATTTTGATGAATCTATGAGTAGTATCAGAGGGTATGAACCATAGAGAAGTTAGAATACAGCAGATATTACACCAATATGAATTTATAATGAGTTCATTACAGTACCTAAGTGGTGGTTTTATTTTCTTATACTAACGGAGCTTACAAGTTTTGTGTTGAGTTTTGTGTGATTGAAGTTTTCAAGTTTTGGGTAAGGATTCGATGGACTATGGAATAAGGAGTGGCAGGAGCCTAAGCTTGGAGATGCCCTGGAAGGCATCCCCTCTTTCGTCTTTGTTCATCGGTAACTTTACTTGGAGCTATATTTTTATTCGCCACATGATATGTGTTTTGCTTGGAGCGTAATTTTATTTTGTTAGTGTTTGCTTGCTGTTAGTTAGAATAATGTTTTGCATCTTTAGTTTCAATAAAAATGTCAAGGATAGCCTTTGCCATGCTTATTTTGCATGTAGGCATGTTGCTGTTTGAAAACAGAAAGTTTACAACTGTTGCAAAAATTCCCTAGAAAAGTCAGAGAATGGTATAATGTTGAATCTTTTTGCATATTAAGCTCTGATAAATTTAAATTTATTACAGTGGGAATTTTAGTTCATAATTTTTGGCGTCAGGGAAGTATTGATACCCTTGCATTCTTTACAGACTGTACTATTTTGACAGATTGCTGTTATGTTTGCATTGTTTGCATATGTTTGCTTGTTTAATGATTCTATTTGAGGATAGGAGTATTAAATATGTAGAGACATTTAGTATTCAATGTTGAATAATAATTTTAGTGATTTGTTACAGTAGAAAATGATAAGGTTTTGCATTGGTTTATACTAACCTATCTCACGAGTTCTTGTTGAGTTTGTTGTGAAGGAAGCTTTTGATAAAAAGAGAAACCGTGACATGAAAGGAATTAAGGAGACACAAAAGTTCAAGCTTGGGGATGCCCAAGGCACCCCAAAATAATATTTCAAGAACTCTCAAGCTTCTAAGCTTGGGGATGCCCCGGTAGGCATCCCACCTTTCTTCTTCGGCAACTATCGGTTAGTATCGGTTGAGCCTAAGTTTTTGCTTCTTCACATGAGTTGTGCTATCCTTGCAATGTCATTTTATTTTGTTTTGCTTGCTGCTTGAATACAATACCAAGATCTGAAATTCTTTAATGAGAGAGAGTCTTCACATAGTTTCTTAATTATTTAGCTACTCATTGATCTTCACTTATATCTTGTTGGAGTAGTTTGTCGTTTTCTCTAGTGCTTCACTTATACCTTTTAGAGCACGGCGGTGGTTTTATTTTGTAGAAATTAATGAACTCTCATGCTTCACTTATATTAGTTTGAGAATCTTAAACAGCATGGTAATTTGAAAGACAACTTTCATAGGAAGTGAATTGGATGCTATGATCAATTTGATACTTGATAATTGTTTTGAGATATGGAGGTAGTGATATTAGAGTCATGCTAGTTGAGGTGATTATGAAAAATACTTGTGTTAAGGGTTGTGATTCCCGTAGAATGCACGTATGGTGAACCGCTTTGTGATGAAGTTGGAGCACAATTTTATTTATTGATTGTCTTCCTTATGAGTGGCGGTCAGGGACGAGCGATGGTCTTTTCCTACCAATCTATGCCCCTAGGAGCATGTGCGTAGTGCTTTGGTTTTTGATGACTTCTAGATTTTTGCAACAAGTACATGAGTTCTTTTGACTAATGTTGAGTCTATTGATTGTATGCACCCTTTCACCCTTCCATCATTGCTAGCCTTTCTTGTGCCGCGCAACTTTCGCCGATACCATACACCCACCATACTCCTTCCTCAAAACAGCCACCACACCTACCTATTATGGCATTTCCATAGCCATTTCGAGATATATTGCCATGCAACTTTCCACCGTTCCGTTCATTATCATTATGACACACTTTACTTTTGTCATATTGCTTTTTGCATCATCATGTAGTTGACATTGTATTTGTGGCAAGGCCACCTTCATAATTTTCATACATGTCGCTCTTGTTTCATTGCATATCCCGGTACACCGCCGGAGGCATTCATATTGAGTCATATCTTGTTCTAGCTTTGAGTTGTAAATCCATAAAAGTGTGATGATCTTCATTATTAGAGCATTGTCCTAGTGAGGAAAGGATGATGAAGACTATGATTCCCCCACAAGTCGAGATGAGACTTCGGACTTTACAAAAAGAAAAAAGAAAAAGAAAAAGGAAAAAAAGGAGAAAGGCCAAAAAAAGAAGGCCAAAGAAAGAAAGAAAAGAAAGAAAAAAGGAAAAAAAGAGAAAAATAAAACGAGAGAAAAAGAGAGAAGGGACAATTGCTACTATCTCTTTCCACACTTGTGCTTCAAAATAGCACCATGATCTTCATGATAGAGAGTCTCATATGTTGTCACTTTCATATACTAGTGAGAATTTTTCATTATAGAACTTGGCTTGTATATTCCAATGATGGGCTTCCTCAAAGTGCCCTAGGTCTTCGTGAGCAAGCAAGTTGGATGCACACCCACCTAGTTTTCTTTTGTTGAGCTTTCATATATTTATAGCTCTAGTGCATCTGTTGCATGGCAATCCCTACTCACTCACATTGATGTCTATTGATGGGCATCTCCATAGCCCGTTGATATGCCTAGTTGATGTGAGACTATCTTCTCCCTCTTTTTGTCCCCACAACCACTGTTCTATTCCACATATAGTGCTATGTCCATGGCTCACGCTCATGTATTGCGTGAAAGTTGAAAGAGTTTGAGATTATTAGAGTATGAAACAATTGCTTGGCTCGTCATCGGGGTTGTGCATGATTAAATACTTTGTGTGATGAAGATAGAGCAACAACCAGACTATATGATTTTGTAGGGATAACTTCTTTGGCCATGTTATTTTGAGAAGACATGATTACTTTGCTTAGTATGCTTGAAGTATTACTATTTCTTATATTTTATAAGCTTTTATCTTGAATCATTTGGATCTGAACATTCATGCCACAATAAAGAGAAATTACATTGAGAATCATGCTAGGTAGCATTCCACATCAAAAATTCTGTTTTTATCATTTACCTGCTCGAGGACGAGCAGGAATTAAGCTTGGGGATGCTTGATACGTCTCCAACGTATCTATAATTTTTTATTGTTCCATGCTATTATATTACCTGTTTTGAATGATTATGGGCTTTAATATACACTCTTATATTACTTTTGGGACTAACCTATTAACTGGAGGCCCAACCCATATTGTTGTTTTATTGCCTGTTTCAGTATTTCGAAGAAAAGGGATATCAAACGGAGTCCAAACGGAATGAAACCTTCGGCAGCGTGATTTTTTGGAAGAATATCATCATGGAGACGTGGAGTTCAAGTCAGAAGATACTCGAGGACTCCACGAGATAGGAGGGCGCGCCCCCTGTCTCGTGGACCCCTCGAGCACCTCCCGATCGACTTCTTTCGCCTATATAGTCCCACGTACCCTAAAAACATCCACGGAGAAGATAGAACGGGAGTTCCGCCACCACAAGCCTCTGTAGCCACCAAAAACCTCTCGGGAGCCCGTTCCGGCACCCTGCCAGAGGGGGATCCTTCACCGGTGGCCATCTTCATCATCCCGGCGCTATCCATGACAAGGAGGGAGTAGTTCACCCTCGGGGCTGAGGGTATGTACCAGTAGCTATGTGTTCGATCTCTCTCTTGTGTTCTCTCTCGTGTTCCCTCTATGGCACGATCTTGATGTATCCCGAGCTTTGCTATTGTAGTTGGATCTTATGATGTTTCTCCCCCTCTACTCTCTTGTGATGAATTGAGTTTCCCCTTTGAAGTTATCTTACCAGATTGAGTCTTTTATGAGAACACTTGATGTATGTCTTGTCGTGCTTATCTGTGGTGACAATGGGATATCATGTGCCACTTGATGTATGTTTTGGTGACCAACTTGCGGGTTCCGCCCATGAACCTATGCATAGGGGTTGGCACACGTTCTTGACTCTCCGGTAGACACTTTGGGGCACTCTTTGAAGTACTTTGTGTTGGTTGAATAGATGAATCTGAGATTGTGTGATGCATATCTTATAATCATGCCCACGGATGCTTGAGGTGACAATGGAGTATCTAGGTGACATTAGGGTTTTGGTTGATTTGTGTCTTAAGGTGTTATTCTAGTACGAACTCTTTTATAGATCGATCCGAAAGAATAACTTTGAGGTGGTTTCGTACCCTACCATAATCTCTTCGTTTGTTCTCCGCTATTAGTGGCTTTGGAGTGACTCTTTGTTGCATATTGAGGGCTTGTTATATGATCTATCTATGTTATTATTGTTGAGAGAACTTGCACTAGTGAAAGTATAAACCCTAGGCCTTGTTTCCTATCATCGCAATACCGTTTACGCTCACTTTTATCGCTCGTTACCTTGCTGTTTTTATTATTTCAGATTACAAAAACCTTTATCTACTATCTATTTTGCACTTGTATCACCATCTCTTCGCCGAACTAGTGCACCTATACAATTTACCATTGTATTGGGTGTGTTGGGGACACAAGAGACTCTTTGTTATTTGGTTGCAGGGTTGCTTGAGAGAGACCATCTTCATCCTACGCCTCCTACGGATTGATAAATCTTAGGTCATCCACTTGAGGGAAATTTGCTACTGTCCTACAAACCTGTGCACTTGCAAGCCCAACAACGTATACAAGAAGAAGGTTGTGTGGTAGACATCACCCTTGTAGCTGGGTATCGACCCACGGCTTGGAAGCCTGCTATATTTACCTAAAACCCCAGGTTAACCTGCCTTCATCAAGTAAGCCACTCCTATCCAGGTAATCATGGCATGACCCGCCGAACGTTTGACAGTTACTCTCATTGAGACCCTGAACTTGTCAAAGTTAAAACGGTGGTTGGTTAGTTAGAGGCCCATCTTAAAAGGCTTTGTCAAATGGTTTAACTCAGCGGCCTGGCATCCCACAAAAAGCCTCGAATTTGGGCCTGGCAGCCCTCGAAAAGCCTCGACTACATGGTTTTATTCGCGTTTGTCACTATTTATTTTCTTTTGACACATTCTATGTTGAACTGGTATCTTTTGATCCGGTATGGCTTTTTCAGTCATCATATTAACCCGGTGTTAGTTAACTCGGCTTGGTTTTCAACTACAAGTTGACACACCTTATTATCAAACCGGGGTTTATTAACCCGACCTGGCTTTGACTACTTGTCGCCAGTTTTGATCATCTGGTGTTCATCGTAACCCGGCATGACTTATTATACGCCATCAGTATATGGTGGAGTTATACAAATTCAAGATTTGGGTCTTCACCCTTATTACAATCAAAGTTGGTAAACCAACTAAAGTGATATCACATCACAAGTATGAGTTATTACATATTTCTTAAGGTTTGATTCTCAATCAGGCTTTATCTTGGGTATTATGACCCGTCCAGCGGTAAACCGCCAGGACAAGCTTTCTATATGCAGGCTTCAGGATCACATTATCAAAGCATAATCAAACATTGCGTTTATCATGGCGGTTCAACAAAAGTCATGCATCAGCACAACAAATCAAAGAGTTTTAACTAGCCTATTACAAGGCATTTTGAGGCCCAAAATGCTGATTGTTCTTACACAACAAAGTTTGTCAAAGAAACGCAAATGCTAGATTAAGACTCATTGCCAGGACGACGTGAAGTTGAAGGATCTTCAGGCACCGGTTCAACCTCCTCCTCTCCACCCAGAGGCTGGAAGTCAAGGGTGGTTCAGTCAATCCGGGTTAGAGCCTGAAAGACAGCTTCTTCACCTATCAGATTGGACGGGTCAACATCAGGGGCGTAAGTGTGCTTACGAATTGGCGGTATAAGGTTTTGCGTTTCTGTCACAGTCGTATCAACTCGATGGTTCTCTTCATCATAAAAAGACCGATGAACAGTCAAGTTAGCCTCTGCAGCCTGCTGACTGGACAATGGATGCATCTCCTTTGTTAGAGCTTTGACTGTTTCATTGTCAAATGCTGATCCGTCTGCCTGTTCATCTGGAAATCCCTTGGCAATGTCAACCGGATCCAAGTCAGATATCCATACTTTGGCCCGAGTCAGTGCCAGTAAAGCGCCAGCCCTGGCAGCAGATCGCTTCACCTCCTCTATCTGAGTCGGTGTCATGGATAATCTTGCTAATGTGTCCTTGATCAATGTTGGTGCTAGTTTGTTGTAAGAGACTGCAGAGATAACCCGTAGTGCACCAGTATACAGTTGCTCAATCAGTGTATAAGCCGCCTTCAATTTCATCCGCATATCCGTTCCAAGATGAGCAATGCGATGGCCTGCGATGGTTTAAGAAATTCAAGTTAAACCGGCGGAGTTGATAGTTCTAAATTAAACCGTCATGGAATTCGCTTGATGCTTCAGACCCGTCAGCTCTTCTTCCACCGGTTTAAGGGCTGCTTCAGCATCTTCTGCCCGCTTCAATAACGCAGCCTTTTCAGTCTCCCAACTGGTGCGTTCAGTTTTGAAGCCCTGTTTAAGTTGCTCCATGGCTGACAAGGCACCCTTGAGCTCTTCTTTCGCTTTAGAGGTCTCTTCTTGTTGTAACTTAAGGATTTCTTGAAGATCGGCGGTTTGGGACTCTTTGGACTTCATGTCAGCCTGCAAAGTCAGATGATACAACAGTTAAAAATCTCTTAAAGTCCCAAGCACATAATAAATTATACACTTGGCACTTGGGGGCTAATGTGGATTGCTTTTTAAAGTGAGTCTTTTTCAATTCCCAAGGCTCAATCCAGGTATTAAGCTTGGCACTTGGGGGCTAATGCACATTTGATCAATCATAAGGAAAAGGCAATTGAAAAAGGACACACAGTCCTAGTTTGTCTTCAAGAAGTCAAACCGGCCCTTGGGGGCTACTACGTTGAACTGTTCTTTATATAAAAGTCCCGGTTAATCTTCAAGAGACAAACCGGTCCTTGGGGGCTACAATGGAGAAGATATACAAAATATAATAAGTTTCAAAGTGTTCATACATCATAACGCTCCTTCATTAGGTTCACCAAACCGGCTTCCAAGTCACAGCTGGTGTACAGGCGGTTTAAAAAACCAGAATGAAGTTCTTCAGCGTAAGATTGACGAAGTTGGATAAATCCGTCTTCCCCTTCCCCTTTCCCATAGCAGCGAATTCCTCTTTGGCGCTATGTTTGGCCAAGATAACCGGATTACCAGGACTGGTGTGAGCCGTGCCAGTAATGACAACATCATCATCATCATTTCTTGGTGGACTTGGCGGATTGCTGGTACCCCTGGCTGGACTTGGCGGATTAGCAGCTGGGCTCGGCGGATCAGCAGTCGGGCTTGGAGGTGTAGCATGAGGGCTCGACGGATCAATATGAGTCGGCGGGTCAGCTTCCGGCGGATTAGCTTCAGTGTTCTCGCCTTGTGGGATAGAATCATCCATAACATCGGTATTTTTACTGGTATCTTCAGCAGCCCTCTCCGGTTCAACTTCACCAATGGGGGTACTGGTTTTAGCCTTCTTGCTCAGGCGAGCTTTGGCACTATGACATCACAACAAAGATTAGCACGGTAAACCGAACTATGAAGGAAAAACATGAAGAACAATATACTTACCCAGGGATGGTTTTAAGGGGAGGCAGCTGAGTGGTTGACGAATCGCCAGATGAATTGGAAGACGCCGGGTAATTCGGATCAGACGGATTAAGTGGGTATCTGAAGAAACCCTTCAAAGGATAAAATTTTTCGGGAGAACAAGTAACCTCTAGTCGACGTTTCCAGGTTGGTGTATCCGGAAAACCGGAAGAAGTGATTTGCTGGCCACTGTGCCGGGTTGTGCGACGTTCTTCAGCTTGTTGTGTCTTCAAATAAAATTTTGGATCCAGATAAGCAAGAGGGTGAGAGTATTTTACTTTCAGAATGCACGGCGAAATCTTTGAACCGGCACAAGATCTGAATCGGAGGAAAGAGAGATTACCTCAACATGGTCTGCACGACTGGCTGCCGCATCATCCTGGGAATAGTCATTGTCAATAAGGTATATGAAAAAGGAACCAAGTGAATCAAGGTCTACCTCTGGATCTGATTCGTCAATATCTTCTGGCGGATCAGAAGACTCGGTGGTTTTCTTCTTGCCAGCTTTCTTGGTGACCTTGCTCTTTGCACGAGGAGCCCTAGCCGGTTTAGTCCGTTTCCAGAAGGAGCTGTTGGCCTGCAAAAATAAAAAAAGGAGCATTAGCATATTGTTAAAGCGGAGGCGAATCATTGAGCATTAAGTTAAACTTTACCGCTGGCGGTTTGTTGGTGGCGCAAAAAAGAGGCAACCCGATTTGACTGCATGCTGTGATCGGTTCGCCCAACATCTTCTTCACAGATTCAGTAACTTCGGTGTCTGACATTACTATTTCGTGATATCGTTGAGGATCTTTAACGTTTCCGGTGTATTCATGCATCAAACCGAAATGGCGGCTTAAAGGTAGAATGCCCAAAGAAACCCAGCAGCGGACGAGATCTATACCAATCAAACCGTTGGCCATGAGAGCCCGGATCTTGGCGAGTTGAGGCGCATAAGTTTTCCGTTCTTGGGTAGTTAAGCATAGAGGTAACGGGTGGCCGTTGCTAAGCCGGTGACGGCGGTAACCCGGCAAGAGATTTTCTCTAGCAGGGGCAGTATTCCGGCAATAAAACCAAGTTTGGTTCCAATCTTTAGGATGGCTGTGGTGTTTTGCATGAGGAAAATCAACTTCTTTTCTCTTCTGGATTGATACCCCACCAAGTTCCGTGTTGGGGCCGTCAGAGAACTCCATGCAGTGGTTTAAATGGAAAAAGTCCCGAAACAGATCCACAGATGGTTCTTCTTGAAGGTAAACTTCACAGAATACTTGAAAGTTGCATATATTGGACACATAATTTGGTCCAATATCTTGTGGATGAAGTTGAAAGCTCGCAAGGACATCCCGGAAGAATTTTGATCCGGGCAGGCTGAATCCCCGGTCTAAGTGTTGCATAAATACAATCACCTCTCCATGTTGAGGTTCAGGAGGGCACTCAGAGCCCGGAACTCGCCAATGAAGGTCCCTTTTTGAGGCTAAAGAGCCAGTGGTGACATAGCCGTTGATTTGTGTCTCCGTGATCCGGGACGGAACCCAATTGCAAGCAGAGAATTGTTTGGTCATCTTGGAAGCAAAACTCTGAAAGGAAAAATGAAGGCTGGTTTACAATTGACGGTTTAAGTGTATTATTCAGTGTTAAACCGGAAAATTGTTGTTCAAGTCCAATTGGCGGTTTAAGTGAGGGCTAATGGTGTATGGCGGATTGGCTATTAAGGGTTAAACCGCACTTAGGCAGAAGGGCCAGAGCTGAAAATCTACTAAGTGTTTACAGAAACAGGTTTCACAATATGGCAGTATAATTTTGGATCTACCGTGGTTAAAAAAGGAAAACTTCTCTGAGCCCTTACAATGGTGCTAAGAGGAACAAAGAAGATCCAGGCGGAGTCCGTTCAGGAGCGGCAGGATGCTATGGTATGGTG
Source organism: Triticum dicoccoides (assembly GCF_002162155.2). Classification (NCBI taxonomy): domain Eukaryota; kingdom Viridiplantae; phylum Streptophyta; class Magnoliopsida; order Poales; family Poaceae; genus Triticum; species Triticum dicoccoides. The sequence goes on along the minus strand of NC_041391.1, from coordinate 560,206,713 downwards.
AAATAGCAATACGGATCTAGCCGTAGATCAAGGCTATCAGGCGCATATATAACCTCAGTGAAAAGACTAAGAGAAGGGTGCAGAAGAACTAATGAACGGCGATGAACATGGATGAACTCGAAGCCCTAATGAAGATCTAGGATTACAGGAAAGTGAACTTACCAGGGCCACTTGGCGGCGGAAGAGTGCGGCAGGGTTTCTGGTACGGACAGGGTGATGCAACGGCCTTGGCCGGTGCAGATTTGAAGGTCGATGGCGGCGGCGGCGCTGGGGTCCTTCGGGTCGCGAGGAGGAAGACGAGAAGAATGGGGAGAAAATGGAAGGGCCCGTCGGGCTTATTTATAACAGGGCAGAAGATAAGCGACAGGCGCGAGAATCAAGGAGTCCAAAGCGGCAAGGGGTTGCAGCTGTCACCTTGATTTTCGGGATGCCATTAAATGAAGGGAATCTTTTTAATCGTTTTTTACAGAGTTGACGTCATGATGATTCGTTGCTGTGATCAGAGGATGACGTCACGGTGGTTTAACAAAGTTCATAAGAGAAAGACATCATGGCGGTTTACGAGAAATGAAGGAGGATGTTCACAGGATTTTTCTAAGTACTAAAGATTGACATGAACAGGTTCAAATCAATCTGGGCCTAATGTTGGGGATATAACTACTAAGTGTAAACTGCCCAGGAGGGGCCGGTTCCCCTCAACTATATTGAAGTCCATGAAGACTCAGAAGATGGTGTTTTACTGATAAAAGCTTAAAGGCCCGGAGCCCAAAGGCGGATTAGGGCCCATAGTGGTAAACCGACATAGTCATGTAACTTGTATTGTAAGATAAGGAAAGGAGAGACCGATCAGAACACTTGTATGAGTCGGCCTCGCGACTCTGTAAACAGGTTGGGCGTCAACCCGTGTATATAAGGGGACAACCTGGCGGTGGTTCAGGGGAAAAAACAACAACTCGATAGCCAGGCATAGCTTGTTTAGCTCCCTGGTTAGCGAGACCCCAATAATCCCATCACTACTAGACGTAGGCCTTTACCTTCATCGAAGGGGCCGAACTAGTATAAAAACCCTCGATTCCTTTGTCCGGTTTAACCCCTTTAAGCTAACCCGTCGCGATGGCTCCACGACTAAGTCCTTCTATAAGGACATCTGACGTGATATTTCCACGACAGATCCTGTGAGACGTAGAAGGCCCATGGATCCTGCGAGACGTAGAAGGCCCATGGATCCGACGGCCCGTGAAGGCCCATGGATCCGACGGCCCGTGAAGGCCCATGGTCGGGCGAGTTGGCCCCCGTTTAAACGATATAGCATATTCAAAAAATTATCCTACTCAATACTATCACCTCTAAAAAGTATACACTATACAACAAAGAAATCAAGGCATAGAAAGGTAGAATAATCCTACACTATACAATAAAGAAATTACAGCCGATTATACCCACTGGGCATTATGGTTCGGCACAGGTGATAATAAAGCATACACAAACAGTAAATTACATACACTGGGCAAATACAGCTCATACATCATGGACGTGCATCAACTTAACTCCATTAGAACTATAATCTCTTCAGAAAATAGGATTGGCCGGATTCAGATAGCACAAATTTCAGTCTGCAAAATCTCCAATTCCTTCATGGTTACCTCGGTGTCTTGTTTCATTTTTTTACCCCTGCATCTAATACCTGCAGGTCCAGTCTCAACTTCTTGATTATACGTTGACAATCATGTACACGTTGTCTTGCCACCACTAGTTGATGCTCGAGAACATCAGCACATTCCAATTCCAATCCATAATCATTCGGTAACGGCCATGCCGCACTGCTCGTAGATTTTTGTGTTGATGTCACTTCATCCTGAAATGTTTCTGTAAGTACGCATGACTAGGGCAAATATATAGTTACAACAGTGAAGCGAACAAGACACTATTTTGTACTACATGGCAAAATGGGACTAACAATAATGTTACACGTCACTTTCACAAAAAAACGTTACACGTCATGAAGCATAAGCGGGTGATATTTTAAAATTTATAAAAAAGATAGTTTGTGCAGCCTGCATACAGAAATCCCTCTTAGCTCACCAGAGGAGCATGATGTTGGGGCCCAATCGAAAACACAGACAAGTTACAAATTTAGACAGAACGTTGCGTATAAGTAAGCAAGCAGTTGGCCATTATGTACCTCAATTAAAGTATTAGGGAGCATAATGAACAGCAGAGGGTTTCATACAAACATACTACAACAGGCAAAACTATGCAATCATTAGCTAGACTTAACTCCATTGGTTAATAGACTTCAAAGCTTCAGGCACAGTTCGGCAGAGTAATTAAATGGTAACGCCTTTAATTATGTCAACTAATAGTGATACAAGTACCGAACATCAGGCAAAATTATTTGGGCATCTCATTAAGTGAGGACAAATAAAGCAATTGAAAAGAGAAAATTAACTATGCCTGAAACAAACAAGGAATTGAAGTGTTGAGTTGCATACAGTGACTTACCTTAGTAGGTTGAAGAGGCTCAGCGCAGCTCCTACTTCTCTTGCAAGGCTCCTTCCTAACATCTTGTACTTGGAAATCCTCAATCTTATCTTCATTGCACCCCCTCTGCAAGGTGACACAAACTAGTTACTCGTCTCCTTGGAAGATAAATATGCATACTTTCTAGTCTGTGAACACAAAAGGATGAGATTATAACAAAACAACACCACATAATGAAACATGCCGCATCTCTTACACTTGCACACAATGAAATGAGCATTTACTATGTCTGCACTATGTAAAAACTAGGCATACCTTCAAACTGGATCTCCAGGTACTCTTGGAGAGCCTACTGTAGTGTACAGCCAAACCTTTATGTCACCTATGAGTCAGACAAGGCCCCACTACAGCAGTCCTTAGTGTTTAAATCGTTGACAAGCTCTATTAGAGTGTTAGGTCAAGAACAACAAGTAATCGAAGCAAACAGTCCTAGTATGGCTGGCGATGCAAATAAGCAATTGAACAGATGTGTGAGCAAATCTTACATATCAAGAAAAGAAGCAAAGAAGGAGGCTTAAAAACCATCACTTGACTGACCAGATTTAAGGGGCATTTAAACATCATGTGCATCGTATGGACTAACATAAACATTGCATATTCCAGATTCTACAATGGAATGCACATGTATTAGGTTATGCCATGTATGATGATGCCAAAATGTACAGATAGCGGGCAGGAGTGATTCATCATTGCACGCACAATTGAATTGCAGGTTAAGGGCCAGTTCGATTCCGCCTTTTCAGGGCATATTGCCAAAATAAGCCATAAAAGATATAAAGAAGTCATTTTTGAGTTATGGGCTTGGGCTTAATTAATTTCGCTTTGGAGGGGGTGTTTCGGGTAGAACCTCACAAAAAATTGAAGGGAAGGGGAATAGTGAAATGACTCTGTTGTCTGCCTATATTACACTCAAAATGCAACTACTAATGCTCGTGTCACACCTGACCCTCAAGTAAAAACAAAAGCATTCATTGCCCTGCCCTCTTGCATCTCCTCTCCCCTTTCCCTCTACCTTGATCCCCTGCCTACAGCACTAGGGTTCCTCCAACGAGCCGTCGCCACTGGTCCCATCTGGCCTGGTCCTCGATGATGCTATGTCCAGCTAGGCTACATGGCCGGTGGATAGGGGCAAATCTCCCTGGCTGCTCCTCCCTCTGGCGCCACCCCTCATTCTCATGGTCTCCAGCAGCTGCTCCACTGTGGTTCGTCCAAGGCACTACTCCGGCGGGCGCTGCACAACTACGGCTGATGCCACACTGTGGCAGAAGGCACCTTGTTCCCCCTGCCCTCCTCCCAGGCCATGGCCTTGAGGTGCTATTGAAGGATGAGCTCATCCAACAAGGTGAGGATCTCCTCTGATTTTTTGCCAAATTTTCATTCTGATCCACTATACAATGAATTGCTATGAGCTGCTTCTGCTGCTACTATATGATGCATTGCTATGAGCTGCTCCTGCTGCTACTATATGATGAATTGCTATGAGCTACTGCTGTTGTATGATGAGTTTCTATGAGCTGCTGCTGCTGCTATATGATGAATTGCTATGAGCTGCTGCTGCTGCTATATGATGAGTTGCTACAAGTTGCTCCTGTTGCTGCTATATGATGAATTGCTATGAGCTGCTCCTGCTGCTACTATATGATGAATTGCTATGAGCTGCTCCTGCTGCTGCTATATGATGAATTGCTATGAGCTGCTGCTGGTATATGATGAATTGCAGACTGTTGCTGTTGTATGATGAGTTGCTATGAGCTGCTGCTGCTGCTATATGATGCTTTCAGGTGGTGCTGCTATATGATAATAACCAGCCACTTGGACCATCAAATTTCAATAAATAATTGTTCTTCATTTAAATGTGGGTCATGCGTTCTTCGTTTAAATTAGGCAATGGGATCTCTATGGAAAACATTGACCAAAGTAGATTGTACCAAGTAGATGGTATCTTTGTATTTGCATTTTGAGCAAATAGTGATGGTCTGTTTTCCTATCATATTAATTACTGCACTGGGTTCAATTTGTGATGTTTGCAAGTCAAATTAATTTCCATATGGACAGCAAAATGAAAAATATATAATGCAATCTAGACTTTCCACTGATCATACAAAAGATAAGCTGAAAACGCAATGAAAAGAACTGGTTGGCGTATTACATGGAGCTTATATTCACAGGTTCTTATTTTCTTAGGATAACTCGTAATAACTGTCCCTAAGAAACTTGGCTAATAGAACTGGCATACAAATAACATGTCATGATGATTGCAATGGAGGAGTGACGTACCAAAGCACACTGTATAGGCTCACCGCTGCCTCTCCTTTTTTTGCTATGTTCCATGAAATTGCCACATACATCTTGTACTTTTTCATTGTGTAACCCTATCTGCAAGTTGACACGGCTAATTTCAGACATCTCTACATGATACTACATTGCATATCCCTTGCGCATATTTAAACCACCAATTAACGATTGTGTGCGTACCATAAACTAGCCATGACTCTGTATGCTGGACTAGCAGGCACTCTAAGGGAGCCTATTGTAGTGCACTGGAATTCCTACATGCCACCTATGATTTTGTGTAATGTACTGCCCTTGTTCCTAAATATATGTCTTTGTAGAGATTCCAGTATGGACCACATACATATGTATATAGATGCATTTTCGAGTGTAGATTCACTCATTTTGCTCCATATGTAGCCTATAGTGGAATCTCTAAAAGACTTATATTTAGGAACGGAGGTACGAGGTAGTATCATGTATGACATCTACATATCTAATTTAGCAGCCAGTAGTAGAAATCATTGTCTGCACAAAGGGATTACTGGTCGAAAATCCTAGCAAAGCACGCTGGCAGGCACAAAACAATACAAGAGAGAGAGACGCGCTTACAAGATCATAGCAATGCCTCAGTCCAGGATCTTGGTTGGCAAAGCTTTTAGATCCAGAAGAAACATCGTCCTTGTAGTTTTTGCCAGGTGCATAACAGGTAACAGCGACCGGTTAGTATATTTGAAGTGCATCGGGCAGGTGATGCCGGACGGATTTAAAGGTGACAAGTACCTAGGCCGTGGCGGGTGCTTGGCATCTCTCCAGACGGTGGGAATCGGGTTAGAAACATCGAGGGTGATGGCACTGCGCTGGCTGTCAAGGTTCGGTAAGGAGATCTAGAACCGTCGAGTAGGGTGTTTGTGGAGCGGCTCCGGTAGGGTGGACTGTGGTGTGGGCGAAGCGGATCTGAGCCCGTGGACGAGGGCGTAGGTGAAGCTGCTCCGGTGGTTGGGTTAAGGATGGTGTCGACGACGCGGATCTGCGGCCATGGACGGGTCGTCAGAAGCTGCTCCGGTGGTTGGGTTAAGGATGGTGTTGACGATGCGGATCTGCGGCCGTGGATGGGGCGTCAGAAGCTGCTTCGGTGGTTGGGTTAAGGGTGTTGTCGATGATGCAGATCTGCGGCCGTGGACGGGGCGTCAGAAGCTGCTCTGGTAGGATGGATGAGGGTGCGAGGAAGCGGATTTGAGGCCGTGGACTTGTGAGTTGGCAAAGCGGCCCCGGTAGGGTTGAGAATGGTATAGGCGAAGCTACTCCGGTGGGGTTGACGATGGTGTCGGCAAAGCGGCTCCGGTAGGGTTGAGGAAGTTGTTGGCGAAGCGGTTCCGGTAGGGTTGAGGAAGGTGTCGGCGAAAAGGATCAGAGGCCGTTGACGGGGGCGTCGGTGGGGTGGCTCCGTGGGGTGTGGACGAAGCATCTCCAGTGGGGAGTATGAATGAGCCGCTGCAGATGCGCGGCGGTTGACGAGAGTACCGGCGAAGCAGATCCGGCACCATGGACAAGGCCGGCACTGAATGGGCTGTGGTACAGTGGTGGATGAGCAGTCTACTTGTTTCTAGGGGAGGTGGAAGGGGTAGATGCGGCCGCAGAAGCAGATTCGACGAGGTGGACGCCGCTGGCAGTGAATGGGCTATGGTACGTCGGTGGATGAGCAGTCTAGGGTTTCAAGAGGGGATGGGAGAAAGCGCGATGATGTACGGATGGCGTGATGTAAGATGCTCTGTGTGGAGTTAGTAGTTTTTGCGGGAGGGGGAGAGGAAATGGGGGTGCCGTGTAGTCGGGGGAACTGGAAGTTACCAAAGCAGCCCCGACCTATCATGTAGATGAGGGTGGTATTGAAACTGTTGGTCTCCGTGCACCAAGGACAAAAGGGGAATTTCGCATGCTAAAGACTAAGGTGACGGAAATTTTAGAAGGAGGCGGGAGATTTTGCCGCCCGCGGGATCGTTCGTATCCAGTTTCAACTAATTTTGGACCGTGCTAGCGGGAAGGTCATGCTAGACTGTGTACACGGGGCACGCGTCAGCAGTTAATAACTGGTGTGAAGTACACCCCAGAAAAAAAGACAATAACTCGGGATGATGCGCCGATAACTTGGACGTTCACACGGGCGCGACCAATCGTACGGGTGTAGTGGCGCGTTCTCAAAAAAAGGGATCAAACGCTCAGCCTATGTATTTCTCGTGTAAATAGATAATTTAGTGACATTGGTTATTTACTTTAAACATAATGCATTGATGTGTTAGTGTAGAGGCGCACAAAAAGAAATGGATATTGTAGTTAGCTACTTAAAAGTGTTACCTCACATGATTACATAGCCTCCATTTCATAAATTGCATACCCGTTGAATTCATATATGAATATTACATATATTACTTCAAAATAGAAACTTAAATCATCCAAGACTAATAAATTTGAATGCAAGAGTAACAATGGTGCATGTGCATGATAGCTACATTGGTTGTTTGAAGAAACATCACTATAACTTTGGCATGCACAACTGAAAAGGTTTATTTAAATAAAAAAATGTGATATGTTAGTGTCCAATCTTTACAGCGTTGAATCGATATTGTACCTTTGGCCATGATACGAAGTAGATATTGACTTATGTTCAAGCGATGCACGTCCATGATCGCTAGATAGTGATACGTGAATGAATTGTGCAATCTCTCTCACACGCATACATATCTCATTTCCCTGTGGGCATCGGAATCACACACGCGCACTTCATGTATTTCTCTCCCTCCGTCAGGGTTAAATTCGTCTTTCTACCCCGTCCTACAAGTCTCTCACATAGAAACACACACGCTCTCTATGTCTAACATGCCCACCCCTTTAGTTCCGCCCACCCGCAACCACTAATGTCTCAAAGTATAATAATGTCTCTCACACATATGCTATCTACCTATCCCTTAATATAGCTAGATATGTGTCACACAAACTCCTTCTCCCTACTAGCAAGATGCCCATGCGTTGCACGGAACATCAAGATGCATTTGTATGAGAAGTTTACTTGTGGGAGAAAAGGATGAACGAGGGAATGCCTTATTTGCAACTACGGAGAGGGGTGTGGGTATCTTTTTGCAAAATTGCCATATTTTCCTTCCTGTTCGTCGAATATAAATCGGATGGCCTATATTGCAGGATGGCAGGAACACCATCATCACCAACTCTGTTTTTATAAGAGTAGAGATATGTGAGTGTCATTGCCCCCCCCCCCCACACACACACCCACACCCACACTTCCCAACACCGAAGGAGTAGGGTGACACCTCGATCTTGATACTAATCTATCGACTGGCTTCTCTCTCATACATACACACACACACACTACCCGACACCGAAGGAGTAGGGTGACACCTCGATCTTGATACTAATCTATCGACTGGATTCTCTCTCAAACATACACACACACACTACCCGGCACCGAAGGAGGAGGGTGGCACATCGATCTTGATAATAATCTATCTACTCCTCTTTCAAACACACACACACACACACACACTCGCTAGTTGTGCCTCTGTGCCTACCGCGCACACTCTCGATACATCTCCCCCCCCCCCAACAATGACAGCAGAAGGGTGACAACTCGATCTGATCATAATCTGTCAATTGGTTTCTCTCTCAAACATTGTGTCTCGGTGCCTCGCTCGGTATCCCCCTCGATATGTAGACTTCTTGCGTGCGCACAGCTGTAGTGACGATGACGCTGAACCCAGTGTGCCTTGTTTTTACCGGCCTCATGTGATAGTTTTCACCCTGTTTTCTGTTAATTAACAAGGCAACCTTTTCTTTGTTACTACTAGTGAATCTGAAATCATTCGGGGCAGACATAAAATATATCACTTCAACCCAATATTCACAGCAACTATTTTAAAAGAAATTAGCTAGCTGCCCGTGCGTTGCACGGAACATCAAGATGCATTTGTATGAGTAGTTTATCTTGCGAGAGAAAAGGCTGAACGAGGAAATGCCTTATTTGCGAACGTGGACAGACGTGTGGGTATATTTTTGCAAAATTGCCATAGTTTCTTTCCTATCCGTTAGATATAAATCCGACGGCCTATATTGCAGGATGGCACACACACCATCATCACCAACTCTGTTTTCTACTCCCTCCATCCGAAAATACTTGTCATCAAAATGGAAAAAAATAGATGTATCTAAAACTAAAATACGTCTAGATACATTTCCTTTTATCCATTTTGATGACAAGTATTTCCGGACGGAGGGAGTATTTGTCTTTTTAGAGATTTCAACAAGTGACTATGACCGGACCTTACCAACATACTCAAAAAAGTAGTCCATAATTTTGATGTTACCCTCTTTTCTTGGCGGTGCAGTGCCATCTAGACATATTTTAGAGTGTAGATTCACTCATTTTGCTACGTATGTCTTTTCAGGAAGGGGTCAGATTTGTCCTTGATTTATTTATGAGGTATGTGGTAGTCCATTTGAAGTCTGACAAAGACAAATATTTAGGAACGAATGGAGTATATATAAGAGTAGACATGGAGATATATCTCCAGCATGGTCTACAACAAAAATGTGCTGGGCTGGTTAGCGCCGGATGCTCGCAATGCGATGACATGAGCTCGAATTCTGTCTTTTAACTTTAGATTTTTATATTGTATATTACTCTACTTATTTAATATATACTTCTTTCGCTACTGTACTAACAGTGGAACCCACAGAGTAATTAGAATATTAAGGATGGACTTGTTTCTTTTTAAATTTCTATACGAAGCTGTAGCCACCTTGCAAGTCACGTGTACACTGTACATGCAATTAACTTTTTATAGAGGGACAATCATACAGGCAATTAACTCAAATGGATTGGATGTCACTCTATTATTTCCAGCATAAAGAGCATCTCCAACGGCAGCCGGCAAATTTCCTCCCGATTCCTTTCGCAGAGGACGACATCAAACGCCAGTGGCATACATTTTTACAACTCTAACCAACCAGATGAAATTCGTGCAAACACGGACTGATTTCATATAAGCATGAAGGATTTCGTATAAAAAAGCCGGATCTTCATATAAACATGATGGATTTCATTACATTTACATGAACTAAGAGGTGCCAATCCGGCTCTCTTGTATAATTAATACTCCCTCCGTCCGGAAATACTTGTCCTAGAAATGGATATATCTAGACTTATTTTAGTTCTAAATGGCCGCCCGCGGATACCTTTGTCTTCCTCATGTCCGTCGAACACTTGCGGGGTCGACGAAGGTCCTCGGAAGAGACGAAGCAGCAAAGAAACCACCTGAATCCGCGGTCGTCGCCTCGGCGGTGGCCTTCATGGGTCCCAAGTGGCGGCGCCTCCCGTGTTCTACTTCTCCTCGATGATGGCGGCGGACACGGAGAAGCTGGCCACCGACTCGTCGCTCTCCACGCCCCCGGATTCTGTCTCTGCCTGCATGGCGCTGTCGCAGGCACGGGAGGCGCGCCCATAGACACGGGAGGCGCGGCCACCGCAGACACTGGTGGCGTGGTACGACGCGGCAACATCGGCGCCCGTACCGGCGTGCTCGCCGTCGTGCCGGCGTGGAGCAACTCGCCACTCCTCATCGAGCTGAACTAGAGCGGCGAGTTGCTGAACCACGCGCCTGCTTGGGGCGGCAACTGGCTCCGTCGGGCCAAGCGAGGTTGGTGAAGCACCGAGCGGCCTCGCCCATATCCGGAGGGCTCGGCGGGCCACCCAGCTGGGTAATATGCCAGAGAACGGCTCATCGGAAGCTATCGGAAGGGTGGAGAAAATGGTGAAGGAGGAGATGGGGGAGCGGCGGAGGGGTGCGATTCTTGCCCGATGTCTGTCTGGCCTCATGTAAATAGAGGGCGGATGGTAGGAGCTTGGCCGGCGTCTGGCCTCGTTTAAACTGAGGACGGACGGGAGGAGCTCGGCCGGTGTTCGTTTAATTCCGGCCCGCTCATGAACGAACATGTGGCCGGAGTAGGATTCTTGGTTTGCATGTGGGTTTAACGGAGGGATTTAATGGAGGTGTCGGGCATGCAGCAGGCGGCGCAGTACTATTCGATTTGAAAGCATCAATGAGCCGTCAAATCAGAAAGGCCCTCGACTCTCGTGAAACTGACCGAGCTAGACTGGCCCGCCCTCTAGCCTTTTAAAAAATGTATATACTCCACTTTTGTACAGTAGTAGTATCGATGGATTGCGCCATGGAGCAAAACTTGAAATTAAAATAAAAGGTGGTACATATAGAGAGCGCTCGTGAACTATGTGTCATTACATGGCAATAAATAAAGTACTACATGATACTAAGGCTGGTCGTAATGGGAGTATCATAGGTAGTATCATGCATGCCAACTAAGCAATTTTGATGAGGTCTCATTGAATTAAATGAGGAAAGAGGAGCTTGAGTATCATATACTACTTTGTGTCATGCATGGAAATAGATGTAGTCCTATATGATACCAACATATGATACCATGCATTACGGATGTAGTATCATACACTAGTATCATATGCATGATACTAGTATATGATACTCCCATTACAACCAGACTAATATATGATACATGGCGCAGGAGTACTAAGTATTATTAATACAGTTTTGCTAGAACTCATCTAGATGAGATATAATTTGGTCTCATTCATCTTTTATAGCCATTGGATGTGATGCTATAAGATGCGTGTGTGCCGACGTGGGTTGTATTTGTTCTTGTGCAACGAACTGACCACTGCATGTCATGTTTCATAGTCTCAAGTCATTAAAAGCATACAAGCCCCACATCTCTTCTTGGTTGATTCCTCTATTTATGTCAAAAAATAAGAAACAACGTGAGAGTTAATGCACCATGCCTATGTGTTTACTAGTATTTGGTTTTCGTAAGATGACTTAATACTCACCTAGACGGAGGGAGTATTCGATTTGACAGCGGGCGGCGCAGTTCCCAATACGGCTTTAATGCAGACAAGGGAGGGAGTGGCGGTTCTCGATATGTTGAATGTCCAATGCATCCTCCTTCAATTAATGCATGAGGGAAGTAATGGGAGGAGGTCCGGGAAAAGAGGCTGCACGATGTGAATGCAACGCAGTTTGCCCTCATTGCCCTCATATAAAGGCGCCCCTTGTCGGTGTCAAAACCGGCGGATCTCGGGTAAAGGGTCCCGAACTGTGCGTCTAGGCGGATGGTAATAGGAGACAAGGGACACGATGTTTTACCCAGGTTCGGGCCCTCTTGATGGAGGTAAAACCCTACGTCTTGCTTGATTAATATTGATGATGTGTGTTACAAGAGTGGATCTACCACGAGATCAAGGAGGCTAAACCCTAGAAGCTAGCCTATAGTATGATTGTTGTTCGTCCTATGGACTAAAGCCATCCGGTTTATATAGACACCGGAGAGGGCTAGGGTTACACAAAGTCGGTTACAATGGTAGGAGATCTACATGTCCGTATCGCCAAGCTTGCCTTCCACGCCAAGGAAAGTCCCATCCGGACACGGGACGAAGTCTTCAATCTTGTATCTTCATAGTCTTGGAGTCCGGCTGATGATGATAGTTCGGCTATTCGGACACCCCCTAGTCCGGGACTCCCTCAGTAGCCCCCGAACCGGGCTTCAGTGACGACGAGTCCGGCGCGTATATTGTCTTCGGTGTTGCAAGGCGGGTTCTCCTTCAAACTTCATGTTCTTGTCGAATAGTGCCGGCTTCCTTATAAATGTTGCGCTCCTTGGATTCTACGCCCAATAATGGCCTTCTTCCACATGTCGTATGAATGCGAAAAGGTAGGGCATTTTTACATTTTACCCCCTAGCCGCGCGAATGAGCCGCCTATAAGAGAGGCGAGGATCTAGATCCAGCTCACACCATCCTCCATTCGCAAGTTCTCATCGAAGCGCTTATGACGAAAATCCATTCCATCATGGATAGTCGACGCGGCTCCTCCTCTCGCGCTCCCAGCCCTAAGCCAGGAGATTGGGGGAGATGCTCAGTTCCACATAGCGAGCTAGTGGCGCTCCAAACCGAGGGATATCTTCCCCCAGCTTTCATGGTTCCGGTTCGAGCCGGACTAGCCACCTTCAAGGGTGGCAAGCAGGCGGAGAGTGTCCCCAACCCTACCAAAGGAGAGCGGGTATGCTTCGTCCCTTATCTAATAAGGGGGCTCGGATTCCCCATACATCCGTTTCTCTGGGGGCTCCTGGAGTTCTACGGACTCCAGCTTCACCACCTCACACTTGCCTCCATTTTGCACATCGCGGGCTTTGTAGCTCTTTGCGAGCTGTTCCTGGGCATCGAGCCCAATTTCGCGCTGTGGAAGAGATTGCTTTGCCTTGTACCCCGTTCTTATGAGGGGTCGATATATCAAGTGGGCGGAGCCGAAATATGGCGCATCGCTGGGACCGGATATCTATCCGGCACCCCGAAGAAGGCGTCCGAAGACTGGCCTTCGGAATGGTTCTACATGGAGGACGCCCCTCTTCCGGATCCAGTTCGGATTGGCCTCCCGGAGTTCAGCAATGCTCCCTTGAAGAAACGCCTGAGTTGGCGCCCGCGGAGCCCTCAACGGGAGGAGGATGGGAGCGTCCATTATCTGATGGGCCGGATCAGGTTACTGGCCCACTCCGGATTGACCATGATTGGAATCATGGCCACGTGCATTATGCGAGGGGTGCAGCCACTCCAATATAGGGGCCACCCTATGTGGGATTTCAACAGGGAAGACGACGCCACCCGTCACGACCGCAGAGGGCCGAGCTCGGTAGTCGATCTGGCAAAGATCATGTCCGTCTTGTACAAGGGGGAGGAGGAGGACTTTCTCCGCACGAATCCATTGAACGGGTTCTCCATGAATAACCCTCGGAGCTGGGTAAGCGGACGTTTTATCTACCCGATCCATACTTCCAAAGTCAAGTATTTTACTTTGTGATTTCGACACAGGAGCTGCGCCGGGATGTGGAGGGCATACGAAGCCTAACTCCACAGCCCGAGGATCCGGAATGATCCCTTGATCCGACCTCCGAAGAGGATCCGAACATAAAGGTGGAGCTGATTGACGGGGTGTTCCACCAACTTAGCATGGACAATGCTCTAGTCGCCATTACGGCTGACTACCCCGGCTTGATTCTGGCCTCCCAGGTGACTACGACCGAGGTCTTGACATCATCATTTGATCCGTGCTCAATTCTGACCATCCTATACTGATGGTGCATCGCAGGAGGTGCCTTTAAGGCGGGAAGCCGAACCTGCGGCTGCTGACCAGCAAGGGTCAGTTCGGCCCAGCAGACGGAAGAGGAGTGCGACGCAAATCGAAACGTCGCCGTAACGGTACGGCGCACCGTTGTTTTTAAGGGAAGGATCCCTATGAGGTATATTAACGCTCATAACTCTTTCCAGGAGGAAGAGCGCTCGCCGGACAGTGTCCGGAGAGGTTGCCAATCAAGCCTCCGCCAGCCATGCTCCATCGCGTGGTCCGGAAGTGGAGGCGAACACAAGGCAAGAGCCGGATGCTCCTCCGACAGAGGATGCCGACAGGCTGTCCGCCACCCGGTCTGAGGTGGAGAGCGCCATGAATCACAGGCGTCGCCGGACAGTTCTTCATGACGCGTGTTTCTCCCTGGAGGCGTTGAATGCCTTTGATGCGGGAAACGCGCACCTCCGTGCTGCTCAAGATGGTTTAACTAGAGCCATGGAGCAGTATGTGAAGGACATACTGGTAAGTAGTTTTAATAGTTATATATGCTAGTTGCCCCCGAGACTTAAAATAGTTAAAACAACTGATTTAAGGATCATTTATTATGTAGGATCTTACGGAGAAGAATACCCACCTATCCCAGGAGCTCCAAGAGTGCAAGGCCCAACTTGAGACGCACTAGCCACCTCAGGGGGAGCCACAGAGACCCCCGCTGGTAATACGTTCTTCGAAAAGATAAGTAGTTAACAAAGTGCGACGTGTGCATAAATCTGACAATAATATTGCAAAGGGCGACGGACTAGATCCGGACAAGCAACAACTACTGCGTCAGCTAAAGGCCGGCGAGAGGGTGCTTATGAAGGTGCAGCAGGAGAGAAACAAGCTCCAAGATGCCCACACCCAGCTAGGAGAAGAGCTGAAAGGTGTTCGGGCCTAGCTGTCTGGCTCCGTGAAGGAGAATCAGCGGCTTCGTCGCAGCATTTATAGTAAGTGCTTGAGCAAATTCCTTTGAAAAGAAGAATTCGGCGAGGAAGTCAATTGACAGAAATGTGTCTTTAGGTGTGCTCACAGGTCGCCCTGCGGAGGAAATGCCTAGTTCAACGGGTGACCAACTTCCTGAGCTGGTTCAACTGCTCGAACGTGTCCGGCAGGCGATGAGTGGCATCGTTCAGGCTTTATGGTCTTCCATATCCCTACCCGAGGGCCTTGGAGAGCTTGCTGAGAAGCTTCAGGGAGCACAGCGACGCCTCCGTCTGTGGAAAATATCGGCCTGCCGTCAGGGCGCCAGGGAGGCCTGGGCCATGGTGAAGACGCGGTACCCGAAGGCTGACCCAAACCACATGGCCGAGGTCGGACCCGCGGGGCCTGATGGGAAGGAGATCCCTGTGAGCTTGATGTACGGCCAAGTAGAACTGGCTGCGAAATATTCCCAACAGGACTGTAAATTAGACAGCCTGTTAGATGGGATTGAAGAGGAGTACAATCAGTTAGTTTGACGATGTAATTTGAAATGACATGTAAAATGCCTTCTAGCCGGATTGTAGATCGTTTGTCTTTGCGGACCTTTTCGCTTCAACCTCCGGACCCAACAGTCCAGAGTGTGTCCGAATACCCTTACGGTTATAGAAGAACCGGAGCATGCGTGGAGACAAGGCGTCGAGATCATAATTGCTTTATCAGACAAGTGCCCAACTAGCTATGTTATATTACATGGTTAGTAAGAAACATCTTCCAGGGAGAATAGTCCCGTTAAGGGTTCCTTTCCCTGGGAGGCATGCCCTAAAGTGCATGTCCGGACTGCGAAAATAGCAGAAAAAGCATCTGGGGGCAAATAAATAAGTAAGTAATAAATCATCTTTCAAGTCACCGACCGAATATTCTCTTAAGAACGCTAGCTTTCGGCTTCACCCAGTCTGAGGTACACATCCGGCTGACCCGGCAGTAACAATCGCAGAGGTGCTCCCTTTACCTCCTAGCCAAACAATCGGGAACGTAGGGGTAAGCAGAGGAGTCAGGCAACCCAGCTTGGCCAAAACTTAAGTTATATCGATGCATATAATGGTGAATAAAAGGTAAATGCGGAAGTATGACACATGTGTTGGGCATGAAGCCCGTATAAATAAGCTTCTGTTAAAGAAGCCCCCAGGTATAACGAGTGCTAGGAGCACATCGAGTGTGTGCGAACAATGCGCAAATCAGCCTATCAAAGGTATTGGAAAACAAAGTGGGAAGAAGGAGGGGGACAAGAGATAGTGAAAATGTAAAAATATGGACGAAGGAGTGAGACGAACTCTGAGTCCGGCGTTAGGTGTAGAATCTTCGGAGACGGGCTGCGTTCCATGGGTTCGGCTCGAGTCGGTTGTCAGATGCGTTGCATAGACGGTATGCTCCGCCGGTCAGGACTTGGTCGATGATGAAGGGACCTTCCCACTTGGGCTTAAGTTTGTCCTTTTTCTTGTCCGGCAGGCGTAGAACAAGTTCGCCAACATTGTATGTTTTGGCCCGTACTTCTCTGCTTTGATATCTTTGAGCATGCTGTTGATAAAATGCGGAACGAGCTTTTGCCACGTCCCGCTCCTCCTCTAAGGCGTCCAAACTGTCCTGCCGATCCAGCTCGGCTTCTCTTTCTTCGTACATGCGCACGCGAGGTGATTCATGAATTATATCGCAGGGCAGAACTGCCTCTGCGCCGTACACCATAAAAAATGGTGTGAATCCGGTAGTTCGATTTGGCGTGGTCCGCAGCCCCCAGAGTACGGAGTCGAGCTCCTATACCCAGTGCGTGTTAGATTCCTTGAGGGACCGCACTAGTCTGGGTTTGATGCCGCTCATGATTAGACCATTTGCTCGCTCGACTTGACCGTTAGTTTGAGGGTTATAGACTGAAGCGTAGTCGAGCTTGATGCCCATGTTTTTGCACCGGAGTTTAACCTCGTAGGCCGTGAAATTCGTGCCGTTATCAGTGATGATGTTGTGGGGGACGCCAAAGCGGTGTACTACCCCGGATATGAAGTCTATCATAGGTCCGGATTCTGCCGTTTTAACCGGCTTGGCTTCAATCCATTTGGTGAATTTGTTCACCATGACCAATAAGTATTTGTGCTTATGGGTTCCCCCTTTAAGGGGTCCAACCATGTCAAGCCCCCAGACCGCAAACGGCCAGGTGATGGGTATAGTTTTGAGGGCGGTGGGTGGCATGTGGCTTTGATGAGCAAAGAGCTGGCAACCGACGCATCATTGGACTAAGTCCTGAGCATCTGCCCGGGCTGTTGGCCAATAAAATCCTCTACGGAAGGCCTTGCCTACAAGGGCCCGGGCTGCGGCGTGGTGCCCGCCGAGTCCGGCGTGAATTTCAGCCAGGAGATTTCGCCCCTCCTCTTCGGAGATACACCTTTGAAGGACTCCGGTTGTGCTTTTCTTATAAAGTTCTCCCTCATGGACCTTGTAGGCTTTAGATCGCCGAACTATGCAGCGGGCCTCATTTTGGTCTTCGGGAAGTTCCTGCCTAATTAAATAGGCTAGGAATGGTTCCGTCCACGGGGAAATTGCTGCCATTATTTCGTGGGCTGAAGGTGTTATTTCATTGGCTGAGCCGCCGATTGTGTCAGAATTGTCTGAGTTAGGTGATGCAGCTGGCTCTGGATTGTTATTTCCGAACTCCTCTTCCCATAGTACGGATGACTTAAAGAGCCGTTCCAAGAAGATGTTTGGAGGGACGGCGTCGTGTTTTGCGCCGATGCGTGCTAACACGTCTGCTGCCTGGTTATTATCCCGGGCTACATGGTGGAATTTCAGTCCTTCGAACCGAGCTGACATTTTTAGGATGGCGTTGCGGTAAGCTGCCATTTTCGGATCTTTGGCGTCAAAGTCTCCATTTACTTGGGGTATTGCGAGGTTTGAATCCCTGTGCACCTCTAGGCGTTGAATGCCCATGGAGATTGCCATCCGGAGGCCGTGCAGGAGGGCCTCGTATTCGGCTGCGTTGTTGGAGTCCATGTACATTATTTGAAGTACATATTGGACTGTGTCTCCAGTTGGGGACGTCAAGACGACGCCAGCCCCCAAGCCGGCCAACATTTTGGATCCGTCGAAATGCATGATCCAATTGGAGTACGCGTCGTACTCTTTATAGAGTTCGGCTTCGGTCCATTCGGCGACGAAGTCAGCCAGAACTTGCGATTTTATAGCTCGCCGTGGTTTGTAGGTTATGTCAAATGGTAAGAGCTCAATGGCCCATTTTGCAATCCTACCTGTTGCGTCGCGATTGTTTATAATATCGTTGAGAGGTACTTTGAAGGCCACCGTTATGGAACACTCTTGAAAGTAGTGTCGCAGCTTCCGGGATGCCATGAACACTGCATACACTATATTTTGATAATGTGGGTACCGGGACTTGCATGGAGTTAAGACAGTGGATACGTAGTACACTGGTTTTTGAAGAGGGAATCTGTGTCCTTCTGTTTCTCGTTCGACGACGAGTACCGCGCTGACAACCTGATGTGTTGCTGAGCTATATAATAACATAGGTTCGCCCAGGTTGGGCGCGGCCAGGACCGGATTTGTTGCCAGTATGGCCTTGATTTCTTCGAGTTCGGCCGTGGCGGCATCCGTCCATTCGAAGTGTTCAGTGCACCGGAGGAGGCGATAGAGGGGCAGAGCCTTTTCTCCCAGACGGGAGATGAAGAGGCTTAGGGCCGCTACGCACCCTGTTAGTTTTTGTATTTGCTTGAGGTCTTTTGGGATATCCAATTGTGACAGAGCTCGGATCTTGGCTGGGTTTGCTTCAATTCCTCTACCGGATACAATGAAGCCCAAAAGCTTTCCGGCTGGTACTCCGAAGACACATTTTTCTGGGTTGAGCTTAATGTCATACGCTCGGAGGTTGTCAAATGTCACCCTCAAGTCGTCTACTAGGGTTTCGACGTGTTTGGTCTTGACGACCACATCGTCTATGTATGCCTCTACTGTTTTGCCTATCTGGGTAGCCAGACATGTCTGAATCATGCGCTGATATGTTGCGCCGGCATTTTTGAGTCCGAAGGGCATTGTGTTGAAGCAGAATGGCCCATATGGAGTAATGAAAGCCGTTGCGGCCTGATCTTTTTCCGCCATCTTGATTTGATGGTATCCAGAGTATGCGTCAAAGAAGCACAATGAATCGTGCCCTGCGGTAGCATCGATGATTTGGTCGATGCGAGGGAAAGGGAAAGGGTCCTTTGGACAGGCCTTGTTAAGGTCTTTGAAATCGACGCAGAGGTGCCAGGATTTGTCCTTTTTTGGTACCATTACTAGGTTGGCTAGCCAGTCCGGATGTTTGATATCTCTGATGAATCCGGCTTCTAAGAGCTTGGCTAGCTCCTCTCCCATTGCATGTCTTTTGGGTTCGGAAAATCACCGAAGAGCTTGTTTGACTGGCTTGAATCCTTTTAGGATATTTAGGCTGTGCTCTGCCAGCCTGCATGGGATTCCTGGCATGTCTGAAGGGTGCCAGGCAAAAATGTCCCAGTTTTCCTGGAGGAATTCTCGTAGTGCGGCTTCTACATCAGGATTTAATTGTGCCCCAATGGATGCCGTCTTTGTGGGGTCTGTTGGATGGACCTGAAATTTGACTATTTCGTCTGCTGGTTTGATAGAAGTGGACTTGGACCTCTTGTCGAGTATCACATCGTCCCAATCCACCGTGGAGCGCAGCGCAGTTAATTCCTCTGCCGCTAGGGCTTCGGATAATGCCTCTAGGGCCAGTGCGGCTGTCTTATTTTCAGCGCGGAGTGCTGTATCTGGATCACTGGTGAGAGTGATTATTCCATTGGGTCCGGGCATTTTGAGCTTCATGTACCCGTAATGGGGTATAGCTTGGAAGATTGTGAATGCCTCTCGCCCTAACAAAGCGTGATATCCGCTCCCGAATGGGGCCACTTGGAACGTGACCTCTTCGGACCTATAATTGTCCGGCGAGCCGAACACTACATCTAGTGTGATTTTTCCTGTGCAGCGTACTTCTCGACTAGGGATTATTCCCCTGAAGGTTGTGCTGCCTTGCTCAATGCGGCTCCAGTCAATTTCCATTTTTTGAAGGGTTTCCTCGTAGATGAGGTTTAATCCGCTGCCGCCATCCATGAGTACCTTGGTAAGACGAAAGCCGTCCACTATCGGACTGAGGACCAATGCGGCTGGTCCTCTAGCTGTTTGGAATTTAGGTTCGTCGCTGGCATTGAAGGTGATAGCCGTGTCGCTCCATGGATTTGTTGTTGCTACTTGGTAGACTTCGGCAAGACTGCGGATTGTTCGTTTCCGCATGTTATTTGATGCGAAAGTCTCGAAGACTGTTAGTACTATACTGGTGCTGCTGGGCTGGTTGCCCGGGGCTAAAAAGCCTTCGCCACTTTTGGCCACCTGCCGTAATATCCAACATGCTTGAAGGCTATGTGTTGGAGTGGCGCCCTCTGTACTGTGGATTTTGCAGGGTCCGTTGAGCCATTCCTCCAGTACAGTTCCGTACCCTTTATGGGGTTTTTGCTTCTTGGTTTTTAACCCAGGTGCTTGAGTATGACGCACCCTTTTATTTCGGACTGGGGTTGTATTCAGGGCCGGATTGTCCCAAAACCTAGTTTCCGTTTTCCAGGCACTTTCCATCGTGCAGTATTTTTGTAGAATGGTCGCTAGGTCGGCGAAGCATGTAACTTCGCGATGACTGATCGCGTTTATGATTCCCTTGTCCGTGCAATTATTGCAAAAGATTGAAATCGCGCTTTCTTCATGGCAGTCCTTTATCCTGTCCATAACCAAGAGGAATCTGGCCCAGTAATGATGTACTGTTTCATCGGTCTCTTTCCGTATTTGAGATAGATCGCTTATGTTTGGGTGGGCGGGCGGAATCAAGTTCGGAACCCCATCCAATCTGAGGCTCAAAGGGCACGAAGCTTCTGGATTCGGAAGCTTGGTTTGTTGGACGCTTTCCCACAAATCTGGTCCGATGCCTGACTTTAGGCTCAGTATTTGATTAGCGTTCATCCCACCGTGGGAATCCGGCATGGAGGGATCGGAATCCGGACATAGTTAGTTTTTATCATAGAAGAAGAGTCGCCACATTGTTCCTCTACCACGACAACGTGGTGGGTAACCTGGGGAGAGTTGATTTCTCTCAGATCGGTTTTAAGCCCAATCTGATCGTAGTCGGTAGCGACTCCCAGGGCGGCGATGCAATCCAAGAGCTCGTTTACATAGGAGAGCTCAATCGGATCTAGCTGCTCGGCGAATTCCGAGCTGACGTGAAGATCACTTTTAATGACTTGAGAGGTCATTGTCGGAGCGGTGGCCGAACAGGCGGTCAAAATAAAACTGCCTAGCCGGATAGTTTGGCCAGCGGCCAAAGCTCCCTTGACGACGGTGCCGTTTTTAAAGACGGGAAAAGGCATCCTTCCTGATGGTGATGGCACAGAGGAACTCTCAATGAAAGCACCAATGTCGGTGTCAAAACCGGCGGATCTCGGGTAGGGGGTCCCGAACTGTGCGTCTAGGCGGATGGTAACAGGAGACATGGGACACAATGTTTTACCCAGGTTCGGTCCCTCTTGATGGAGGTAAAACCCTACGTCCCGCTTGATTAATATTGATGATGTGTGTTACAAGAGTGGATCTACCACGAGATCAAGGAGGCTAAACCCTAGAAGCTTGCCTATGGTATGATTGTTGTTCGTCCTATGGACTAAAGCCATCCGGTTTATATAGACACCGGAGAGGGCTAGGGTTACACAAAGTCGGTTACAATGGTAGGAGATCTACATGTCCGTATCGCCAAGCTTGCCTTCCACGCCAAGGAAAGTCCCATCTGGACACGGGACGAAGTCTTCAATCTTGTATCTTCATAGTCTTGGAGTCCGGCTGATGATGATAGTTCGGCTATCCGGACACCCCCTAGTCCGGGACTCCCTCACCCCTCCATTCCAATGCATATACCACATCGTACGCACCTAAGAATTTGCCTAAGGACCTACACTAAGCGCAAAAGAGCTCACTCTAGACCCATGGCGAGGATGCGCGTGAGCGGCCAGCGGCTGCACCAGATGGTCCACGACGCCGGCCTACGGCATGGCGCCGAGGATCGTCTCCAGACGGTGTTGGAGACCGGCTGGTGGATGGCCGCCGTCGACGCCAACTACGACTCTTAGTTGGACCAGGTGATCGTTGCCACCAGCAACAAGTTCACCGTCCTCAAGAAGCTCGCGGACGACATCGCAGTACTCCTCCAGCCCGTGTGCCCGGGCTCCTCATTGCGTGCCACCCTAATCGGCCTCCATGGCCGGAACCTCTTTCAAGCACTGGTGGCCCTGCGACTGCCCGCCGACGCCACGAAGAATGTCCACCTGGAGGTCGCGCTCGCCGCGAGGCGCCTCGCCCTGCAAGAATTCGTCGACCTACACGTCCACGCGTACGAGCAAATCGTGTACATAGGTATCTACAAGGCTAGTGAGGACGCTACGACGTTGGCCTTCCTCAACCAACTAGAAGCCTTGGATGCCTTTGTTGAGAAGCACCTCGACCTCGCCACAAAAGCCGCCGCTCCTTAGCCGCCGGTTGGTGGCCCGGCGCACTAAGTTGAGGAGGAGGAGGTCGTACGTTCGTGGATCCATCTTTCTTCTTTCATTCTGTAACCACCACTACGATCACATCATCGTGGCCTTAATTCTTATTGTGATGTTGCATTCTCGTTCCAGTCAATACCAACATGTGCGATCCCTTTGCTTAATTATATGCATCACTGTAACTAGTACTCCATCCGTCAATTTATAAGTTGTGCTTACCTTTTCCATCAACTTCGTGCAACGCGCGGGCATCTTGCTAGAAACACTAGAATATGTCTATATAATCTGTATGTGATAGTCCATTTGAAATCTCAAAAAAGAAAAATATTTAGGTATGGAGGGAGTAATATATTAGGAGTATATCAGAACAATAGTGATTTCTTCCAAGTTTGTGAAGAAATACTACTATTCTACTACTTTGGATCCGTCGCAACGCACGGGCACATTGCTAGTAAAAGTAAAAGGTCTGCCGTGTTCGCGACGCACCCCCACACGCCCGGGAATCGGGAGTACAACACGGCCCGTCCGGCACGACACATAGCTTAGGGAAGGCATGTTGCCTGCCTAGCATTTTCACTTTCATGTGGGACTGCCGTTGAGCAAACCGACACCCCGCCCGCTGCCGGGTTGGAAAACAGAAACAAGGGGAAGATCTAGTTGTAGCACGGAAGCCAAGAAATTTTGTGTCAGATGGGGCTCGTTGATAGAGTAGGAGCATTCCGTACTAGTACTACTCCTACTAGTACTACCAAGTTTGTACTCCAAATACTATACTACTAGTACTACCACTATACAACTACTAGTAGATACATGCACGGCACAACATCGTAGGAACAAAAAACGGGAAGATCTTGTTTTGGGTGATTTATCTTTTTTTCAATCAACGTAGTATGAATAATATGATGTGGGGGCACCCATGAAGCTTATGTGGCTTGGTTGCATGGCTACGGAAGGTTAGAGAAAAATAAATAGATAATGTGTTTAGAGTGCACTCCACTAAATAGATATACTTTGGATCCATTGCAACGGACCGGCACGTCTATATCTATACCCCTATATAGTGTGTGAAAAACTTTGAAAGTTGGTCGTTAGATGAAGCCAATCCGGCGGTACAAAGATGGCAAATCCGAGCAGTACTGGCCGTTGGATATCATCCACCAGATTCTGCCACATGTATAATCTAGAAGACTCCATGGTTGAACTTAATTCATGACTAACTTTGCCACAACTATGCTTAGGCAAAGTTATTAGTTGTTCAAAATGAGAGCCACAAGTTGGCAAGCCTAAGGGAATCTTGCCACATTTTTTGTGTGTATGTCATGTGGGGCCTTACTGTGGCTTGCCTAAGGTGTGGCTTGAACCAAACACTCACCTAAGTTAATCAAACTTGCCTAACCTTACATTCCACCAGATTTTGCCACATGTTAGAATCTAGAAAACTCCACATGTAGAAGCATAATGCACAAACCAACAGAATCTCATGCGTGCAATGCACGTGTACCTTACTAGTACTAGTTGGTAGTAGTAAGAAACAAATTCCAGTTTTGGCACGAGCTCGTACTGCGGGAGCACCACAAGGCCTACCGGAGGAGTTACATTTCCCTCTCGGGGCCCACGAGACCGAACTTCAGTGGCTTAGTGCCCGGGCTATGAGTCAATGACATGCGGACCTTAAATGCGCCTGGCCCACATGTCATTCTCATGGTGGTGGCGTGGTTCTCGACTCACTCGTTCGAGATGAACCGGCCGGTGGTGGCATAGCCGTGGCGAGGGTACCACAGCTGGGTGTCGGGGCGTTACAAGGCGTAGATGGCCACACCAGTGGGTACTACCTGTAGTACATAAGTACTCCAGCTGAGGATTGATGCCCGGGACGAAATGTGTCACAACCGCTGGATGAAAATTCGATGGTGCGGGAGTACGGATCGGAGCACAGCAGCGGAGCAGGCAAACCGCGTCCAATCAGGTGTGTCTGTGGTAGAAAGTTGATGGTCGCCGCAGTTCAGTTGGCCCACATGTCATGCACACAAAGGCAGAGGAGCGGTGGGGCCGAGAGGGATGAGGGGCACGAACAATCCTACCATTTTGTCACTGACATGTGGGACCCATAAGCGTGGGTCCTACCTGTCAACGAAGGAAAGGCAGGGCAAGGCAGTGCTAGCCACGTCAGAGGATCCATGTCCACGTCGGGGGACATCGTGCCGTGGGTTGGAGCGGCGTCGTGGGAATCGCGTGTGGGTGTGGCAGTGGTAGAAACAAGAAACATGATGGTCGTTGTGGTTCAACTTCCATGGACAAGCTGTCGTGTCTGCTAACACATGTATATCAAAACTAGAGTGTTTATATTTCAAGCACGTGAACAAGTATTATTCTACTAGTTTGGATCCATTGCAACGCATGGGCTAGCACATTGGTAGTAGTAGTGTCCATATCTATCTCTAGAGGCCTTCCCTCGTTCATCCTTTTCTCTCACAAGATAAACTACTCATACAAATGCATCTTGATGTTCCATGGAACGCACGAGGATGTATCCTTGGGGGTCTCTCCAGCGCGGCGTGGCCGTAGTTGCAAGTTGACGCCCCTTGAGATGCCGATGTTGAGGGGCACTCGGATTTCCTCCCATGAGCAGGTAAGATGAGTTTGATCACGTAGTAAATGCATTCTAAAGACTACTTCCGTGTCCATTTCCTAATTCTCCCCCTGCCCACTGTTTCACAGGCTAGGCTCAGTGCGAGTAGAGATTGGCTTGCATATGTACGGTAGGGTACCAACATCAATTTGCACAACATTTACAACGGTGACACTGTTCCTGTAGAACCTTTGTCCAACATTGGGATCAGCCATGCAATGGGCCACCACATGAATTGGTACGATGGAACCACGGTGAGATTGAATAAAAGATAGCACGAACCATGCACATGGCGGTCAAAGGCGGACCATGCTGTCTGCGGCCGATTTTGTTGTCGTACGAGTAGGAAGACGATGTGCTCCTTTCGAACCGCATCTTCGCGGTGACAAACCAGGGGACTTATTTTGTATGGGACACATCCTACGATATACTCCCTCTCTCCCAGTTTATTTGTTTGAATCTTTTCAGTTTATAAGTTTCAAATTCAAATTTAGAGCTCCCCATCACATGTTGAGATTACAATGTCCATTAAATCGTTGCGTGCATTTATAATAAAGAAACAAATCTCGAGTTTGGCACGAGTTCGTGCTGCGGGAGCACCACAAGCCCTGGCGCAGGAGTTACATTTCCCTCTCAGGGCCGTCGGGACTGAGCTTCAGCGCCTTACTACACCTACCTTTGTGGACCCGACAGGTGACTGGTCCACATGTAGTGCTCCCGAAGGCAGAGGGGCAGTGGGGCCAAGAGGGGTGAGCCGCAGGTCGGGGGACGTGTGGTTTCATGGGTTCGAGCGGCATCGTGGGAATCGCGGGTGGCTGTGGTGGAAACTTGATGCTCACAGCATTTTAGGTGGCCCACATGTCATGCACACAAAGGCAGAGGGGCGGTGCGGCCAAGAGGGGTGAGGCGCATGTCGGGGGGCATGGTGCCGTGGGTTGGAGAGGCGTCGTGGGAATCGCGAGATGAAACGTGATGGTCGCCGTAGTTGAACTTCCATGGACAAGCTGTCATGTCTACGGACACATGCACAGCATACCGATCACTGGAAGGAGTAGCAGAGAAAGCTATATATGCGGATAAATAGTTCCTTATAGTAAAGCGGACCCACGCTACTACTCTGTTCCAAAGACATGCACACCATCGAAATAGTCCATCTATATCAATATACACCGAGAGGGAATATTTTTTTACAAGAGAGGAAATAGTTCGTCCATCCATAACGCCCTCCTGCTGGTGCAGTGTTTTCTTCTTCTTCTTCTTCTTCTTATTCTTCTTCTTCTTCTTCTTCTTATTCTTCTTCTTCTTGTTGTTATTCTCATTCTTTGTGGGAGACGGCTTCGCAACAAGCTCTTTGGACCTTGCAGCTATCTCGAAACTCACACGAGCATCGAGGGCAGCATATTTTATCCGCTCGTATGTCAAGGGATAATTCTCCCATCCAGATGACCCTAATGCCACCGTCTCGTCACCCTTCTGAAGATTTGTACCGAGCACAAAATTTGCTACGTCGAATAGGGATGGTGTCTGTTTAGCACAATCTTTTACAGGAGTTTTGATTCTGGTTTGTAGGTCAACGATGCTTTTCAAATCAAGGTTGTACGGCTCCAGCTTCTGTTTGTCCCCTTGGATGGCTTCCCCACAAAAGTATACGTCCTCCCGAGACAAGAAATCGTGAAGCTCACCTGGTATGGAGGGCGAGTGTATGATGTGGTACACCAAAACATCATCTTTGAGGCACAACTGAAGGACGGCGGCGCTCTGGATCTTCCCAGGGGCACGCTCCATGTACTCTACGTCGAGATCGATGACACTCGTCTCTACCTTTTCGAGGGAGTTGGATATATTGTTGATCCACTACCGAACAACCCTTGGGTTGACGGTGACGGTGGCAACTATGCGCATCGAGCCTTCGACAAGGACATGTTGGACGCTAAAAACCTGCATCTCGATCTCTTTCGCCATTTGGAACCGCTGGAACGGAGGGCTATGGTTTGGAGAATTAGGATTAGATGGCTAGTCTAACTGAAGTAGTAGATGATTATTTAAAGAGGTTAAAACAATGTGAACGCAGTGGGGTTTGGATGCAAATGAAGATGAAGGGGAGGTGAAGAAGCTGAGGCGAATCGGTTCCCGATGGAGAAGTAAATGGGAGAAGTGGCATGCAGGCAGTTGATTAGATGGCTAGGTAGACTAAACGAAAAGGCTATGCGGGTAGACTGAGGAGTCATACCTGTTCGTGTACGTGCCCATCCTTCTTGATAGGTGGGACCTATGCAAATAGATAAAAAAATGTGTCGTAGCTTTTTTTTAGCGCGTGAGTGGGAGACACAACATTCTCTAGTTAAGGAATACTCCCTCCGTTTAGGTGAGTATAAGTCACCTTATGAAAATCAGGTTTTCCCAAAACCTTTAGTCGTGGAGCATTAACTTCCTGGTCGATCCCCTCTCAGCCTCGTTAGCCAGCGTTCTCTTCCTCTGCTGCCGCGTTCTACCTTTCCATTTTTCCTCTTCTCAAGTGTGGAACAATCTGCATGCCGTCCTTGATGCACCAGAACGACCACTACATGCATCGCGGCAGGGCGTTGATTGGGCATGCACGAGAATTTGGTTCCGCTTGCAATATGGATGATACCTGAACGATGAACTGAACAGGCATGCAGCACGGGAGACCTATTTCTACTATACAATACTGGAGTACTCATGTTCCTACTAGTAGTAGTAGTAGTAGTAGTAGTAGTAGTAGTACAACTGTGGTACACTTGATGGTCAAAATACTATTCATCCGGTCCTCACAGTGAAGTGACAACACCCTACGCCTGACACTGGTCCAGGCGAGGCGGCGTGTTCGGGTTACCAAAGTGAGCCTCACCCTATGCACTGTGCAGTCTGTCACCGCCGTTGTACAGCACATTGGCGCCTCGCCTCATCTCCCTCTCCACTCCCATAACACCACTCCATCTCCATGTCCTTCTCTGTCTCCCTCTCCATCTCACTGTGCCCCCGTGTACCGTCGCCTCACTCACCTCCCCCAGTACCACTATTCCCTCGCTAGCCGCTCCAGCACCGACATCCTTCTCCCCCGTAAATCAAGCCCCCTTCCACACTCCACCATGGCCGAACACGAACCACGCAGCATCCATATGAGCCGCGATTTGAGCAATCTCCCCAGTGACATCCTCGACCTCTGTTGTTCGTGTATGGATATGTTGACCGCCCTGCGGCTGGCTGCATGCTCGAGGGACATGCACACGACCATCATCGAAGCGAGGCCTAAGCTTTTCAAGACACCCTGCTTGCTGCTATCTGGTCTTGCGAGATCGACTCACCATGATATAGAGGCATGCATGATGCCCCTCGACTTCAATCTGATCTCCATTAGCCGAAACTTCTTTGCAGGTATGTAGTGTGTCGCCGTACATCATTTCCCTCGACATCGATCCGATCACCATCGCCCGAAACTTCTTGGCAGGTATGTACTGGGTCGTCATGAACTCCCAATGGATGGCTGCCTTCAGAGAAGACGGTAAAAAGTTGGTGCTCGTGAACTTCTAGACCTCCCATGAGATTATCCTTCCTCCGTTGGATTATATAGAGTATTACCATCGCGGTCCAAGTCATCTAGATTACTACGTCAGTTGGACAGACCTTGTTTTGCAGAAGATTGTAATCTGCCAAGTACCCACACGACATTCGAATTACGCAAACTTCAAGCTAATTGCCTTGTTCGACCGCGGACTCGCCTATCTTTACGCTGGTGCCTTTTTTAGCTGGAGACAACTTGGCTCGCAGTGGATCATCGCCAAAGCTGATACACACTTCTGTGATGCTATTCAACACAATGGCATCATCTACGCGATCGACAAAGCAGATGGCACCACGTATTGCTGGGACGGCGCGTGTAAGTTGTTTCCGTCTCATGTTAATGATGACGCCATGACACTGTTTGATCTTTTGGGATGATTGGCATATCCCTGTTTGAGCAGAATTTGAGTAGAACTATGGCAAAATATTAGGGACGCCGTAAATCAGCTATATTTGGAATGAGTTAATTCATGCGATTGTGACCATGTCATTACAGCCAATTTGTACCCTGAATAATCAAACGGTTAGGAATATATGGATATTATCCTTATTTTACAGTAATCTATATACTACTACTAAATATGAGTGTGTATCAATGGCCATGTTAGTTTCCTCATTTTCATGATGTAGAAACATGCACCACACTGTTGGTTTCATCTAACCATACATTAGGGAAGAAAATGTGCTTATGGAGAACTCTATATTTGGAAGTAGTGAAATCCTGCAATGCTTACAATGTGTACATACCTATATTCGCCCTTCAGCAATCAATGGCTAGAATAATATCCTCACAAAAAATTTGCCCACAGAACACGAGTATATAACAATGCATGTTCTATTAGTTACCTTGAAGAATTTGTTTGTGAGGACAGAAACATGATTACATAACATGCATGACATGGTAGTTTCTTGTGAAGAATCGATTGCGAGATAACATGAGTATAACCATGCATGGCACTTCTATATTTTCGAACCCAGTATACATTTCCCTGTATTTTCCTCCTAGTTCCAACAGGGACATATCAATGCTGTTTCTTGCATTATACTACTCATACTCTGAACAATGCTGATCTTACATTAACAACGCATGTCCTTTTTGATATGATGCAGTGTCCCTACAATTACTGCCATTTGTAATTACACCACCTTTGCCAAAAACAGGGAAGCACAACTGGTTCCTCGCTCAATCAGACGACGCCAAAAGACTGATGCATTCGGACACATGAGCCGGAAAAGTTATATTGCAAAAAAAAACACTATATACAAGCACCATGTAATACGTGAGTATCCGGACAGTGGCTATTACGTCTATGAGCAGGATACCAGCTTGTTGGGGCCTTTAGGATTTTTTAGTTGGAGGCGGGTAAACAGCCTTGGTTCACACTCTCTGTTTCTCGGACTCAATTATCCGATTAACCAGGAGATCACCATTGGCAAGGACCTTGATGGTAGAGAGGCTCTGTTTGCTATGGAAAACTGTGTCTACACGGTGAGCCCTAGGAGTTCGGAGCAAACTCCCCTGATTGTCAACGATACAGCCTGCAGCCAAAAGAAGGTGAGAATGACAAAGGCATCCGGATTAACTTTGATCGTTGGATGTCTCAATTACGACAGGCAGTGATGTGGTTCAAGCCTTCAGGTTGATAGGTAACTGGGCTGTTGCATCGAAAGGGTGGAGTACTGGTGTCTCCGGATCACTAGTCGCTAAAGCGGGGCTGCAAATTATGATGGTGTTGGATCATCTCTTCGAATGACTTTGTTGTCTTTGCTGCTGGTTCTGGATGGGTAGTTCTTTCTTTTGTTATGCATATTCCTTGTCATTTGGTCATCCTCGTCTATGTCACTCTTTCTATGTAATAGTTGCTTCTGTTTAGAATGTCATTCTCGTCTGGATCACGAGAGTCTGAGTGCTGCAGATGGGTACGTTTTGGTGGTGTGGCAACACTTCTTATGAACTATCATGTCTTGTTTTTTATGTAAGTAGTAGTCACTAGTCAGTGTTTGAATATTGTATATATCGTTGTTTCGAAAAGTTTATTGTCACTACTGGTGGGCTAAATGAGGGCACCACCATTCTCCAGTGTTCAGAGTATATCTCCTTTTTCGAGTTATATAATTTGAGCTCACTGCCTTTTCGATGATGTACACTTGTTTGGGCCAGTGAGGTGTCATTGAATATGGGCCGAGTAGTAACGCAATGCCAAACAGGTCAATTATGACTCTCGTGCCGGGCTCTCAAAAGATCCTGAAAAAAAAGGCCGGGCTCTCCAAAAAAGAAAGAATAAGGACTCTTAGGCCGACATGTGGGCGCCACTGTTGTTTTCGTGTGCTTGCGCGCTGAGAGCATATTGGCGCATGCTCGAAATTCATGCTACCTTTTCATCCCCTGTCTCCCACCCCTCCCCCACCTCTGGAATCTCGATTCCTACTCCAGTTCCCCCAAATCCCCCTCATGTACTCCCTGTACTCAAGTGCACTATCACGTTGCCGTTCAACGCGGATCTCCAAGCCGGAGATCCTGAGGTTCGTCCTGCCTTCGGTCGCTGTGTGCTGTCGCTCAACAGTGGCATGGCGGCGCTTGACGACCAGTTTGCCGGCAAAGTGCTGATGGTAACCATCAACGGTGACCGGCCTCCTGTCTCGCCGGACAACCTTGTCAAAGCTCTTGGCATTGCGCACAGCATCCAAATAAGTGACTTGCTCGTCGAAGTCTGTCCGCCACCTGCTGATTTCTTCGTCAGGTTCAGGACAACTTTCGACTGTAGTCGTGTGTTTGAATCTTCCCGGCATTTGTTCTGCAATGGCGCGCTGGTGAGCTTTGATCGGTGGCACCCAGGATGGGGCTCGGTGCCCTTTGAGCTTGAGTTTTTAACAAAGCTGACCTTCCACGGCATGCCTCGACGTGCTTGGAACAGCGAGTCCATGAATGAGCTTATCAACGACCTTGGAGGTGAGCTTGTAAGTATGTTTGTTCCTCCAGATAGCTGGGCTCTGACTGTTATGGCATGGATGAAGAAGCCGTCCACCATACCGAAGGTGATTGGTGTTGAGATACGGGTGCAGGAACCGGGGTTGTACTATTCGTCACTACCAAGGCCGCTGCAGACCACGTTAGGGATGTACCTGTATCGAGTGTTCGCGCATGTCGAAGAAGTGGTCAATCCATCAATCGAAGTCCTGCCGCCGCCGCTGGTGCCAGGGTCCGTCGACGACGTCCATTACAGGAGACAACGTCAGACTTTTCCCATGTTGCTAAGAACGATGGATGGCATAGGGCCTACTCCATCGCGCGGCAGAGGCCACTGCTTCTTTGGGAGAAGAGGCAGGGCTGGCTGCCTGGATGTGCTCTAATTTGATGTAACAACTGAATCTTGTCAGACAGTACTAGTTATATCCGAGCTATGGGTCTGAAGCACTAATATGCCAGTACATTTGATTGTGACATGTTCTAATTTTGTACCTGATTTTTTTTAGAAAGGGTTGTACGCCAACTTAAGGTGCTAGCAGAACTTATTGTGTTGTCTGTCTATTTTCTTTGCACAACATTCAAGATATTTCCCCGTCATTTATAAAGACGATGAACCATTATGTACGACTTTGTTGGTTTCAACATAGCCCTTCCCGTAGCGATCCACTGCTTCCATCCTGATTGTGCCGCCTGCGTGAATTTTTTTTATGCAAGTTCAGTGTGCTATGATGTTCTATATGATTGTGTCAACTATATAAGTTTTTACTGAGCATCAGCAATGCATATGGCTGAAAGATGTATTTACGAGCATCGACTGATGGGTCTCTCTCTCTATCTCTCTCTCTCTCACGCACACACACACGCGCGCGCACGCACAAGTGGGACCTGTTGAATTATTTATTTGCTCGTGACAGCTTTTAATTAGGTTCCACTGTAATCTAACTTTTTTCTTAAGTTATTAATTGAGCTCAGTGACTTCAAAAAGTTGTAGAGAAGCCTTGTTTGGACCTTTCCGGCGTCGCTGAATGTGGGCTGAGTAACCATGTTAGGTTGTACTGTACTACACATGCCTTTTTTTCAACATCAGCAATGCAACTGGGCCGACAGTTGTACACAATATCCGGGTCAACTTGTTATCCGCCCCGCTGGGCTGCAAAGTTTCCTAGAAGGTATGCATTAGTCTTAACAAGAAAATGGACTTTAAGAAATAATAAATGGGATGTAATTATAATAACTGGGCAATTACTATGCACCAAACACGTAATTAGTTTGAAAAATATATTATTTTTAGAATTTGGAAATTTTAATTTCATTACTTGTTGGGCGCGCAATATTTCGTTGGATTTTAACGTGATACAACTTTATTTTGAAATTATATTTAACCTGACTAGAAATTTCGGATAAAAATATTTCAGATCCCATCAAAATGTGGGAATTTTTTTTTAATTCTGTTTTCAGCGATTGTTTGAAATTATTATTTGTTGTCCTAGCTAGAAGTTGGGATGTCCTTTTAACAAACTGTAAATGGGTTGTAGTAAATTCCATTAGAATTGAAAAATGGGTTGAACATTCTTACAAATCGCAAATGGGCTATATGTTCTCTGCCAAATCCGAGCTGTGGGCCTACTAAGTTGACGCGTACCAAGGGCTTTGTCAACTTAGTCAATATAAATGATTCTAGCTGCAGTGATCATACGATGTCCATCCAACGGCCGTAGTGCTTCTTCAACCTCTAGTCTTCTTGCTCCAGCCGCCCAAAGCAGCGCCGGTCGTGTCGCGTGCTCCTGCCTCCCGTGGCCGGCTGTGATGCCGCGGAGGCCTCACCGCCCCGTACTACTCCCACCGTTGGCCAGGCCATCCCTCTACTCACCCACACCCCCTGTTATTCTATGGCGACGGCAGCCTCACACCGCAGTCGAACCAGTGAACCCTCGTACTCCTCTCCGCGTGGGCTACCACTGCTGCGTCTTCCCCGGCTCCAAGTCGTCCCCTTCCTAGGCCTCGCCGTCGTCCAGACCACCACCCTGGTGCTCTCGGCGCGGTGTGGTCAACGTGGTCAACGACCGACTTCCATCGGAAGAGTACTGTACGTGGAGAGGCAGACAGCTGGGTCCAGGTGGCCGCAAGGAAGTGCCTCCTTATTACGCGCAAAAAAATTATTCCTCCACCTGACAACAGGGACCCACCGGACGAGACACCTTATTTCGCGAACAAAACGTTTCCCCCTGACTGCTGGGACCCACCGGACGGGCCAGCGTATTTCGTGAAAAATACGTTCCCCGCGCTGTCAGCTCGGACCCACCAGAAGTGCCTCCTTATTACGCACAAAAAAATGAATACTCCCCCTGCTAGCTGGGACCCACCATGGTGGAAGGCTGACTTGTGGGCCTACTAAGTTGACTGGGACGGGGGCCTTTGTCAACTTTAGTCAATATGAACGATTCTAGCTCCAGTGACCGTACGATGTCCATCCAACGGTCGTAGTGCTTCTTCAACCTCTGGTCTTCTTGCTCCAGCCGCCAAAGCAGCGCCGATCGTGCCGCATGCTCCTGCCTCCCATGGTCGGCTGTGCTGCCGCGGAGGCCTCACCGCCCACTACTATTCCCACCGCTGGCCAGGCCCAGCAGAGACGGCAGCCTCACACCGCAGCCGAACAAGTGAACCCTCGTACACCTCTCCGCGCGGGCTTCCACTGCCGCATCTTCCCCGGCTCCCCGTCGTCACCTTCCTAGGCCTCGCCGTCGTCCACCTCCCTGGTGCTCTCGGCGCGGCATGGTCAACGTGGTCAACGTGGTCAAGGAATGACTTCCATCGGACGTGGACTGTATGTGGAGAGGCTGACAGCTGGGTCCACGACCGCAGCAAGGAAGTGCCTCCTTATTATGTGGAAAATAATGATTCCTCCACCTGACAGCTGGGACCCACCGGACAGGCCACTGTATTTCACGAAAAAAACGTTTCCCCCTGACTGCTGGGACCCACCAGCTACATCTTCGCACGCACGGAAGTGCGTCCAGGCAAAAAAACAAAACGATTCGCCCCCCTGACCGCTGGGACTCACCAGCGACACCTTCACACGCAAGGAAGTGCGTCCGGGCAAAAAAAAAGGATTCGCCCCCCTGACTGCTGGGACCCACTAGCTACATCTTCGCACGCAAGGAAGTGCGTCCGGGCAAAAAAAAAACGATTCGCCCCCCTGACTGCTGGGACCCACCAGCTACATTTTCGCAAGCAAGGAAGTGCCTGACAGTCGGGACCCACCTGGTCGAAGCGTACGTAGCGTTGTCATTCTGGTCGTGAACGTGTACGTACATATATACTGGTGGATGTAGAGGCGCGCACGTGTCGTAGTAGAGGCGCACACGTAGCATGTACACGTACGTACAGCGGCCAGGGTGCAAGAAAGAAAATACGGCCACGTATGTGTACATACGGGCGGGGTCTCTAACGCCTACTTGCGCATACGTACGGCGAGGGCTCGTGTACATGGCTGGGTCGGAACGAAGAAACAGCGTCGTCGTCATGTTCATGGGGAGGCAATGGAATGCGCTATGTTCATGGGGAGGCAACGGAATGCGTCGTGTTCATGGGGACGCAACGGAATGCTCGTGTTCATCTGGAGGTAACGAAACGTGTGGGAGCCAACCGGCTAGGTCGGAACGGAATGCGTGGTCGTGTTCATCGGGAGGGCTTGGACGGAACAGGCGATGGAAACGAGGCATGACGTACCGCAGAACGGAGGAAACGGACCTCCTACGTTCGGAACGGGGTCCTGTTGATCAGGAGGGGTGTGGCGTACCGCAAAACGGAGGAAACGGACCTCCTACGGTCGAAAAGGGGGTCCTGTTGATCGGGAGGGGTGTGGTGTACCGCAAAACGGAGGAAACGGACCTCCTACGGTCGAAACGGGGGTCCTGTTGATTGGGAGGGGTGTGGCGTACCGCAAAACGGACGAAACGGACTTGTGTTGGAGCCCTACGGTCGAAACGGGGGTCCTGTTCATCGGGAGGGGTGTGGCGTACCACAAAACGGACGAAACGTACTTGTGTTGGAGCGCTACGGTCGAAACGGGGGTCCTGTTCATCGAGAGGGGTGTGGCGTATCGCAAAACAGGACTCCACGGGATATTGTTCATCTCCACCGTCGACCTCATCCAGCCTCCACGGGCTACCGTTGACCTCCTCCAGCCTCCACAGGCTCCTGTTCATCCAGCCTCCACCGCACGCTACTCCACCGGCTACTGTTCAACCACCCCTCCACCGTCTACTGTTCATCCGGCCCTCCACCGTCTACTATTCATCCAGCCCTCCACACCACGGGGTCCTGTTCAACCACCCCTCCATGGTCACCCCTCCACCGTCTACTGTTCATCCAGCCCTCCACACCATGGGGTCATGTTCATCGAGAGGCAACGCCACCGCTCACTGTTCATCCAAACCCCCCTGCAACGCTCACTGTTCATCCAATCGATCGGCTTCAGTTAGCAGCAGTAGCGAAGGAATCGCTCCATCGGGTTCAGTTAACAGCCATCGATCGACCGCTCGGGTTCAGTAACGCGTAGCCTGCAGTGCAATCGCTCGGGTTCAGTTAGAGCCCAACGCCTCGCTCGGGTTCAGTTAGAGCCAACGCCTCGCACACACGCGCGTACGTGTACGAGAGAAACGCGCATCGCTCGGCCCCCGACCTCCCACCGTAACCGGCAACTCTCTGAAATTTTCCTCCCCCTCGCTTCTACCATGGTTTTTTCCGTCATGGACGGCCCAAAGAATGTCATGCAGCTGCTTCTCCGGCCCGCCCAGGACGAAAAGCCCATTTTCTGTCATGATTTTTTGTCATAGAAGTAGGAGCCCACCACATCTATGATGATACCAGGTTTTGTCACAATTATCATCATAGAAGTGTCATATGTATGACAGAAAAAAAATCGTTCAGCCCAAAATGTCACGGATGTGTCTTTTTTTTTGTAGTGGTTGCTCAAGGTTGATGTAGCTCATCAAGAGTTGTGAGCACCACTTGGAATTTGAGTTCATCTTCCTACATGGGTTAGTTCTTGCAAGGAAGAGCACTGGTGTATCCAAAATAACAATCATGAATTTCCACATAGAATTTGTCAAAGGATATGTTTGAATGGTTCCGTGCTTCCTTGTCTTCAACCACCATTGTGTAGAGACTTGGTGATGTAGAGATTGCTCAAGATGTGAGTGAATTGCAATATCATGGACTTAGATTCATCCAAGTACCTACAAGGGTTAGATAACATGCAAGGTGCAAATATATCCAAGACATAAGATAGTCATCATAAGAGAAATGTCAAGGATTAGTCATAGGCTCATGCCTTGCATGTGTCCAATGGAGTTCCTACTCCAAGTTTGAAGCATCAATGATGTTCAATTCGCCTCTTAACCTGCAAAACACTTTCTCATCAAGTGGTTTAGTGAATATATCCGCTAATTGTTTTTCGGTGTGAACATGCTTAAGATTAATGTCCCCTTTGGAAACATGATCTCGAATGAAATGATGACGAACTTCAATATGCTTAGTTCGAGAATGTTGAACGGGATTATGAGCAATCTTGATAGCACTTTCATTGTCACAAAGTAATGGAACATGTTTCACATATATCCCATAATCTTTAAGAGTTTGGCTCATCCAAAGTAATTGAGCACAACATGAACTAGCGGCAATGTATTCCGCTTCGGCGGTAGACAAGGATACCGAGTTTTGTTTCTTGGAAGACCAAGACACAAGAGATCTACCAAGGAATTGACAAGTACCCTAAGTGGACTTTCTATCAACCTTGTCTCCGACATAGTCCGAGTCAGAGTAGCCAACAAGATTGAAAGAGGCCCTCTTAGGATATCAAATGCCAAAATTTGGTGTATGAATTAAGTATCTCACTATCCTTTTCACGGCCTTAAGGTGACATTCTTTAGGTGCAGCTTGATATCGTGCACACATGCACACACTTAGCATAATAGCGGGATGTGAAGCACATAGGTATAACAATGAACCAATCATAGAGCGATAAACCTTTTGATCGACCGGTTCACCATCTTTGGTCAAATCAAGATGTCCACTAGTAGGCATGGGTGTAGTCTTACCTTTGCATTCTTTCATATTGAACGTCTTGAATAAGTCCTTGGTGTACATCATTTGAGAGACAAAAGTACCTTCCTTAGTTTGCTTGATTTGCAACCCAAGGAAAAATTGGAGTTCACTCATCATTGACATCTCAAACTTCTCCAACATTAGCTTTCCAAACTTCTCACTAAAATGAGGGTTAGTTGATCCAAATATAATATCATCAACATAAATTTGGCATACAAATAATTCTCCATTGACCCTTTTGGTAAAAAGTGTAGAATAAATTTTCCCAATTTCAAAGCCTTTTTCAATAAGGAACTTGGTTAAGCATTTGTACCAAGCTCTAGGAGCTTGTTTAAGACCATAAAGAGCTTTGCGAAGTTTGTAGACATGATTGGGTTTCTTAGGATTGATAAAGCCGGGAGGTTGTTTTACATAGACTTCCTCCTCTATTTCACCTTTTAGAAAAGCACTTTTAATGTCCATTTGGTACAAGGTGATATCATGGTGATTAGCATAGGCAAGTAAGATGCGAATGGACTCAAGTCTAGCAACGGGAGCATAAGTCTCACCATTGTCCATACCTTCGACTTATGTGTAGCCTTGGGCGACGAGACGTGCTTTGTTGTGAACTACTTGTCCATCTTCATCTTGCTTGTTGTGAAACACCCATTTGGTACCGATGATATTATGGTTGTTGTCGGGCTTCTCAACTAAGGTCCACACTTGTCCATCTTCATCTTGCAAGTTCTAGGTTGAGCCTTTTTAGTGAAATCAAAATGGAAAGATCACCTCTACGTATACCGGTAGTGACCATTTTATGGTTGTCTCTACGAAACACTTGCCAATCTACTTCAGTAAATAGGACATTGAAACTGAAATCAGCAAGTCTAGATACTGAAAGTAAGTTGTAGCCAAGAGATTTAACGAGCATAACATTTTGAATGGAGCTATCATGTGAGATGGCCACCTTACCGAGGCCAACCACCTTACCCTTTGAGTTGTCACCGAAAGTGACATACTTTCGAGGACCATCATATTCAGCAAGCTCACGAAACATGTCTTTATCTCCGGTCATGTGATCGGTACACCCACTATCAAGAATCCATTCCTTTCCTCCTGTCATATATCCCCGAAGATTTGCCATAAGACCAAAGTGTATCATTGCATCATCAAGATCAAAGTCACTATCATCATCCTCATCATAGTATCCATGTTCATCATTGTCATGTGGTGGATCAAATCCTAGAGAGGGTGATTCGTTAGAGTGAGTTTGACAATTATCTTGTTTATGAATTTTTATGGCTTCGGAAATAATATCACCAATAATTCCAACATCTCCTTTGGCACGCATAAGGTTTGTAAGTTCAAATAGACAATCACCAAACATAGGATCACTGGAATTCATCTTACTCAAGGCAATAGACTTATGAAGAATTTCATCTTGATTTTTCAAGGAATAGTCCGGAAATCGTCCTCAAGAAATTTCCATATAGTGTAGGCACACTCAAGAGTAGGCAAGTTTCTAATCAAGTTTCTAGGAAAGCCTCTAGTGATAAGATTAACAGTTCTAAGATTCCTAATCATGTTAATTGACTCTTCAAGGGTAGGATGCATAGGATCAACATGAGGTGCACAAGGGCTAGCAATGTACTTGTTCAAATGATATTGATTGAAAATCACAAGCATCTCATTTTTTCACTCATTAAAATACTCTCCATCAAGTATAGGCACTCTATGTCTAAGACTCCCAATAGTAGACTCATTCATCTTCCTCCAATGGTGATTAAACCAAAGCAATGGAGACCAAAGTTCTGATACCAATTGAAAGGATCGAGAAGAGGTATCTAGAGGGGGGTGATTAGACACTAAGTGCCCCAAAGTAGCAGTTTTTAAATTCCTTAAGTTTAAGTGGAGTTTTGGCACAAATTTAACAATCACAATACATATCAAGCAAGCATGCAAAGAGTATATGAGCAGCGGAAAGTAAAGCATGCAACTTGCAAGAATGTAAAGTGAAGGGATTGGAGATTTCAAACGCAATTTGGAGACACGGTGATTTTTTCAGCCGTGGTTTCAATAGGTGGTGCTATCGTACATCCACGTTGATGGAGACTTCAACCCACGAAGGGTAACGGCTGCGCGAGTCCACGGAGGGCTCCACCCAAGAAGGGTCCATGAAGAAGCAACCTTGTCTATCCCACCATGGCCGTCGCCCATGAAGGACTTGCCTCACTAGCGGTAGATCTTCACGAATTAGGTGATCTCCTTGCCCTTACAAACTCCTTGGTTCAACTCCACAATCTTGTCGGAGGCTCCCAAGTGACAACTAGCCAATCTAGGAGACACCACTCTCCAAGAAGTAACAAATGGTGTGTTGATGATGAACTCCTTGCTCTTGTGCTTCAAATGATAGTCTCCCCAACACTCAACTCTCTCTCACAAGATTTGGATTTGGTGGAAAGAAGATTTGAGTGGAAAGCAACTTGGGGAAGGCTAGAGATCAAGATTCATATGGTAGGAATGGAGTATCTTGGCCTCAACACATGGGTAGGTGGTTCTCTCTCAGAAATGGTTAGTTGGAAGTGTAGGTTTGTTCTGATGGCTCTCTCCATGAATGAAGAGGAGGTGGAGGGGATATATAGCCTCCACACAAAATCTAACCGTTACACACAATTTACCAATCTCGGTGGGACCGAATCAGAAAACTCGGTCGGACCGATTTAGTAAACCTAGTGACCGTTAGGGTTTTCGGTGGGACCGACATGCAACTCGGTAGGACCGATATGGTTAGGGTTAGAGCATAACATAATCTCGGTGAGACCTATTACACAAACTCGGTGAGACCGATTTTGGTAATAAGCTAACCAGAGAGTTGGTCAGGCAAACTCGGTAGGACCGATTACACAAACTCGGTGGGACCGATTTTGGTAATAAGTTAACCAGAGAGTTTGCATTGTAATCTCGGTAGTACCGATTGCTCAAACTCGTTTAGACCGATTTTGGTAATGGGCATACACAGAGAGATAACAATCCCATCTCGGTGAGACCGATATCCCTATAGGTGAGACTGATTTGCCTAGGGTTTGTGGCAGTGGCTAAGACATCTAAACTCGGTGGCGCCGGATAGAAAGAATCGGTGGGGCCGAGTTGGACTTTAGGTTTAGGTCATATGTGGATGTGGGAAAGTAGTACAGGGCTTTGGAGCATATCACTAAGCACTTTGAGCAAGCAAGCCATTAAGCAACACCTCATCCCCTCTTGATAGTATTGGCTTTTCCTATAGACTCAATGTGATCTTGGATCACTAAAATAGAAAATGTAGAGTCTTGTGCTTTGAAGCTTGAGCCAATCCTTTGTCCTTAGTATCTAGAAGGGGTTCCACATCATTTAGTCCATGCCACTTCATTGTTGAACTTATCTAAAATATACTAGGTAGAAGTGTTAGTCCAACAAGAGATATTTTGACATTAATTGCCAAAATCACCCAGGGAGCACTTGTGCTTTCACCATCCTTAGGTACTTGACAGGCCCCCCTCTAGTCGTACACCCTGTGCCCTCCAGAGGTACATCTTGTGCCCTCAAGCAGTGCACCTTGCGCCCTCAGGATCCGCAACAGGGCAGAGCCAGGCCTTGTAGAGGAGAAAATTTGTCGAGCGACTTGCTCCCCTTTACGCGAGCCCCCTGCCATAGGTTAATGGCCTGATGCACCGCGTTGTGCTGCCCGGGGGGCACGGACATGAGGGTTGCTGGCACCAGCGGACTCGATCGAGGGATCCTCGCGAGTATAAAGCCAAAATAACAGGGGTTCGGCGCGGTGTTTACGCGCAAAGGAAAGCCCTGGGTGCACACACCTACCTAGCCCCACGCATGAGGAATGAGAGGAGAAGTGGCGGGCGACTGCCACCTCCCTCACGTCCTTAGACCAAAGCAGCTTA
Organism: Triticum dicoccoides; assembly: GCF_002162155.2. Classification (NCBI taxonomy): domain Eukaryota; kingdom Viridiplantae; phylum Streptophyta; class Magnoliopsida; order Poales; family Poaceae; genus Triticum; species Triticum dicoccoides. Next base: position 560,164,903 of record NC_041391.1, on the reverse strand, counting down.
AGAGAAAACACACTTGAGGAACCAGCGCTCGAGAATACCAAATCCATTGAAAAACTTACTAAGAAAACCGCAAGCGACTTTAGAAAGCAAATGAACAGCCGCGTCCGGCACCTAATCTAGTCTTCTCACCAGCGCGGAGCTAAGTGCTGCCACTAGGACATGGGAGGGATCCCCCATGAGGCCCCAGGGCGACTCTCAGGAGACTTCGGGGCGTGTACAGCCCCACTCATTATTATGTGAGAGTGTCACGAGCGGAGACCTTCACAAGATGGAGCCTTGCTTCACAGGTCGAAGCCTTTCTTTATGGGTAGAACTTCTAGAGATGCTTGATGTTCCAGGCGTTCTGGATGGGGACCCTGTCTTGTGTCTCCAGGCGTGCGGCGCCAGGCCTACAGACACTGGCAACCCTAAATGGGCCCTCCCACATGGGAGAGAGCTTATGCAGCCCCTCCCTAGAGAGCACCCGCCTCAGGACGAGATCGCCCACCTCTAACGTCCTGGAGCGGACGCTGCAGCAGTGGTACCGCCACAATGCCTGCTGGTACCTCGCTGCCCGGAGCGAGGCTTGACGGTGGCGTTCCTCCCCCAGCACGAGATCCATCCTCCGTGTGGCGTCCTGCTGTGTTTCATTGAACGCCAGGACCCGCGTGGAGCGATGCCTGACCTCGTGAGGGAGAACTGCTTCTGCTCCGTAGACGAGGAAGAAAGGCGTTTCTCCTGTTGGCTTGGTTCCGGTGGTGCGGATGGACCACAACACAGATTGTAGCTCGTCGAGCCAGCCCCTCCGCGGGCTTCGAGCTTCTTCTTGAAAGTGCGGGTCTTGAGGTCCCTCAGGACCTCTGCATTGGCCCTTTCAGCCTGTCCATTGCTCCGTGGGTGTGCTACCAAGGCGTAGCAGATCTGCGTTCCAAGGTTAGCAGAGTATGTCTTGAAAAGATTGCTAGTGAATTGCGAGCCATTGTCGGTGATGATGCGATTGGGTACCCCAAATCGGCTCACGATTCCCTTGATGAACTTGACGGCTGATCCTGCTGGGATGGTGCGCACGGCTTCTACTTCCGCCACTTGGTGAACTTGTCGATAGCGGCGTAGAGGTACAGTAGCCTCCTGGCGCCCGGGGGAATGGCCCCAAGATGTATAGCCCCCAGACCGCGAACGTCCATGTGAGCGTTATCGTCTGGAGGCCCTACGCGGGCTGATGGATCTGCTTGGCATGAAACTGGCATGCTTCGCAAGAGCACACCAGCTCTGTAGCGTCATTGAGCGCGGTGGGACAGTAGAAGCCGATGCGGAACGCCTTGCCCACCAGGGTGCGGGACGAGGAGTGGTGCCCGCAGTCCCCACCATGTATGTCCGCCAGCAGCTCGAGCCCCTGTTCCCTGGAGATGCACCGCAAAGAAACATAATTGGGCCTCGTGCAGTATAACTCACCATCCTTGATGCAGTACGCGGTGGCCTGGCGGGCCATGTGCTCGGCGTCCTCTCCTTCTCTGGCAGGGTCCCCCGAAGTAGGTACACCTTGAACTCCTCCATCTAGCACCCTTCCCCAGGCTCAAGCGCGAGCAGTAAGCGGGCTCCTGAGGCATGACACAGGCTGGAGCTCCCGTCTCTGGTGCCTGTGGCAGGTCCTCCTGAGGTGGTGCTGGAGTCATAACATTTGGAACCGCAGATGGCTTGAAGAGCCGCTCCTCAAACACCCCTGGCTCCTGAGGGAGCCTACGAGAGGCTCTTTTGGCGTTGTCGTCTGCTTCCTTGTTCATCCCGCGCGGCACATGCTGCAGCTCCACGCCCATGAACCGCTTCCCCATCTTGCGCACCTCTTCTAGGTATGCCTCCACGTGTCCGTCCTTAGGCGTGTACTATTTGTTGGAGAAATTGACGAGAAGCTGGGAATTGCCTTTGATGGTGAGGCACTTTACCCCTAGCGGGGTCGCGGCCCTAAGCCCGGCGAGCAAGCATTCAAATTCTGCGATGTTGTTGGAGACCTTCTCGCCCTGCTGAAAGCAGAGTTGTACTGCGTGGCAAAGCTTGTCCTTAGTGGGCGAGATGAGGATGGCCCCTGCCCTTGTGCCTTGCCGGGCAAACGCCCCATCGAAGTACATGACCCATCCGTCCGACTCTTCATCTCCTGGAAGGAGGGAGCAGTCCTCGCCTTCTCCATGATCTGGAGCGTCGGTCCACTCGGCCACGAAGTTAGTGAGGGTCGCTCCCTTGATAACCCTGGTGGTACTGAACTCGAGATCAAATGCTTGAAACTCAATGTTCCATTCAACTCCGGAGCACCCTCTCTAGCGGGTATGCTGAGACAAATTTGATGGGGTGGCCTTAAAAGTAGTGGCGCAGCTTTCTAGAGGCGACTTGAAGCGCGAGAAAGAGCTTCCGTGGCATGGGGTATCATGCCCAGGCCTCCCTCAGTACCGTGCTAACAAAGTAAACGGGGTGTGATGACCCGCGAGTATATGGGATAGTTGTAGCCTCTTTCGATAAGTAGGAGTGTCGAACCCAACGAGGAGCTAAAGGTAGAACAAATACTCTCTCAAGTCCTATCGGCCACTGATACGACTCTACGCACGCTTGACGCTCGCTTTACCTAGAACAAGTATGAAACTAGAAGTACTTTGTAGGTGTTGTTGGATAGGTTTGCAAGATAATAAAGAACACGTAAATAAAAAGTAGGCGCTCTTTAGCGAAAGATGCAATAAAGTAAATATAGCGAGTGTGGAAAAGTGGTGGTAGGAGTTGCGGAATTGTCCCTAAGAAATTGACTACTTTACTAGACCGATAGCAAGTTTTATGTGGGAGAGGCCACTGCTAGCATGTCATCCCTGACTTGGAATTCTATGCACTTATGGTTGGAACTATTAGCAAGCATCCACAACTACTAACATTCATTCGGGTAAAACCCAACCATAGCATTAAGATATATTGGTCCCCCTTCAATCTTGTATGCATCAATTTCTATGCTAGGTTGAAGCTTCTATCACTCTAGCCCTCCAATACATAGTCCTATCAACATACAACTAACCCTATGGTGTGATCCACGCGCGCACTCATATGATGGGCACCAATGGACAGCAACATAACCACAAGCAAATTAAATCAATCATAGCAATTCATCAACCAACGATAGGACAACGAAAATCTACTCAGACATCATAGGATGCCAACACATCATTGGATAATAATATGAAGCATGAAGCACCATGTTCAAGTAGAGGGTGCAGCGGGTTGCGGGAGAGTGGACCGCTGTAGATAGAGGGGGGAAGGTGATGGAGATGTTGGTGAAGATGGCGGAGGTGTTGGTGAAGATCGCGGTGATGATGATGGCCCCCGGCAGCGCTCCGGCGCCACCGGAAGCAAGGGGGAGAGGGCCCCCCTTCTTCTTCTTCTTCCTTGACCTCCTCCCTAGATGGGAGAAGGGTTTACCCTCTGGTCCTTGGCTCCCATGGCTTGGAAGGGGCGAGAGCCCCTCCGAGATTGGATCTATCTCTCTGTTTCTCTCTGTTTCTGCGTTCCCAGATCCTTCCCCTTCACCGTTTCTTTTATATCCGGAGATCTGTAACTCCGATTGTGGTGAATATTCCGCCCAGATTTTTCTCATAAAATTAGCTTTCTTGCGGAAAAAGAAGAGCGTCAACCGCCTTACGGGTGGCCCAGGAGAGTGTCAGGCGCGCCCAGGGGGTGGGCGCGCCCCCTATCTCCTAGCCACCTCGGGCACCGTTTCGCGTTAATTCTTCCTCCGGAAAATCCCAAATATTCCAAAATAATTCTCCGTTCGTTTTTATCCCGTTTGGATTCCGTTTGATATTGGGTTTATGCGAAACATAAAACATGCAACAAACAGGAACTGGCACTGGATCAATATGTTAGTCCCAAAAAATAGTATAAAAAGTTGCCAAAAGTATATGAAAGTTGAATAATATTGGCATGGAACAATCAAAAATTATAGATACGACGGAGACGTATCAGCATCCCCAGGCTTAATTCCTGCTCGTCTCGAGTAGGTAAATGATAAAAAGATAATTTTTGATGTGGAATGCTACCTAGCATAATCTTGATCATATGTCTAATCATGGCATGAATATTAAGACACGAGTGATTCAAGGCAATAGTCTATCATTTGATATAAAAACTATAATACTTCATGCATACCAACCAAGCAATTATGTCTTATTGAAATAACCTAGCCAAAGAAAGCTCATCCCTACAAAATCATATAGTCTGGCTATGCTCCATCTTCATCACACAAAGCATTCAAATCATGCACAACCCCGATGACGAGCCGAGCAATTGGTTCATACTTTTTAACACGCTTTAGCTTTTTCAACTCTTACGCAATACATGAGCGCAAGCCATGGACATAGCACTATGGTGGTATATGGTGGTGGTTGTGAGGACAAAAAGGGAGAAGATAGTCTCACATCAACTAGGCGTATCAACGGGCTATGGAGATGCCCATCAATAGATATCAATGTGAGTGAGTAGGGATTGCCACGCAACGGATGCACTAGAGCTATAAATATATGAAAGCTCAACAAAAGAAACTAAGTGGGTGCGCATCCAATTTGCTTGCTCACGAAGACCTAGGGCATTTTGAGGAAGCCCATCATTGGAATATACAAGCCAAGTTCTATAATGAAAAATTGCCACTAGTATATGAAAGTGAAAGCATAGGAGACTCTCTCTATGAAGAACATGGTGCTACTCTGAAGCACAAGTGTGGTAAAAGGATAGTAACATTGCCCCTTCTCTCTTTTTATCTCCCTTTTTCTTTTTTTTTAAATATTTTTTTATATTTTTTTGCTGGGCTTCTTTGGCCTCTTTTTTTTTATTTAGGCTTCTTTGGCCTCTTTTATTTTTCATAAAGTCCGGAGTCTCATCCCGACTTGTGGGGGAATCATAGTCTCCTTCATCCTTTCCTCACAGGGGCAATGCTCTAATAATGATGATCATCACACTTTTATTTAGTTACAACTCAATATTACAACTCAATATCTCGAACAAAGATATGACTCTATATGAATGCTTCCGGCGGTGTGCCGGGATGTGAAATGATCTAGGATAGCAATGACATCAAAAAAATGGACAAGCCATGAAAACATCATGCTAGCTATCTTACGATCATGCAAAGCAATATGACAATGATGGAACGTGTCATAATAACAGAACGGTGGAAAGTTGCATCGCAATATATCTCGGAATGGCTATGGAAATGCCATAATAGGTAGGTATGGTGGCTGTTTTGAGGAAGGTAAATAATGGGTTCATGATACTGGCGAAAGTTGCGCGGCACAATAGAGGCTAGCAAAGTGGAAGGGTGAGTGTGTGTATATCCATGGACTCACATTAGTCATAAAGAACTCATATACTTATTGCAAAAAGCAAAGTACTACTACACATGCCCCTAGAGGGATAGATTGGTAGGAAAAGACCATCGCTCGTCCCCGACTGCCACTCATAAGGAAGACAATCAAAAAACACCTCATGCTCCAACTTCGTTACATGACAGTTCACCATACGTGCATGTTATGGTACTTGCAAACCTCAACACAAGTATTTCTCAATTTCACAATTACTCAACTAGCACGACTCTAATATCACCACCTTTATATTGCAAAACTATTGCAAGGAATCAAACATATCATATTCAGTGATCTACAAGTTTTATGTAGGATTTTATGACTAACCATGTGAATGACCAATTCCTGTCATCTCTCTAAATAGATATAAGTGAAGCAAGAGAGTTTAATTCTTTCTACAAAAGATATGCCCATGCTCTAACAAATATAAGTGAATCAAAAGAACATTCTACAAATGGTGGTTTTCTTTGTGAAGAGAAACAGGCAATCCAAACTTCAAATGATATAAGTGAAGCACATGAAGCATTCTATAATGCCATACTCAAAAGGTTTAAGTGAAGTGCAACGAGCATTCTGTAAATCAACCAAGGACTATCTCATACCAGCATGGTTCATAAAAGAAAAGTGAAAACTAAATGCAAAAGACGCTCCAAGATTGCACATATCGCATGAATGAAACGAATCCGAGAACATACCTATACTTGTTGAAGAAAGAGGGGATGCCTTCCGGGTCATCCCCAAGCTTAAACGCTTGAGTCTCCTTGAATATTTACTTGGGGTGCCTCGGGCATCCCCAATCTTGAGCTCTTGCCTCTCTTCCTTTTCCTCATACCGAGACATCCTCGATTAGACACTTCATCCACACAAAACTTCAACAGAAAACTTGGTAAGATCCGTTAGTATAATAAAGAAAATCACTACTCTAAGTACTGTTGCAAACCAATTAATATATTGTTTTTGCATTGTGTATACTGTAATATAGCTTTTACATGGCTTAATCCACTGATATAAATTGACAGATTCATCAAAGCAAGCAAACTATGCATCAAAAACAGAATCTGTCAAAAACAGAACAGTCTGTAGAAATCTGAACATTCACCATACCTATGGTACCCCAAAAATTCTACCAAAATTAGGAAAGATAAAAAAGTTGGAAATCAAGACAGTGCAAAAGGAATCAGAACCATTTGATGTACCACTTAAAAATGTAAAATCGCGCACTACAGCCAAAGTTTCTGTCCTGCACCGCACAAACCAACAAGCATTGTAAACATCCTGAAGGCAAACCGTGGCACATTATTTCTATAATACAATGGAATTGTACAAGGGGATAATTATTTTTGATGAAAAGTTTCTGTAATCAAGATTCACAAAGTTTCCATGAGCATGAACAAAGTTCAAGGAGCTCTCCCACTTCAACAATGCTTGTCTCTCTCACTTTCACTTTCCTTTTTGAAAAATTTTTAGGTTCCCCACTTTATTTTTTTTATTTTTAAACTATATGAAAGCACTCAACAGAAATAAATGACTTTCTAAAACTTCCGGGTTGTCCCCTTGGCAACGCTTTCTTTAAAGCCGTTAAGCTATGCATATAGTGCTCAAGTAATGAATCCACCCGGATCCCAAGGTATATCAAAGCCAATTTTAATTAACAATGATTTGTGATTTAGTAGTGAGCACAAAGTAACATATATCATGTAATGACGAAGTCTAACCCTCTTCCTATGCATCGGAATGTCATAAAAGAACAATTCATGCACACATAGTAAAGGCCAATGCATAGTATAAGCATTTTCTTGCAATTTCATAGTATGGGAAACATAGAGAGGTGGAGAAATAGTTCCTCTCTCATAATAATTGCAAGTAGGAGCAGAAAGCACATGCATATTACATTCATCAAAATTATCATGTGCAATGGTAAAAGGCAACCCATCAATATTATCCTTAATAATCACAAACTTCTCCAATATAGTGTAGTTTGGAGAATTCAAAAAGATAATAGGACTATCATGCGTGGGTGCAATAGCAACAATTTCATGTTTAACATAAGGAACTATAGCAAGTTCATCTCCATAAGCATAATTCATATTGGCATCTTGGCCACAAGCATAGCAAGCATCATCAAAAAGGGATATTTCAAACAAATTCAAGGGATCATAACAATCATCATAGCAATCATCCTTCGGTAAGCACGAAGGGGAATTAAACAATGTATGAGTTGAAGAGTTACTCTCATTAGAAGGTGGGCATGGGTGATCAATCCGCTCTTCCTCCTTTTGTTCTTCGCTCTCCTCCTCATCTTTTCCATCCAATGAGCTCACAGTTTCATCAATTTCTTCTTCCATAGCTTCCTGCAAAATATTAGTATCTTCTTGGACAGCGGAGACTTTCTCAATAAATGCATTAATATTGTAATTGTATTCATAATTTTCATAGCAATATATAAGTATAGCAAGATTTTCCAATCTATAAACTGAATCATCAAAATCATCAAACACTTTAAACATAGACTCAATCTCATAAGCACCCATAAAAGCAACAAATTCTTCTATTTGTTCCACATCATCGTAATCATAGACACCATTAGCATAAGAAGCTAAGGTTTCATTATCATTAAATTTGCATGAAAAGGGAAGGTCTGGAGCCTTCATCCTGGAGCAGCAAGTATAATCATGCATCAAGCATAGTTGCCTAGCATACCACTTCAACATTTGAATTTGATCCCATAATAGTTTCCCTTTTTGTGTCAAGCGATAATACCTAAAGTATTCACGTTGATCCAATGTTACTCCCATAACATAATTGAATGGGGTTTTCTCAGGATTATCAAAGTAGTACATAATATCTTGAACATAACGAGCATCGAGGGTTTTAGGAGGTTCCCCATCTCCATGAGTAGCAAGTACACCTAATTTTTTTGGCATTTCGTGTTCCATATCCATAACTAAAGATAGAGAACAACTTAGAACAGAAAATAAAAATTACTTAGTGATAAATCAAACAAGCACACACGAGAATATTCACCCCACGCTATGACTCCCCGGCAACGGTGCTAGAAAAAGGTCTTGATGACCCGCAAGTATACGGGATAGTTGTAGCCTCTTTCGATAAGTAGGAGTGTCAAACCAAACTAGGAGCTAAAGGTAGAACAAATACTCTCTCAAGTCCTATCGGCCACTGATACGACTCTACGCATGCTTGACGTTCGCTTTACCTAGAACAAGTATGAAACTAGAAGTACTTTGTAGGTGTTGTTGGATAGGTTTGCAAGATAATAAAGAGCACGTAAATAAAAAGTAGGGGATGTTTAGATAAATATGCAACAAAGTAAATATAGTGAGTGTGGAAAAGTGGTGGTAGGAGTTGCGGGATTGTCCCTAAGCAATTGACTACTTTACTAGACCGATAGCAAGTTTTATGTGGGAGAGGCCACTGCTAGCATGTCATCCCTGACTTGGAATTATATGCACTTATGATTGGAACTATTAGCAAGCATACGCAACTACTAACATTCATTAAGGTAAAACCCAACCATAGCATTAAGATATATTGGTCCCCCTTCAATCCCGTATGCATCAATTTCTATGCTAGGTTGAAGCTTCTATCACTCTAGCCCTCCAATACATAGTCCTATCAACATACAACTAACCCTATGGTGTGATCCACGCGCGCGCTCATATGATGGGCACCAAAGGACAACAACATAACCACAAGCAAATTAAATCAATCATAGCAATTCATCAACCACCAATAGGACAACGAAAATCTACTCAGACATCATAGGATGGAAACACATCATTGGATAATAATATGAAGCATAAAGCACCATGTTCAAGTAGAGGGTACATCGGCTTGCGGGAGAGTGGACCTCTGTAGATAGAGGGGGGAAGGTGATGGAGATGTTGGTGAAGAATGCAGAGGTGTTGGTGAAGATCGGGGTGATGATGATGGCCCCCGGCAGCGCTCCGGCGCCACCGGAAGCAAGGGGGATAGGGCCCCCCTTCTTCTTCTTCTTCCTTGACCTCCTCTGTAGATGGGAGAAGGGTTTCCCCTCTGGTCCTTGGCTCTCATGGCTTGGGAGGGGCGAAAGCCCCTCCGAGATTGGATCTATCTCTCTGTTTCTCTCTATTTCTGCGTTCCCAGATCCTTCCCCTTCACCGTTTCTTTTATATCCGAAGATCCGTAACTCCGATTGGGGTGAATCTTTTGCCCAGATTTTTCTCATAAAATTAGCTTTCTTGCGGCAAAAGAAGAGCGTCAACCGCCTTACGGGTGGCCCAGGAGAGTGCCAGGCGCGCCCAGTGGGTGGGCGTGCCCCTATCTCCTGGTCACCTTGGGCACCATTTCGCATTGATTCTTCCTCCGGAAAATCCCAAATATTCCAAAATAATTCTCCGTCCGTTTTTATCCCGTTTGGATTCCGTTTGATATTGGGTTTCTGCGAAACATAAAACATGCAACAAACAGGAGCTGGCACTGGGCACTGGATCAATATGTTAGTCCCAAAAAATATTATAAAAAGCTGCCAAAAGTATATGAAAGTTGAATAATATTGGCATGGAACTATCAAAAATTATAGATACGACGGAGACGTATCAGGGTGCTCGACGAGGGAGGAGGCATCAGCAGAATCTTGTTCTTCGCGGGGGCACGGGTCCCTTTTGGCCTCATGAGGCCTATGCTCCGGAACCTCGATAGCCATGGGGCCATTCGTAGCCTTAGGAGGAATGTCGGCCGCTGCGCAGGTAGAGAGAGGGCGCGGTGCCACCATCACGGGTGGACTGGTCAGACATATCTTGAGGTCCTAGAAGGCTGCGTCTGCCTCGAGGGTCCACTAGAATGGCTCCTTCCTTTTCATCAGCTTATAAAATGGGAGGGCGCGCTCCCCCAGCTTGGAAATGAAGCGTCCAAGCAAGGTTACGCAGCCAGCCAGCTTTTGCATCTCCTTCAGGGTCTGCGGGGGGGTCATGTCTTCTATTGCCTTGACCTTTTCTGGGTTAGCCTCGATTCCTCTGTGTGATACCAAGAAGCCCAACATCTTGCCGGAGGGGACCCCGAATACACACTTCTCGGGGTTAAGCCGAAGATCCACCATGCACAGGTTGGTGAATGTCTCCTCCAGATCTTCTATCAAAGTCCTAGCCTCCCGAGACTTCACCACTATATCATCGACGTAGGCCTCCGCTTTTCTCCCGAGCTGCAAACCCAGGGTGATGTGCATCAACCACTGGAATGTTGCTCCAGCGTTGCGCAGCCCGAAGGGCATGCAGGTATACCAGTACACCCTGCATGTGGTGAGGGATGCCGTCTTCTCCACATCCTCCGCGGCCATCTTGATCTGGTGGTAGCTGGAGAAGGCGTCCAGGAAGGACCACAGGTCGCACTCGGCAGTGGAGTCGATGATTTGGTCGATGCGAGGGAGCGGAAAGGGATCTTGTGGGCAGGCCTTGTTGAGGTTGGTGAAGTCAACACACATGCGCTCCTTCCCTCCTTTCTTGGGGACGATGACGGGGTTCGCCAACCACTCTGGGTACCGCACCTCTCTGATGACCCCAGCGGCTTGTAACTTACGGGTTTCTTGGACGATGAAGGCCTGCTTCTCGGTGGACTGCCGGCGAGCCTATGCTTCACTGGCCTCACATTTGGGCATACTCTTAGATGGTGCTGGATTATCCCCCTTGGGACCCCGGCCAGGTGTGTGGGTTCCCAGCGAATATGTCCTTGTTGGCTCGCAGAAAGTTGATCAATGCCTTCTCTTGATCCTGTGGGAGGCCAGCCCCTATGGTAAAGGTGGCGCTGGCCATCCCATCCTTGCAGACCGGCACTTGCTACGTCCCGGCTCGGTCCTGGGAGAAAAACTACTTCTTCTTGGCAGGCGCTGCCTCTGGGCCTCCAGATCCTCCTTGCCGGGTATCGCGGTCCTGACTGTCTTGAAGGCGAGCTTGAGGGCCTGCCGCGCACCTTTGGTGTCTCCTGCCACCATTAGGACACCGTTGCTACCCGGCATCTTCATGAGGTTGTACGCGGGATGGGTCGGAACCATAAACTGCGCCAAGGTTGGGTATCCTAGAATAGCATTGTACGGCAGGTTGATCTTGGCAATGTCGAAGTCGACGAGCTCGGTGCGGTAGTTGGCGCGGGTCCCAAAGGTGACGGCAAGGCGGATCTGCCCTAGGGGCTTGGTGGAGCCGTCCCCAACTCAGGAGAAGGGCTTGGAAGGGCGGAGCTGGCTGGACGGTACATGGAGCAGGCCGAACTCCTCCGGGGAGAGCACGTTGAGGCCGGCTCCGCCGTCGATGAGGGTCTTGGTGATCGCCACGTGGCAGATGGTGGGGGTGCAGAGCATCGGGAGCGCACCCGCTCCCGTCGTGGCAATAGGATGATCTTCGGGGCCGAAGGCGAGGTCAGCTTGGGGCACCGCCCAGCCCGGAAGAGCCCTCGAGCCCGACGGAGCGTTGCCTGCCTGTCGGTAGAACTGCTTGACATGGCGGTCGGAGGGTGGCGCCTACGAGCCGCCCAAGAGAGTTGCGATGACCGGGGGCGCCAGCGCCACATAGTGGGCGAGGAAGAGGTCGCGCAACTCCCCCTAGGAGGCCACAGAAGACGCAGGTAGGTTGAGAAACCAGGCACGTGGCGCGCCTACGAGGGCCATGGGGAACCAGTTGGCCTTCACCTTGTCATCTCCAGCAACCGCCCACACTGCTTCCTCGTATGCTTGAAGGAAGGGGTCTGGATCCGCCGCGCCGTCATAGCGCGGTGGCATCTGCGGTCAGAACTTGTGCGGCCACTGCACTTGCCGGAGGGAGAGGGCAAAGCAGCGTAGCCCCAGCACTTCGCGCATTGATGAGGCTGACGGAGGAGCACCCGCCATATGGCTCAGTGACACGATCTGGAGGTCGAGAAAGAGGATTCCGACGCACCCTACCTGGCACGCCAAATGTCGGATTTCGGGATCCGGCAACCCATGAGAGGTTCGAACACCGAGGTGCGTGCGGAGATCTCAACCTACCCAGACTGCCTACTCGCAATCCTCCCTAGCCTAGCGCACTGAGCTCACAGAGGCACAAGAACACAGAGATTTATACTGGTTCGGGCCATCATTGTGGTGTTATATGTTGGGGAACGTTGCATAAAATAAAAAATTTCCTACGTTCACCAAGATCAATCTATGAGTTCATTTAGCAACGAGAGAGAGGAGTGCATCTACATACCCTTGTAGATCGCGAGCGGAAGCGTTCAAGAGAACGAGGTTGAGGGAGTCGTACTCGTCGTGATCCAAATCACCGGAGATCCTAGCGCCGAACGGACGGCACCTCCGCGTTCAACACACGTACGGTCAGCGTGACGTCTCCTCCTTCTTGATCCAGCAAGGGGGAAGGAGAGGTTGATGAAGATCCAGCAGCACGACGGCGTGGTGGTCGATGCAGCAGGATTCCGGCAGGGCTTCGCCAAGCGCTTGCGGGAGGGAGAGGTGTAGCAAGAAGGGGAGGGAGGCGCTAGGTGTCAGGGTCCGGCTGCCCTCCCACCCCCCCTCTTTATATAGGGACCCCAGGGAGCGCCAGCCCTAGGAGATGGGATCTCCTAGGGGGGCGCCAGCCAAGGGGGGAAACTTGCCCCCCAAGGCAAGTGGAGGCGCCCCCTCCCCTAGGGTTCCCAACCCTAGGCGCAGAGGAGGGCCCAGGGGGGCGCACCAGCCCACTAGGGGCTGGTCCCCTCCCACTTCAGCCCATGGGGCCCTCCGGGATAGGTGGCCCCACCCGGTGGACCCCCGGGACCCTTCGGGTGGTCCCGGTACAATACCGGTGAACCCCGAAACTTTCCCGATGGCCGAAACTCGACTTCCCATATCTAATTCTTTACCTCCGGACCATTCCGGAACTCCTCGTGACGTCCGGGATCTCATACGGGACTCCGAACAACTTTCGGTTTGCTGCATACTAATATCTTTACAACCCTAGCGTCACCCAACCTTAAGTGTGTAGACCCTACGGGTTCGGGAGACACGCAGACATGACCGAGACTGCTCTCCGGTCAATAACCAACAGCGGGATCTGGATACCCATGTTGGCTCCCACATGCTCCTCGATGATCTCATCGGATGAACCACGATGTCGAGGATTCAAGCAACCCCGTATACAATTCCCTTTGTCAATCAGTACGTTACTTGCCCGAGATTCGATCATCGGTATCCCAATACCTCGTTCAATCTCGTTACCGGCAAGTCACTTTACTCGTACCGTAATGCATGATCCTGTGACCAGACACTTGGTCACTTTGAGCTCATTATGATGATGCATTACCGAGTGGGCCCAGAGATACCTCTCTGTCATATGGAGTGACAAATCCTAGTCTCGATCCATGTCAACCCAACACACACTTTCGAAGATACCTGTAGTGCACTTTTATAGCCACCCAGTTACGTTTTGACGTTTGGTACACCCAAAGCACTCCTACAGTATCCAGGAGTTACACGATCTAATGGTCTAAGGAAAATATACTTGACATTGGAAAAGCTCTAGCAAAACGAACTACACGATCTTGTGCTATGCTTAGGATTGGGTCTTGTCCATCACATCATTCTCCTAATGATGTGATCCCGTTATCAATGACATCCAATGTCCATAGTCAGGAAACCATGACTATCTGTTGATCAACGAGCTAGTCAACTAGAGGCTCACTAGGGACATGTTGTGGTCTATGTATTCACATGTGCATTACGATTTCCGGATAATACAATTATAGCATGAATAAAAGACAATTATCACGAACAAGGAAATATAATAATAATCCTTTTATTATTGCCTCTAGGGCATATTTCCAACATAATACCCTACTCCAGTGTGGTGTGGTGGATTGCCTCGAGGGGCTATAGATGAACTAGTACAAAGGATGAACAAGCCTCAGGAGGTGAGGTGTTCTTGAGCTGGTGTGGTGCTCTACTTGTTCTGGTTTCGGTCCCCTTCTATGGTGGTGGCTAAGTCCTATATACAGTCGCCTTGGTCCTCTTCCCAAATATGAGCGGGAAGGGATTCCATAACAGCAGGATTTGAAAGGGGACAAGTAGTACAGTATATCCTGACAAAAGTAGTCTTCGCCTGCGAAAAGCCTCTGGTGGTGACGCTGCAGTGGGCTCGGTGACGACCTCCGTCTTGCCGTCCTGGCGGTCTTGGTCTTGTTCCACCAGAATGGAAACCTTTGGCTGATTCCTCGGGACTCCGGGCCTATGGCTTGCCTCCCTTGCACTGAAGAGGAAACCTGCGCTCTATACCCGCCTGGCACCCGCCTGGCCTTGGTCGTCATGGCTCACGTCAGCCGAGCCTCATGAGGTAGTTGCATAGATCTCTCCGCCCCTCAGGAGCCCTCCTGAGGAGGCCAACTCCTTTAGGGGTTTGGGTGTCATTCGCCTTGCGAGGCTTGGCCCCTCACGAGGGTCTTGCTGTGTTGCTGCTGAAGCTGGGTCATACAAGGTTGTCGATGGAGCCACGTGGTGGGCCGCAGGCAGGCATGACTGGATACCAACAAGTCCAGGACGCCGACAGTAGCCCTCGGGCCCAAGGCGCACTCGGACTTGGCTTCGAGGCGAAGCCAAAGGCAAGTGCGGAGCCCGGTGGGCCCTAACCACCTGCGGCCTTGATGATGCATGGCGACTGATTGGACGTGGGCGACTCCGCTTCCCCACGTTGCCTCGGCAACTGCTCGACTTGACTAGTCGACGCTTCATGTAGAGGGTCATGCTGGCGTGAGGTTGTGGAGGCCGGCAGTTGGCCTCCCTTGACTATAAATGTGAGAAAGGGGCAGAGCCCCCTGTCCATCTTCCCTTCATCTTGCTCCCGCTTGCTTCTTTCCTCTCCGTCTTGCTCTCATGGTGTCGCCGAAGAGGTTCTCGGCGGCCGAGAAAGGGAAGACCCCCAGGGAGGGGCCAGCCTCCCCTCCTCCCAAGAGGGGCCGTGGCCGTCCTCGCAAGCACCCTGCGGTCCCTCCGGCAGCATCCAGGGGGCACGGGCGCGCACCCCCCAAAGGCGGCGTGGCGCCGGGCGCCCGTGATGGCACCTCTTCCCGTGGCGGGGGCTACTGGCCCCGGAGCAGCCCCCATGACGAAGGGAGGCGCGCTGTAATGGTGCGACCACCTCGGCCGTGCTTTTCTGGGGAGAAAGAAATCCCTACTTACTTGACAGGTTTCCAGGTCTCAGAAACATAGAAATGATTTCACAAATAGGATAAATGTCCAGTGAGGACATCTCCTTGCTTGCTTTTTCATTGACTGATTCTAGTGGCTGGCCCAGTGAGAGAATTACCTGTGTTTGTCATTAGACTTTATCTTTCCACGGTGAACTCCTTTGTTGTTGAAAATCGGCTGGCTGGATTGACCTTTGGGATTGATTCACTCGTACATTGAATCAGAGTATTTCGTATAACTCTTACGAGAGCCCAATCACAAGAGGCTCATACAGAAAGCAATCAGCCCATAGCCCAATATCGAGACCACAACCTATTATTCAAATCACAAAGGATCCGTCTTTCATCGTCCAATCTTCTCAATCGAACATATTGACATCAATACTCCTTTCCATGGCCATTCACGGCCCGCGAAGATCAACCACTCGTGCCCGAGATCACTAATTCAAGCATTGTATACATCATTAGTCTGATTCTTTGTAGGAACTACCCATAATAACAAACTTGCAAAATGGATCTGTTTATCATAAAGAGATTCATTGTTCCTGACCCTGCTTCACCTTAATTGTTATTTGAACAAAAATATCACAATAAACTTTTGGTAAAAGTTCTATCTTGGTTACGTATGGTGGAAGGTTACATTTTCCAGTTGGAACGATGGAGCTCTAAATAAATGGTATGAAATCCAATCCCTTATCTTTCTTAAGCGTAGGGATGAAAGCCAAGAATGAAGTCGTCTCATCTCGTATGGTATCCTATTCTTTACCTCTCATTCCAGGGTTGGATGCAACATTTCTATGTTATAGATAGGTGAGTTGAGAAATACTTGTTATAGATAGGTGAGTTGAGGGGCTAGGGCTTGAATCCGGTCGGTTGTCTGACAATGTCGTGCTCAAAGCCTAGAATCTTGTATCTGGGAACTAGGAAGAAGATAGACGGTCAACGGCTGTTGCCAACAGTCCTGAATCTGCAAAGCTACTGCAAACACATGCAACACAGGCTACAAGAATGAAGAAACCATGAAACCAACCTAAAATCACTGCCAGCACTTAGTTAGTTAAAGCCCAGGAACCACTTGTGATACAGCGGTGAAGCAGAAGCTCCAAAAGCTGTCCGAGGAGCCAGCCATAGGTGGGTTCTTTACTGGCCATAGGTAGGTCCCTTACTGCTGGATCCTCTAAGTAGGGAAAGAACATAGCTAGTACTCGCTGGAGGTGCTTCCTGAGTTTGTGGTGTGGTCGGGGTGCTCGGCCGGCACCTTCCTTCGGCTACCCTGCTTCTTCTCCGGTGAGCTTCCTTCTTTGGGGCTTGCTGGCCTCTGGCTGCAGGCTGATGGGTGCTGCAACAGAGTCTCGTGGGTCAGCATCGGGGTTTCCGCCTCTGGCAGCATGGTGCTGACCCGTGGCTGGCAGACTTTCGCGCGTGCGCGTGGCCTGGGCGGAAGGTGCACCCTCCACTTCAAGTACAATGGCCTGGCGACCCTCTTTGTGAGGGTATTCAGGGGGGACGACCACGGCGTGGGGTGCTGCTCGGAGGACAGCAGCGACGACGATGATGGTGGTGACGGCGAACTTGGCCTTGGCGATGCGCGCTCCTCGTCTCGTGGCGGCAGCTCCTCCTCGGGCGAGAGCTCGAGAAGCGGTGGCTACGACCGGCCTCTGCGTCGTCGTGCACTTGTCGAGAACACCGGTGGCTCTTCCTGTCGCAGCGCTCCAGTGAAGCCGGAGCGGAGCCCAACCTGAAGCTGGGGCCGGCGAACTTGGACTCAAGGTCGGTGGCCCCAGATCTCTGATACGTCTCCAACGTATCTATAATTTTTGATTGTTCCATGCTATTATATTACCCCTTTTAGATGTTTATGGGCTTTATTTTACACTTTTATATTACTTTTGGGACTAGCCTATTAACTGGAGGCCCATCCCATATTGTTGTTTTATTGCCTGTTTCAGTATTTCGAAGAAAAGGAATATCAAATGGAGTCCAAATGGAATGAAACCTTCGAGAGCGTGATTTTTAGGAAGAATATGATCCGGGAGACTTGGAGTTCACGTCAGAAGAGCATCGAGGGGGCCACGAGATAGGGGGGCGCGCCCGCCCCCCGGGCGCGCCCTACCCTCGAGGCTCCCCCGATAGACTTCTTTCACCTATATAAGCCTACGTATCCTAAAAACATCGACACAGAAGATAGATCGGGAGTTCCGCCGCCGCAAGCCTCTGTAGCCACCAAAAACCTGTCGGGAGCCCGTTCCGGCACCCTGCCGGAGGGGGGATCCCTCACCGGTGGCCATCTTCATCATCCCGGTGCTATCCATGATGAGGAGGGAGTATTTCACCCTCGGGGCTGAGGGTATGTACCAGTAGCTATGTGTTTGATCTCTCTCTCTCTCTCTCTCTCTCTCTCTCTCTCTCTCTCTCTCTTGTGTTCTCCCTATGGCACGATCTTGACGTATCGCAAGCTTTGCTATTATAGTTGGATCTTATGATGTTTCTCCCCCCTCTACTCTCTTGTGATGAATTGAGTTTTCCTCTTGAAGTTATCTTATCGGATTGAGTCTTTAATGATTTGAGAACACTTGATGTATGTCTTGCCATGATTATCTGTGGTGACAATGGGATATCATGTGCCACTTGATGTATGTTTTGGTGACCAACTTGCGGGTTCCGCCCATGAACCTATGCATAGGGGTTGGCACACGTTTTCATCTTGACTTTCCGGTAGAAACTTTGGGGCACTCTTTGAAGTACTTTGTGTTGGTTGAATAGATGAATCTGAGATTGTGTAATGCATATCGTATAATCATGCCATGGATACTTCAGGTGACAATGGAGTATCTAGGTGACATTAGGGTTTTGGTTGATTTGTGTCTTAAGGTGTTATTCTAGTATGAACTCTATGATGGATTGAGCGGAAAGAATAGCTTTATGTTATTTTACTACGAACTCTTGAATAGATAGAACAGAAAGGATAACTTTGAGGTGGTTTCATACCCTACCATAATGTCTTTGTTTGTTCTCCGCTATTAGTGGCTTTGGAGTGACTCTTTGTTGCATGTTGAGGGATTGTTATATGATCTATCTATGTTATTATTGTTGAGAGAACTTGCACTAGTGAAAGTATGAACCCTGGCCTTGTTTCCTATCATTGCAATACCGTTTGTGCTCACTTTTATCGCTTGCTACCTTGCTTTTTTTATAATTTCATATTACAAATACCTTTATCTACTATCGATATTGCACTCATATCACCATCTCTTCGCCGAACTAGTGCACCTATACAATTTGCCATTGTATTGGGTATGTTGGGGACACAAGAGACTTTTTGTTATTTGGTTGTAGGGTTGCTTGAGAGAGACTATCTTCATCCTACGCCTCCTACGAGTTGATAAACCTTAGGTCATCCACTTGAGGGAAATTTGCTACTGTCCTACAAACATGTGCACTTGCAGGCCCAATAATGTCTACATGAAGAAGGTTGTGTAGTAGACATCAAGCTCTTTTCTGGCGCTGTTGCTGGGGAGGTGAGTGCTTGAAGGTATATCTTTAGATCTTGCAATCGAATCTTTTTGTTTCTTGTTTTATCACTAGTTTAGTATATAAAAGAAAACTACAAAAAATGGAGTTAAGTTTGTCTCTTATGCTTCATCTTTTTAATATCTTTTGTGAGTATGATGAAAAGGAAAATTGTGCTCAAGTGCTAGAAGAAGAAATCTATAGAATGTTTGGTACTAAATCTTTGAATAATGATCATGATTGCAATGTTGTTAGTATGAATTCCTTGAATATCCATGATGCTAATGATATGCAAAGCCACAAGCTTGGGGAAGCTATGTTTGATGAATATGATATTTTTAGCCCCCCAAGTTTTGATGAGAATATTTCTTATGATGAAAGCATGCCTCCTATTTATGATCATTATATTGATGAAAGTGGGTTTGGAAGAGTGTCAACTTTAGGAAGTAGTGATCCCACTATTTTGGAGGATGTTGAATCTTATTGTGATGAACATGAAAGTGGATTTGGAAGAGTGTCAACTTTATTTTGTGATGATCCCACTATTTCGGAAGAGGTTCCAATTGATTATGAGAACAAAGTTGCTATCTATGATGATTATTGTGATGACTTTTATGCTATTAGGAATAATGATAACCATGAAACTTGTCATCATGATTTTAGTTTTCAATTAGATTATTCCTCACGTGATAATTATTTTGTTGAGTTTGCTTCCACTACTATTGATGAGAATAAATTTGCTTATGTGGAGAGTAGTAAATTTTCTATGCTTGTAGATCATGAAAAGAATTCTTTAGGTGCTGGTTATATTGTTGAATTTATTCATGATGCTACTGAAAATTATTATGAGGGAGGAACTTATGCTTGTAAGAATTGCTATAATATCAAGTTTCCTCTCTATGTGTTGAAAGTTTTGAAGCTATGCTTGTTTTTCCTTCCTATGCTAGTTGATTATTGTTCCCATAAGTTGTTTTCTCACAAAATCCCTATGCATAGGAAGTGGGTTAGGCTTAAATGTGCTAGTCATATTCTTCATGATGCTCTCTTTATGTTTCAATTCTTATCTTTTATGTGAGCATCATTTCATCATGCCTAGCTAGGGGCGTTAAACGATAGCGCTTGTTGGGAGGCAACCCAACTTTACTTTTGTTTCTTGCTTTTTGTTCCTGTTTAGTAATAAATAATTCATCTAGCCTCTGGTTATATATGGTTTCATGTTTTAATTAGTGTTTGTGCCAAGTAGAGCCTTTGGGAAGACTTGGGTGAAGTTTATGTGATCTTGCTGTAAAAAACAGAAACTTTAGCGCTCACGAGATTAGCTGCCATATTTTACTAGAGAGGGATATTAGGTTGATTATTTTTGCAGATGATTAATAGACAAATTACTCAGGTCCATAAATTTATTTCAGAATTTTTTGAGTTCCAGAAGTATACGTTTGATACAGATTACTAAAGACTGTTCTGTTTTTGACAGATTCTGTTTTCATTGTGTTGTTTGCTTATTTTGATGAATCTATGAGTAGTATCGGAGGGTATGAACCGTAGAGAAGTTAGAATACAGTAGATATTACACCAATATGAATTTAGAATGAGTTCATTACAGTACCTTAAAGTGGTAGTTTGTTTTCTTTTACTAACGGAGCTTACGAGTTTTGTGTTGAGTTTTGTGTGGTTGAAGTTTTCAAGTTTTGAGTAAGGATTCGATGGACTATGGAACAAGGAGTGGTAAGAGCCTAAGCTTGGGGATGCCCAAGGCACCCCAAGGTAATATTCAAGGAAAACCAAGAGCCTAAGCTTGGGGATACCCCGGAAGGCATCCCCTCTTTCGTCTTCGTTCATCGGTAACTTTACTTGGAGCTATATTTTTATTCGCCACATGATATGTGTTTTGCTTGGAGCGTCGTGTATTATATTAGTCTTTGCTTTTAAGTTCACCACAATCATCCTTGATGTACACACATTTTTGGAGAATCCTATTTGATTAGAATTTGCTAGAATACTCTATGTGCTTCACTTATATCTTTTGAGCTTGATAGTTTTTGCTCTAGTGCTTCACTTATATATTTTAGAGCACGGCGGTGGCTTATTTTTATAGAAATTGCTAGTCTCTCATGCTTCACTTATATTATTTTGAGATTCTTTTAGAACAGCATGGTATTTGCTATGGTTATAAAATTGGTCCTAGAATGGTAGGCATCCAAGTTGGGTATAATAAAAACTATCATAGGAAGTGAATTGGATGCTATGATAAATTTGATACTTCATAATTGTTTTGAGATATGGAGGTAGTGATATTAAAGTCATGCTAGTTGGGTCATTATGAATTTAAAGAATGCTTGTGTTGAAGTTAGCAAGTCCTGTAGCATGCACGTATGGTTAAAGTTGTGTAACAAATTTGAAACATGAAGTGTACCTGGCTTGTGCATCCTTATGAGTGGCGGTCGGGGACGAGCGATGGTCTTTTCCTACCAATCTATCCCCCTAGGAGCATGCGCGTAGTGCTTGATTTTTGATGACTTCTAAATTTTTGCAATAAGTATATGAGTTCTTTTGACTAATGTTGAGTCCATGGATTATACGCACTTTTACCTTTCCACCATTGCTAGCCTCTTTGGTACTGTGCATTGCCCTTTCTCACCTTGAGAGTTGGTGCAAACTTCGCTGGCGCATCCAAACCCCGTGATATGATACGCTCTATCACACATAAACCTCCTTATATCTTACTCAAAACAGCCACCATACCTACCTATTATGGCATTTCCATAGCCATTCCAAGATATATTTCCATGCAACTTTCCACCGTTCCGTTCAACATCATCATGACATACTTTACTTTTGTCATATTGCCATTGCATGATCATGTAGTTGACATCGTATTTGTGGCAAAGCCACCATGCATTATTTTTCATAAATGTCACTCTTGATTCATTGCACCATCCCGGTACACCGCCGGAGGCATTCATATAGAGTCATATCTTGTTCTAGTTTCGAGTTGTAATTCATATGTTGTAATCAATGAAAGTGTGATGATCATCATTATTAGAGCATTGCCCAAAAAGAAAAGAAAAAAGGCCAAAAAAAAGGCCCAAAAAATAAAAAGAAAAAAAAAGAAGAAGAAAAAAAGAAAATAAATAAAAAGGGCAATGTTACTGTCTCTTTTTCCACACTTGTGCTTCAAAGTAGCACCTTGTTCTTCATGTAGTGAGTCTCATATATTGTGCTTCAAAGTAGCACCATGTTTTTCATATAGTGAGTCTCATACGTTGTCTTTTTCATACTAGTGGGAATTTTTCATTATAGAACTTGGCTTGTATATTCCTACGATGGGCTTCCTCAAATTCCCTAGGTCTTCATGAGCAAGAAAGTTGGATGCACACCCACTAGTTTTCTTTTGTTGAGCATTCATTTATAGCTCTAGTGCATCCGTTGCATGGCAATCCCTACACCTCATGTTGACATCAATTGATGGGCATCTCCATAGCCCGTTGATTATCCTCGTCAATGTGAGACTTTCTCTTTTTTTGTCTTCTCCACACAAACCCCATCATCATATTCTATTCCACCCATAGTGCTATATCCATGGCCCATGCTCATGTATTGCGTGAAGGTTGAAAAAGTGTGAGATTATTTATGTATGAAACAATTTCTTGGCTTGTCCTCGAGGGTATAGAAGTTGGGAACATCTTTGTATGACGAAAATGAAGAATAGCCTAACTATATGATTTTGTAGGGATGAACTTTCTTTTGCCATGTTATTTTGAGAAGACATGATTACTTTGATTAGTATGCTTGAAGTGTTACTATTTATTTTATCAATATGAACTTTTATTTTGAATCAATTGGATATGAACAATCATGCCGCAATAAAGAAAATTACATTGAGAATTATGCTAGGTAGCATTCCACATCAAAAATTCTGTTTTTATCATTGACCTACTCGAGGGCGAGCAGGAATTAAGCTTGGGGATGCTTGATACGTCTCCAACGTATCTATAATTTTTTATTTTTCTTGCTATTATATTACCCCTTTTGGATGTTTATGGGCTTTATTTTACACTTTTATATTACTTTTGGGACTAACCTATTAAACCGGAGGCCCAACCCATATTGCTGTTTTATTGCCTGTTTCAGTATTTCGAAGAAATGGAATATTAAACGGAGTCCAAATGGAATGAAACCTTCGGGAGTGTGATTTTTAGGAAGAATATGATCCGGGAGACTTGGAGTTCACGTCAGAAGAGCATCCAGGAGGCCACGAGATAGGGGGGCGCGCCCACCCTCCCTGGGCGCGCCCTACACTCTCGTGGGCCCCTCGAGGCTCCCCCGACAGACTTCTTTCACCTATATAAGCCTACGTACCCTAAAAACATCAACACAGAAGATAGATCGGGAGTTCCGCCGCCGCAAACCTCTGTAGCCACCAAAAACCTCTCGGGAGCCCATTCCGGCACCCTGCTGGAGGGGGGATCCCTCACCGGTGGCCATCTTCATCATCCTGGTGCTATCCATGATGAGGAGGGAGTAGTTCACCCTCGAGGCTAAGGGTATGTACTAGTAGCTATGTGTTTGATCTCTCTCTCTCTCGTGTTCTCTCTATGGCACGATCTTGATGTATCGCGAGCTTTGCTCTTATAGTTGGATCTTATGATGTTTCTCCCCCCTCTACTCTCTTGTGATGAATTGAGTTTTCCTCATGAAGTTATCTTATTGGATTGAGTCTTTAATGATTTGAGAACACTTGATCTATGACTTGCCATGATTATCTGTGGTGACAATGGGATATCATGTGCCACTTGATGTATGTTTTGGTGACCAACTTGCGGGTTCCGCCCATGAACCTATGCATAGGGGTTGGCACACGTTTTTGTCTTGACTTTCCGGTAGAAACTTTGGGGCACTCTTTGAAGTACTCTGTGTTGGTTGAATAGATGAATCTGAGATTGTGTAATGCATATCGTATAATCATGCCACGGATACTTGAGGTGACAATGGAGTATCTAGGTGACATTGGGGTTTTGGTTGATTTGTGTCTTAAGGTGTTATTCTAGTATGAACTCTATGATGGATTAAGCGGAAAGAATAGCTTTAGGTTATTTTACTATGAACTCTTGAATAGATAGAACAGAAAGGATAACTTTGAGGTGGTTTCATACCCTACCATAATGTCTTTGTTTGTTCTCCGCTATTAGTGGCTTTGGAGTGACTCTTTGTTGCATGTTGAGGGATTGTTATATGATCTATCTATGTTATTATTGTTGAGAGAACTTGCACTAGTGAAAGTATGAACCCTAGGCCTTGTTTCCTATCATTGCAATACCGTTTGTGCTCACTTTTATCGCTTGCTACCTTGCTGTTTTTATAATTTCATATTACAAATACCTTTATCTACTATCCATATTGCACTTGTATCACCATCTCTTCGCCGAACTAGTGCACCTATACAATTTGCCATTGTGTTGGGTGTGTTGGGGACACAAGAGACTTTTTGTTATTTGGTTGCAGGGTTGCTTGAGAGAGACTATCTTCACCCTACGCCTCCTACGGATTGATAAACCTTAGGTCATCCACTTGAGGGAAATTTGCTACTGTCCTACAAACCTATGCACTTGCAGGCCCAACAACATCTACAAGAAGAAGGTTGTGTAGTAGACATCAATCTCTTGTAGGATAACTGGTGGAGCGCTGGGCTACCTTGAGGCGCTGCTTGAGGATGTGACGCTGGTGCCAAGCCTGCACGCCTTCTGGCCCTCTTTGTTTAGCTTTTCCTTTCTCCTGCAAACCGAAAAGAAGAAGAACGAAACCTGTGAGGGCGTGTAATGAACTATTGCTATTGTGTCTTTTCATGTTATGGCTGATGTCCTTGATGTTGTGTTGCAATATTTGTAATTTGAGCGGGTCAAGGTAGGAAGACTATATGATTTTATAGGGATAAGCTTTCTTTGGCCATGTTATTTTGAGAAGACATAATTGCCTTGTTAGTATGCTTGAATTATTATCGTTTTTATGTCAATATTAACTTTTGTTTTGAATCTTAGAGATCTAAATATTCTTGCCACAATAGAGAAGATTACATTGATAAATATGTTAGGTAGCATTCCACATCAAAAATTCTTATTTTATCATTTACCTACTAGAGGGTGAGCAGGAATTAAGCTTGGGGATGCTTGATACGTCTCCAACGTATCTATAATTTTTGATTGTTCCATGCTATTATATTATCCATCTTGGATGTTTTATATGCATTTATATGCTATTTTATATGATTTTTGGGACTAACCTATTAACCTAGAGCCAGTGCCAGTTTCTGTTGTTTTCCCTTGTTTTTGAGTATCATAGAAAAGGAATATCAAACAGACTCCAATTGACCTGAAAATTTACGGAGATTATTTTTGGACCAGAAGAAGCACGCGGAGCATCAAAGATGGACCAGAAGAGTCCCGAGGACACCACGAGGGTGGAGGGTGCGCCCTACCCCCTGGGCACGCCTCCTATCTCGTGGCTACCTCGTGGACCCCCTGACTTGTTCCTGATGCCAACACCTCTTGTATATCCCTAAACTTCCAGAACAGAACCTAGATTGGGAGTTCCGCCGCCGCAAGCCTCTGCAGCCATGAAAAACCAATCGGGACCCTGTTCTGGCACCCTTCCGGAGGTGGAATCCATCACCGGTGGCCATCTTCATCATCCCGGTGCTCTTCATGACAAGGAGGGAGTAGTTCGCCCACGGGGTTGAGGGTACGTATCAGTAGCTATGTGTTTGATCTCTCTCTCTCTCTCTCTCTCTCTCGTGTTCTTGATTTGGCATGATCTTGATGTACCACGAGCTTTGCTACTATAGTTGAATCATATGATGTTTCTCCCCCTCTACCTTCTTGTAATGGATTGAGTTTTCCCTTTGAAGGTATCTTATCGGATTGAGTCTTTAAGGATTTGAGAACACTTGATGTAAGTCTTGAATGTGCTTACCTGTGGTGACAATGGGATATTCACGTGATCCACTTGATGCATGTTTTGGTGATCAACTTGCGGGTTCAGTGACCTTGTGAACTTATGCATAGGGGTTGGCACACGTTTTCTTCTTGACTCTCCGGTAGAAACTTTGGGGCACTCTTTGAAGTTCTTTGTGTTGGTTTGAATAAATGAATCTGAGATTGTGTGATGCATATCATATAATCAGAACCGCGGATACTTGAGGTGACATTGGAGTATCTAGGTGACATTAGGGTTTTGGTTCATGTGTGTCTTAAGGTGTTATTTTACTATGATCTCTAGGGCTATTTGTGACACTTATATGAATAGCCCAGTGGATTAATCGGAAAGAATAACTTTGAGGTGGTTTCGTACCCTACATAATCTCTTCATTTGTTCTCTGCTATTAGTGACTTTGGAGTGACTCTTTGTTACATGTTAAGGGATTGTTATATGATCTAATTATGTTATCATTGTTGAGAGAACTTGCACTAGTGAAAGTATGAACCCTAGGCCTTGTTTCGAAGCATTGCAATACCGTTTTCGCTCAGTTTTATTACTTGCTACCTTGCTGTTTTTATATTTTCAGATTACAATAACCCATATCTACCATTCATATTGCACTTGTATCACCATCTCTTCGCCGAACTAGTGCACCTATACAATTTACCATTGTATTGGGTGTGTTGGGGACACAAGAGACTCTTTGTTATTTAGTTGCAGGGTTGTTTGAGAGAGACCATCTTCATCCTACGCCTCCCACGAATTGATAAACCTTAGGTCATCCACTTGAGGGAAATTTGCTATTGTCCTACAAAACTCTATACTCAGAGGCCCAACAACGTCTACAAGAAGAAAGGTTGCGTAGTAGACATCACTCGCTTTCCCACTTCCCGGCATTATGTGGGCATGATCCACGCACACATTAACTGCATCGAGAAGTGCAACCCCCCGCAGCAGCCACAGTAAATACCCGAGCGGGGACCGAGGGCGCGGCTTGGCAGGCCCTAGCCCACTGTTACGTCCCGTCACACGTGTGGCCTGTCAGGGCCTCTTCATCTACTATCCACCACGTGGCGCACATGCCAGACCGTGGGAGACGTGTCCCTTCCCCTTCAAGATTCAGCGCACTCTAGGGTTTCCCACCCATGTCGGGATGTCGCGATCTGGCTTTACAGAAGCCGGCACACGATGGGTGTTGCCGGACCCGGTGGTCGCAAGCCTCACCAACATCAGCCGCCTTCTCAGGGGGTGAAACTGCGAAGGCCCCCCCTGCTTGAAGTCGGCGAGCCTTCACAGCTTCAGGGACTACTATCGGGGGGATGGACCCCGGGCAAGCAATGGAACCTGGATCAATTTAAAAAATATCGGGGCTAGCAATGCCCCTCAATCCGGCTTGCCCTTGGTCGGGTTCCAGCTCAACCCGGCCAAGTCCCGCAACACCGGTCAAGCCCACTGGCGCATGCCGAACGGTCCCAGCAAGTCAAGCCTTCATCGACAAGCAAGCACAATCATAGTACGCCCCTCAACCCAGCCGTGGGTCAGCTCTCGTCCCGTCCAAGGCGTATGACGGAACAAGTTCCCGTGAAGGGATGAGCGAGGCAATAGTGGCCCACCTACCCCGTTGACTGATGTAAGCATGGCAACAGTGGCCCACCTACCCCGCTGACTAGGGCGGGCATGGCTACAGTGCATTCATGTCCTGCTGACGCAAGCCGATGGCGACCAGGCAACACGCCACTGTAGCCGAGCTGGCTCAACCACTCTGTGGCGCATGACAAGATGGGAAAAAGTGCCCACTAGCGCACGGGGCCCACACCCGGAGAACCCAGCATACCCTGGTACCCGGAGGGCCCTAGTGCCGGCTTCCCAGGCACTGACATCTTGGTCCCGCGGCCATGTAACTTTACAATTGTAACCCTAGGTGGTTGACCTATAAAACCCCTAAGAAGCCTCCATGTACGGAGAGACGCGATCAGACCACCAATAGAGCACACACCCACAAGGAGAAGGGTCAACCTATGCTCTGGCCTGTCTTCGTTGCTCCCCAAAAAAGCTCTAGGAGCAAGCTTGTATCATCCACACATAAACCACACTCGGCAGGACTAGGGGTGTTATCTCTCCGGAGAGCCCCGAACCTGGGTATGTCTTGCATCCCTCGCTCGCTCATGCCGGCCTCGCCTCTGGAACCCACCGGTGCCCTCGAGCCTATCCCTCTCTTTAGCCATCCCTTGGCATCTGCCATGCGCCCACCATGACAAAGGAGTTAGTTACGAAATGATGTATTATGAAAAGAGTAAAGAGACTTGCTGGTAACAAGATTGAACTAGGTATGGAGATACCGACGATCGAATCTCGGGCAATAACGACAGACAAAGAGAACTACATAGTTGTCATAAAGGTTTGACCGAAAAAGATCTTCGTACAATATGTAGGAACCAATATGGGCATCCAGTTCCCGCTATTGGTTACTGACCGGAGAAGTGTCATGGTCATGTCTACATCATTCTCGAACCCGTAGGGTCCGCAGGCTTAAGATATAGTATTGTATGAGTTATGTGAAATAGTGAATGAATGTTGTTAGGAGTCCCGAATGAGATCACAGACATGACAAGGAGCTCCGGAATGGTCCAAAGGTAAATATTGATATATAGGACGATACTATTTTGTCACCAAAAAGGCTTCGGAATGCACCAGGTTTTTGTCAGAGTGCCGAAGGGGTTCCGGGAGGCCACCGACACTTGGTGGGCCTCATGGGCCAAAGGGGGGAGGCACACCAGCCCACTAAGGGGTTGGGTGCGCTCCACCTCCTTTGCCCACGCACCAGGAAGGAAAGGGGGGCGCCTAGGCAGGGAAGCCGCCGGCCCCCCTCCTGCCTTCTCCCCATGCCCAAACAAGGAAAAGGGGGAGGCACCTAGGGCAGGAGGCCAAGGCTGGCCACCGGCCCCCTTGGGGGCACCTTAGGGCTGCCTCCCCTCCCTCCACCTATATATATGTGAGGAGGGAGAGGGGAAACACACACCACGATCCCCAAGCCGTGTGCGGCGCCTTGTCTCACTCTAGTTTTAGTTCCTCCTCCGTCCATGTCCATTGAGCTTGGCGAAGCCCTGTAGATAGTTTCACCACCTCCGTCACCACACCGTCGTGTTTCCGGAAATCATCTACTACATCGCCTCTCTTGCTGCATGGAGAAGGCGAGGACGTCATCGAGTTGAACGTGTGTTGAACACGGAGGTGTCGTACATTCGGTACTTGATTGGGACGGGTCGTGAAGGTGTACGACTACATCAACCGCGTTGATAAATGCTTCCACTTAGCGACCTACAAGGGTAGGTAGATGCTCTCCCTCTCTTGTAGCTACGCATCTCCATGGATAGATCTTGCGTGTGCGTAGATTTTTTTTTGTTTTTCATGCAACGTTCCCCAATAGTGGCATCATGAGCCAGGTCTATGCGTAGATGATATGCACGAGTAGAACACAAAGGAGTTGTGGGTGGTGATGTTCTTACTGCTTATCACCAATGTCTTGTTTTGATTCAGCGGTATTGTGGGATGAAGCGACCCGGGCCAACCTTACATGTCCACGTACATGAGACTAGTTCCACCGACTGACATGCAACTTGTTTTGCATAAAGGTGGCCAGTGGGTGTATGTTTCTCCTACTTTAGTTGAATCGAATTTGACTACGGCCGGTCCGTGTAGAAGGTTATAACAGCAAACTTGATAATCACTGTTGTGGTTTTGCGTAGGTAAGAATGGTTCTTGCTAGTAGCCCATAGCAGCCACGTAAAATTTGCAACAACAAAGTAGAGGACGTCTAACTTGTTTTTGCAGGGCATGTTGTGATGTGATATGGTAAAGATATGATGTGATATATGTTGATGTATGAGACGATCATGTTTTGTAATAAGTTCACAACTTGCATGTCGATGAGTACGACAATCGGCAGGAGCCTTAAGGTTGTCTTTAATTATTATATGACCTGCGTGTCAATCACTAAGTGCCATGTAATTGCTTTACTTTGTCGCTGTGCATTAGCAATAGTTGTAGACGCAATAGTTGGCGAGACGACCCCGACGCTACGATGGAGATCAAGGTGTTGTGCCGGTGATGATGGAGATTATGTCGATGATTTGGAGATGGAGATCAAAAGCACACGATGATGATGGCCATATCATGTCACATATTTTGATTGCATGTGATATTTATCATTTATGCATCTTATTTTGCTTAGAATGGCGGTAGCATTATAACATGATCCCTTCACGTAATTTCAAGATAAAAGTGTTCTCCCTGAGTATGCACCGTTGCGAAAGTTCGTTGTTTCCAAGAACCTCGTGATGATCGGGTCTGATAGACTCTACGTTCACATACAACGGGTGTAAGACAATTTTATACATGCAGAATACTTGGATTAAACATGACGAGCCTAGCATGTACAGACATGGTCTCAGAACACTAGAGATCGAAAGGTCGAATGTGAGTCATATAGTAGATATGATCAACATAGAGATGTTCACCATTGAAGACTCCCCCATCTTATGTGATGATCGGACATGGGTTAGTTGATTTGGATCATGTATCACTTAGACAACTTGAGGGATGTTAATTTAAGTGGGACTTCATTAGTAATTTGATTATTTGAACTAAAATTTATCATAAACTTAGTCTTAATAGTTTTTTGCATATCTATGTTGTAGATCAATAACCCATGCTGCCGTTCCCTTAAATTTTAATGCGCTCCTAGAGATGTAGGACCTTGAGAAGAGGTGTCTAGAGGGGGGTGATTAGACACTAAGTACCAAAGTTGCAGTTTTTAGCAAATTTACGTTTAAGTGGAGTTTAGGCACAAGTTTAACATTCACAACACATAGCAAGCAAGCATGCAAAGAGTATATGAGCAGCGGAAAGTAAAGCATGCAAATTGCAAGAATGTAAAGGGAAGGATTTTGGAGGATTCAAACGCAGTTGGAGACACTGATGTTTTTGGCGTGGTTCTGATAGGTGGTGCTATCGTACATCCACGTTGATGGAGACTTCAACCCACGAAGGGTAACGGTTGCGCGAGTCTACGGAGGGGTCCAGCCAAGAAGGGTCCACGAAGAAGCAACCTTGTCTATCCCACCATGGCCGTCGCCCACGAAGGACTTGCCTCACTAGCGGTAGATCTTCACGAAGTAGGCGATCTCCTTGCCCTTACAAACTCCTTGGTTCAATTGCACAATCTTTGTCGGAGGCTCCCAAGTGACACCTAGCCAATCTAGGAGACACCACTCTCCAAGAAGTAACAAATGGTGCGTTGATGATGAACTCCTTGCTCTTGTGCTTCAAATGATAGTCTCCCCAACACTCAACTCTCTCTCATAGGATTTGGATCTGGTGGAAAGAAGATTTGAGTGGAAAGCAACTTGGGGAAGGCTAGAGATCAAGATTCCTATGGTAGGAATGGAATATCTTGGCCTCAACACATGAGTAGGTAGTTCTCTCTCAGAACTGGTAAGTTGGAAGTGTAGGTTTGTTCTGATGGCTCTCTCCACGAATGAAGAGGAGGTGGAGGGGTATATATAGCCTCCACACAAAATCTAACCGTTACACACAATTTACCAATCTCGGTGGGACCGAATCAACAAACTCGGTCAGACCGATTTAGTAAACCTAGTGACTGTTAGGATTTTTGGTGGGACCGAAATGCAACACGGTAGGACCGATATGGTTAGGGTTAGGGCATAACATAATCTCGGTGAGGCCGATTACACAAACTCGGTGAGACCGATTTTGGTAATTAGCTAACCAGAGAGTTGGTCAGGCAAACTCGGTGGGACCGATTACTCAAACTCGGTGGGACCGATTTTGGTAATGAGTTAACCAGAGAGTTTGCATTGTAATCTCGGTAGGACCGGTTGCTCAAACTCGGTAAGACCGATTTCGATAATGGACATACACAGAGAGATTACAATCCCATCTCGGTGAGACCGAGATCCCTATCGGTGAGACCGATTTGTCTAGGGTTTGTGGCAGTGGCTATGACATTTGAACTCGGTGGCGCTGGATAGAAAGAATCGGTGTGGGCGATTTTGGCTTTAGGTTTATGTCATATGTGGATGTGAGAAAGTAGTTGAGGGTTTTGGAGCATATCACTAAGCACATGAAGCAAGAGGCTCATTAAGCAACACCTCATCCCTCCTTGATAGTATTGGCTTTTCCTATTGACTCAATGTGATCTTGGATCACTGAAATATAAAATGAAGAGTCTTGAGCTTGAAGCTTTAGCCAATCCTTTTTCCTTAGCATCTTGAAGGAGTTCCACATCCTTTAGTCCATGCCACTTCATTGTTGAACTTGTCTGAAATATGCTAGATAAAAGTGTTAGTCCAACAAGAGATATGTTGACATTAATTACCAAATCCACCTAGGGAGCACTTGTGCTTTCAATCTCCCCCTTTTTGGTAATTGATGACAACATACATCAAAGCTTTAGAAAAGGATATAAATAATAGCAAGTAAAGCTTTAAAAGACATGTAACAAGCATAGGCTCCCCCTACATGTATGCAATCATGTGAAATATAGAATATAGAAGCATGTGAGAGCATAACCATGGCAAAGTAAGCAATGAGTTACATGTATCTTGGCCATATGCATCAGAGCAAAGAATATTAAAGAAAATACCTTCATGTTCATGAGTCCTTCTTGCAAATAGTATGTACATCAGCAAGAAATCCTCATACACATGATTGTGATGCATATACTTACCTTGTAGCCTTGAGTTGGCTTAGGATGGAATGAACCTGCGTAAACAAGGTTAGATAACACAGGTACATCCACTAACCAGGGCAAACAGAAGAAACCACAAGAATATCAAGACTGGGATGACATGAAGAGAGTGAGTACTAAGTACCACATTGGATTATACATGTCCCCAAGAGTAAAGATATGCAATGAATTTACATGATTTCTTTCCCTTAGATGTCTTGCTCCCCCTGAATCTAGCATGGGATACTGGGAGAAGATAGGGAACAGAAAATCAGAGCTGAAAGAATCTGAATGAACAGAGCTAGTGCAAACTAATGCAAATAAGCACATATGAACATGTCTTTCCCCCAAAAAGACATGTGGCATCTCTCCTCTTGAACACCAAGCATCTGGGATCCTTGAGAAATACTTTCTACTTGAGTATTCTCTCCCCCTGTGGAAGTGATATTCTCTGATGTGATCTCTCTCTAAATGATAAGCTTTGATGTGATCTCTCTCTCCCCCTTTGACATCAATTTCCAAGAAGGGCTTCTGGAATTTGTCGTGAATGGGTTTGATCCTTGAGTCACAACACAAAGCATTTGTAAAAATGTGATGCTTGTAGAGGACAAGATTCATTGAGTGGAGCTGGGACAAAAGAAACACAGAATAAGTGGCAAACTATTTTTCCTGTGGTGAAATCGTTGGCACCGAGTTGTATGCTTCGGTTGTACCGAAAGAATTCGGTTGGACCGAAAATAACTAATCGGTGGAACCGAGTTCATCACAGAGAAAACACTTGTCACCTCAGCTCACTAGACTAATAAGATCTCACAGAGATTTGCAAGGAATTAACTAAATGATATGCAATGAATTGGATGCATAAAATGGAGAGCAAACAAAAAGAAAAAAAAGAAATCTAGATGAAGTTTTTTTTGAAAGGGGAAACAAATATGCATGAGACAAATGCAAAAAAAAACATAGAGACGAACACAAGAGAACTTCATCTAGAGATGGTCGGCGACAAAGTCACCTATGTTGGAGTATATTGACTTAGGAGTCAAGTGAGATCACTTGATCATAGCTCATACTCATCGTTTAAGCTCAAAATGGGGTTACCATTTTTCGTTTAAGCATCTTGATGTATTCTCATCTTGTCGAGTTGCTTTAGCTCATGACTCGGAGTAAAGCTTCTCTAAGATGGAATAACATACCTTGGTTGGTGGTGTTGATCATGTAGTTGAACTTGTGTGGGTTGCTCAAGGTTGATGTAGCTAAGAGTTGGGAGCACCACTTGGAATTTGAGTCCATCTACCTACATGGGTTAGTTCTTGCAAGGAAGAGCACTTGTGTATCCAAAAATGACAATCATGAAGCTCAACGTAGAATTTGTCAAAGGATATGTTTGAATGGTTTCGTGCTTCCTTGTCTTCAACCACCTTTGTATAGAGACTTGGTGATGTAGAGATTGCTCAAGATGTGAGTAGGTTACAATCTCATGGAATTTGATTCAACCAAGTACCTACATGGGTTAGATAACATGCAAGATGCAAATATATCCAAGACATAAGATTTTCATCATAAGAGAAATATCAAGGATCAGTCATAAGCTCATGTCTTGCATGTATCCAATGGAGTTTCTGCTCCAAGTTTGAAGCATCAATGATGTTCAATTCTCCTCTTAACCTGCAAAACACTTTCTCATCAAAAGGTTTAGTGAATATATCCGCTAATTGCTTTTCGGTGCGAACATGCTTAAGATCAATGTCACCCTTAGCAACATGATCTCGAATGAAATGATGACGAACTTCAATATGCTTAGTTCGAGAATGTTGCACATGATTATGACCAATTTTGATAGCACTTTCATTGTCACAAAGCAATGGAACAGGTTTCACATATATCCCATAATCTTTAAGAGTGTGGGTCATCCAAAGTAATTGAGCACAACATGAACCAGCGGCAATGTACTCCGCTTCGGCGGTAGATAAGGATACCGATTTTTGTTTCTTGGAGGACCAAGACACAAGAGATCTACCAAGAATTTGACAAGTACCCGAAGTGGACTTTCTATCAACCTTGTCTCCGGCATAGTCTGAGTCAGAGTAGCCAACAAGATCGAAAGAGGCCCTCTTAGGATACCAAATGCCAAAATTTGGTGTATGTATTAAGTATCTCACTATCCTTTTCACAGCCTTAAGATGACATTCTTTAGGAGAAGCTTGATATCTTGCGCACATGCACACACTTAGCATAATATCGGGATGTGAAGCAAATAGGTATAACAATGAACCAATCATAGAGCGATAAACCTTTTGATCAACTGGTTCACCATCTTTGGTCAAATCAAGATGTCCACTAGTAGGCATGGGTGTAGACATACCTTTGCATTCTTGCATATTGAACTTCTTGAATAAGTCCTTAGTGTACTTTGTTTGAGAGACAAAAGTACCTTCCTTAGTTTTCTTGATTTGCAACCCAAGAAAGAATTTGAGTTCACTCATCATTGACATCTCAAACTTCTCCGACATTAGCTTTCCAAACGTCTCACTAAAATGAGGGTTAGTTGATCCAAATATGATATCATCAACATAAATTTGGCATACAAATAATTCTCCATTAACCCTTTTAGTAAAAAGAGTAGAATCAATTTTCCCAATTTCAAATCCCTTTCCAAGAAGAAACTTAGTTAAGCATTTGTACCAAGCTCTAGGAGCTTGTTTAAGACCATAAAGAGCTTTGTGAAGTTTGTAAACATGATTTGGTTTCTTAGGATTGACAAAGTCGGGAGGTTGTTTAACATAAACTTCCTCCTCTATTTCACCATTTAGAAAAGCATTTTTAATGTCCATTTGGTACAATGTGATATCATAGTGATTAGCACAGGCAAGTAAGATGAGAATAGACTCAAGTCTAGCAATGGGAGCATAAGTCTCACCATAGTCCATACCTTCGACTTGTGTGTAGCCTTGGGCGACGAGACGTGCTTTTTTGCAAACTACTTGTCCATCTTCATCTTGCTTGTTGCGAAACACCCATTTGGTACCGATTATGTTGTGGTTGTTGTCGGGCTTCTCAACCAATGTCCAAACTTGGTTTCTCTCAAAGTTGTGTAGCTCTTCATGCATAGCGTTTATCCAATCCGGATCTTCCAATGCTTCTTCGACCTTCATTTGTTCAATGCTAGAGATGAAAGAATAGTTTTCGCAAAAGTTAGCTAAACAAGTTTTAGAGCGAGTGATTCTCCCGGTTTGAATATCATTGTAGATTTGCTCGACGGGATGGTCTTTAGCAATTCTTGATCAAACTCGTGAAAGCTTTTGCTTGGTTCTTGGTTGAACATCTTCTTCATCATCTTCTTCTTCTTCTTCTTGATCTTCTTCATTGTTGGCGTTGTCGTTCTCTTGTCGTGGTGGAGAAGGAGGTTGTTGACGTTCTTGATGCACTTCCTCGTTTTCTTCATCTTGGTGTGTCCCACTTGTGGATGCTTCCGTATCAACTCTTGGTTCGCCTTGTCGTGAAGTAGAAGCTTCCACTTGGACAGACGAGGTACTCTCCTTCACCTCCGTTGGACGAACCTTGCCAATAGACAAGTCTTGGATTGCTTCCGAAGGATCTTTGTCTCCTACATCAATTGGCAATTGCTCTACTTGCGAGCCGTTAGATTCATCAAACTTCACATCTACCATCTCTTCAACCTTTCGGGTGAAATTGTTGTAGACACGGTATGTGTGGGAGTTTGAGCCATAACCTAGTAGGAAACCTTCATGAGACTTAGAAGCAAATTTAGAACGATGATGCTTATCAAGAATGTAGCACTTTGAGCCGAATACTCGAAAGTATCCAACTTGGGGTTTGTTACAGGTGAGGAGCTCGTATGCCGTCTTGCCGAGTAGCTTGTGAAGATACAAGCGATTTGTTGCATGACAAGTTGTCTCAACCGCTTCTGCCAAAAGTTCTTCGGTGTCTTGTACTCATCAAGCATTGTTCTCGCCATTTCGATGAGCGTCCGGTTCTTCCTCTCAACAACTCCATTTTGTTGAGGTGTGTACGTAGCCGAGAACTCGTGTGAAATCCCTTCTTTGTCAATAAAGGTGTCCACATTTGCGTTCTTGAACTCCGTTCCATTGTCGCTGCGAACCTTCTTGATCTTCACTTCAAACTGATTTTGGGCCTTCCTAGCGAAGTTTTTGAAGATCTTTTGGACATGCGATTTATCATCGAGAAAGAACACCCACGTAAATCTTGAAAAGTCATCAACTATAACTAGACCAAAAGAATTTCCACCGAGGCTTTTATAAGCGTTCGGACCAAAAAGATCCATGTGAAGTAGCTCAACTGGCGTCCTTGTGGTCATGATGTTCTTCACGGGATGCCTTCCTCCAACCTGTTTACCTGCTTGACAAGCACTGCAAAGTCTATCCTTATCAAATATGAAATCATTAACACCAAGGATATGATTCCCTTTAATAAGCTTGTCAAGGTTTCTCATGCCAACGTGACCTAGTCATCTATGCCATAACCAACCTTTTGAGGATTTAGCAATGAAGCAAGTTTTAGGTTGAGCCTTTTTAGTGAAATCAACAATGTATAGATCACCTCTACGTATGCCGGTAAAGACCATTTTATGATTGTCTCGACGAAACACTTGGCAATCTACTTCAGTAAATAGGACATTGAAACGGAAATCAGCAAGTCTAGATACTGAAAGTAAGTTGTAGCCAAGAGATTCAACGAGCATAACATTCTGAATGGAGCTATCATGTGAGATGGCCACCATACCGAGGCCAACCACCTTACCCTTTGAGTTGTCACCGAAAGTGACATACTTTCGAGGACTATCATTTTCAGCAAGCTCACGAAACATGTCTTTATCTCCGGTCATGTGATCGGTACATCCACTGTCAAGGACCCATTCCTTTCCTCCTGCCATATATCCCCGAAGATTTGCCATAAGACCAAAATGTCTCATTGCATCATCAAGATCAAAGTCATCATCATCATCCTCATCATAGTATCCATGTTCAACATCGTCATGTGGTGGATCAATTCCTAGTGAGATTGATTCATTAGTATGAGTTTGACAATAATCTCCTCTATGAATTCTAGTAGCTTCGGAAATGATATCGCTAATAATTCCAACATTTCCTTTGGCACGCATAAGATTAGTAAGTTCAAATAGACAGTCACCAAACATAGGATCATTGGAATTTATCTTAGTCAAGGCAATAGACTTATGAAGAATTTCATCTAGATTTTTCAAAGAATAATCAGGAAATCGTTCCTCAAGAAATTTCCATATAGTGTAAGCACACTCAAGAGTAGGCAGTTTTATAATCAAGTTTCTAGGTAAGCCTCTAGTGATAAGATTAATAGTTCTAACATTCCTAATCATGTCAATAGACTCATCAAGAGTAGGATGCATAGGATCAACATAAGGTGCACAAGGACTAGCAATGTACTTGTTCAAATGATATTGATTGAAAATTACAAGAATCTCATTTTTTTCACTCATGAAAATACTATCCATCAAGTATAGGCACTCTATGTCTAAGACTCCCC
Source organism: Triticum dicoccoides (assembly GCF_002162155.2). Lineage (NCBI taxonomy): Eukaryota > Viridiplantae > Streptophyta > Magnoliopsida > Poales > Poaceae > Triticum > Triticum dicoccoides. Next base: position 560,126,596 of record NC_041391.1, on the reverse strand, counting down.
AAAGTAGACTCATCCATCTTCCTCCAATGGTGATTAAACCAAAGCAATGGAGACCAATGCTCTGATACCACTTGTAGGACCTTGAGAAGAGGTGTCTAGAGGGGGGGTGATTAGACACTAAGTACCAAAGTTGCAGTTTTTAGCAAATTTAAGTTTAAGTGGAGTTTAGGCACAAGTTTAACATTCACAACACATAGCAAGCAAGCATGCAAAGAGTATATGAGCAGCGGAAAGTAAAGCATGCAACTTGCAAGAATGTAAAGGGAAGGGTTTTGGAAGATTCAAACGCAGTTGGAGACACGGATGTTTTTGGCGTGGTTCCGATAGGTGGTGCTATCATACATCCACGTTGATGGAGACTTCAACCCACGAAGGGTAACGGTTGCGGGAGTCCATGGAGGGCTCCACCCAAGAAGGGTCCACGAAGAAGCAACCTTGTCTATCCCACCATGGCCGTCGCCCATGAAGGACTTGCCTCATTAGCGATAGATCTTCACAAAGTAGGCGATCTCCTTGCCCTTACAAACTCCTTGGTTCAACTCCACAATCTTTGTCGGAGGCTCCCAAGTGTCACCTAGTCAATCTAGGAGACACCACTCTCCAAGAAGTAACAAATGGTGCGTTGATGATGAACTCCTTGCTCTTGTGCTTCAAATGATAGTCTCCCCAACACTCAACTCTCTCATAGGATTTGGATCTGGTGGAAAGAAAATTTGAGTGGAAAGCAACTTGGGGAAGGCTAGAGATCAAGATTCATATGGTAGGAATGGAATATCTTGGCCTCAACACATGAGTAGGTAGTTCTCTCTCAGAACTAGTAAGTTGGAAGTGTAGGTTTGTTCTGATGGCTCTCTCCACGAATGAAGAGGAGGTAGAGGGGTATCTATAGCCTCCACACAAAATCTAACCGTTACACACAATTTACCAATCTCGGTGGGACCAAATCAACAAACTCGGACAGACCGATTTAGTAAACCTAGTGACCTTAGGATTTTCGGTGGGACCGAAATGCAACTCGGTAGGACTGATATGGTTAGGGTTAGGGCATAACGTAATCTCAGTGAGACTGATTACACAAACTCGGTGAGACCGATTTTGGTAATTAGCTAACTAGAGAGTTGGTCAGGCAAACTCGGTGGGACCGATTACTCAAACTCGGTGGGACGATTTTGGTAATAAGTTAACCAGTGAGTTTGCATTGTAATCTCGGTAGGACCGATTGCTCAAACTCGGTAAGACCGACTTAGATAATGGACATACACAGAGAGATTACAATCCCATCTCGATGAGACCGAGATCCCTATCGGTGAGACCGATTTGCCTAGGGTTTGTGGCAGTGGCTATGACATTTGAACTCGGTGGGGCCGGATAGAAAGAATCGGTGTGGCCGATTTTGGCTTTAGGTTTAGGTCATATGTGGATGTGAGAAAGTAGTTGAGGGTTTTGGAGCATATCACTGAGCACATGAAGCAAGAGGCTCATTAAGCAACACCTCATCCCTCCTTGATAGTATTGGCTTTTCCTATAGACTCAATGTGATCTTGGATCACTGAAATATAAAATGAAGAGCCTTGAGCTTGAAGCTTTAGCCAATCCTTTGTTCTTAGCATCTTGAAGGAGTTCCACATCCTTTAGTCCATGCCACTTCATTGTTGAACTTGTCTGAAATATGCTAGATAAAAGTGTTAGTCCAACAAGAGATATGTTGACATTAATTACCAAAACCACCTAGGGAGCACTTGTGCTTTCAAGAGAAAGCTAAGTTGAGAGATGATGGTAGCAACTACACGGACCGGGTCCATAACTTGAGGATTATCCTCATTGCTGCAGAGAAGAATTATGTCCTTAATGCACCGCTAGGTGACAGACCCGCTCCCGCTAATCTAGACATTGTGAACGCCTCACAAACGCTGACTGATGACTACTCGATAGTTCAGTGTGCCATGCTTTACGGCTTAGAATCGGGGCTACAAAAGCGTTTTGAGCACCAGGGAGCATATTAGATGTTCCAAGACCTAAGTTGATATTTCACGCTAATGCACGGGTTGAGAGATGAAATCTCCAACAAGTTCAATAGTTGTAAGATGGAGGAGAACAATTCTGTTAGTGAACACATACTCAAAATGTCTGGGTATCATAACCACTTGACTCAATGTGACACCCGGATAATTAAGCTACAGCAACCATCTACTAATGAGCCAAATAATGCATAGGTAAGTTTGGTGGAGAAACCACATTTTTAGAAAAGGTTTAAAACTCTAAAAATATTTTAAACAATAGAAAAAACTATTAGTTAAATGCCTTTTACAATTAATAAAATATTAAACTATTTTATTTTCGTTACCAAACTCTTTTGTGGCATTGGGGTATGTTGAAACACTAAAGTAGATGCTAATTATATATTTTTATAAAAAAAATAAAACAAATTGTTAATTAAAAGAAAATAAATATAAAGAAACGGGAATAACGAAAAACAAAACCTAAAAGAAAAAAGGGAAAAAGGCCTTCCTTAGCTGGGCCGACCCAGCTGGCCACCAGGCCAAGCCCAGCCGGCCTCCCCCACTGGCCCAACCGGCCGCCCCCATTCCCCTTATCTCCCCCGAAACCCTAACCCACCCCCACGACCCCCCACTCCCTCGTTCCCTCCCCTCCCGATCCGATCTAGATCGGGGGAACCACCCCGCCGCCCGGAACGAACCACGTCGCCACGCCCCACCCTCATCGCCGTTGCCCCCTTCATCCCCGTCATCTAGCTCCGTGGCCGGATCAACCAAGGCC
>NC_041391.1:560070150-560123431 GCF_002162155.2 Triticum dicoccoides | reverse complement strand
ATGCGCACGAGCGCCAGCGCTTGAACGCCCTCTTCAACGCGCCAATCCATCGCCGGACGGCGAGTCCCGACCCCATCTGCCCGCTCACCGCCGACCCCTGCCGCTGCTTCCTGCTGCTGTCGCCGTGCCCAGCCACCACTGCCACAGCCCCACAGCGCGGTTCCCCCTGTAGCTCGCCGCACTTCTGGCACCCTCATGCCGGCGCACCCGCGCCCCATCTCTGGCCGCCACGGCCGGCCGTCCCGCCCGATCGTGCCCCGGCCATCCTCGGTTGCGTGCACCCGCCCGGTGCTCCTCCCGAACCCCCCCTCACTGGCTGCCGCTCCGCCGCGCCCAGCCAGTGGCTCTGGCTGCCGACGCTGGTGTGCGTCGTGCGTGCCCAGCGCCCTCTCGGGCTTGTGCCCGTTCGGGCGCTCACGCCACTGCCCGCTAGTGTCCGCCCCGCTTGGCCCCGATGGGCCACTGCTAGGGGGGCCCATGCCCCTTTTGATTAAAACGAAAATGGAAATTAAAAATAATAATAATAATAAAATAAATGAATAATAATTTAATTAATTAATTAATTATTTAAAGAATTAATTAACTTAATTAATTTTGATTAATTAAACTAAACAACTAATTAAACTAATTAATCATGATTAGTTAGTCTAGTCAATGACGAACGGGACCCACTGGTCAGGTTGACCAGTCAACCCCTGTTGGCTACTGACGTCAGCATGACATCATGCTGATGTCATAAATAAAATTTCGAATTAATTTAAATAATTAATTAAATTCTGGAAATTAATAAATTCTTTTGAAAATCATATCTTTTAATCCATAGCTCGGATGGAAAAACTTTGTACATGAAAGTTGCTCAGAACGACGAGAGGAATCCGGATACGCAGTCCGTTTGCCCGCCACACATCCCTAGCATAGCAAACCTGCAACATTTCACCTCCGGTTCATCTGTCCGAAAACGCGAAACACCGGGAATACTTCCCCGGATGTTTCCTCCCTTCGTCGGTATCACCTCCTACCGCGTTAGGGCACACCTAGCACCGCGCATTGTCTTGTCATGCACCGTCATGCTTATGTTTGTGTTATATTTATTGTTTCTTCCCCCTCTTCTCTCGTGAGACACCGAGACCAATGCCGCTGCTACCCAGTACGACTACGGTGTTGACGACCCCTCCTTCTCGGCTGAGCTTCCAGGCAAGCCCCCCCCCCTTGATCACCAGATATCACCTATTCTTCTTTATATTGCTTGCATTAGAGTAGTGTAGCATGTTACTATTTGGTTACTCCTATTCTGTTGCATAGCCTGTCATTGTTGCTACAGTCATTGATACCTTACCCGCAATCCTAAATGCTTAGTATAGGATGCTAGTTTATCATCATTGGCCCTACATTCTTGTCAGTCTGCCTTGCTAAACTATCGGGCCGTGATCACTTGAGAGGTGATCACGGGTATATATTATACATACATACATGCTATACAGATGGTGACTAAAGTCGGGTCTGCTCGTTGAGTACCGCAAGTGATTCCGATGTGGGGGCTGAAAGGACAGGTGGCTCCATCCCGGTAGAGGTGGGCCTGGGTTCCCGACGGCCCCCGACTGTTACTATGTGGCGGAGCGACAGGGCAGGTAGAGACCACCTAGGCGAGAGGTGGGCCTGGCCTTGGTCGGCGTCCGCGGTTACTTCATAATAACACGCTTAACGAGATCTTGGTATTTGATCTGAGTCTGGCCACTGGCCTATACGCACTAACCAACTACGCGGGAAAGATATGGGCACTCGACGTCGTGGTATCAGCCGAAGCCTTCTTGACGTCAGCGACAGAGCGGCGCGCGCCGGGTTGGACTGCGTTAATGCAACTTCCTTTGTAATGGATGTTGCTAGGTCTGCTTCCGGCCGCACTCGCAATGTGCAGGTGTGCAATGGGCAATGGGCCCAGACCCCTGCGCGCATAGGATTTAGACTGGCGTGCTGACCTCTCTATTGTGCTTAGGTGGGGCTACGACGTGTTGATCTTCCGAGGCCAGGCATGACCCAGGAAAGTGTGTCCGGCCAAATGGGATCGAGCGTGTTGGGTTATGTGGTGCACCCCTACAGGGAAGTTTATCTATTCGAATAGCCGTGTCCCTCGGTAAAAGGACGACCCGGAGTTGTACCTTGACCTTATGACAACTAGAATCGGATACTTAATAAAACACACCCTTTCAAGTTCCATAGACAACCCGGTGATCGCTTTTCCACAGGGCGACGAGGGGAGGATCGCCGGGTAGGATTATGCTATGCGATACTACTTGGAGGACTTCAATCTACTCTCTTCTACATGTTGCAATATGGAGGTGGCCAAAAGCATAGTCTTCGACAGGATTAGCTATCCCCCTCTTATTCTGGCATTCTTCAGTTCAATCCACCGATATGGCCCTTTACACATATACCCATGCATATGTAATGTAGCTCCTTGCTTGCGAGTACTTTGGATGAGTACTCACGGTTGTTTTTCTCCCTCTTTTCCCCCTTTCCCTTCTACCTGGTTTTCGCAACCATATGCTGGAGCCCTGGAGCCAGACGCCACCGTCGACGATGATTCCTACTACATTGGAGGTGCCTTCTACTACGTGCAGGCTGCTAACGACGACTAGGAGTAGTTTAGGAGGATCCCAGGCAGGAGGCCTGCGCCTCTTTCGATCTGTATCCCAGTTTGTGCTAGCCATATTATGGCAACTTGTTTAACTTAGGTCTTTACTCAGATATTGTTGCTTCCGCTGACTCGTTTATGTCGAGCACTTGTATTCGAGCCTTCGAGGCCCCTGGCTTGTAATATGATGCTTGTATGACTTATTTTACTTTTAGAGTTGTGTTGTGATATCTTCCCGTGAGTACCTGATCTTGATCGTACACGTTTTCGTGCATGATTAGTGTACGATTGAATCGGGGGTGTCACAAGTTGGTATCAGAGCCAACTGCCTGTAGGAATCCCCCTTTCTAACTCCTTGGCCGAAGTCGAGTCTAGACATTGCAAAACTTTTACTAACATGGTTGTGTGTCTTACGGACACATGTCGCCATTAGGTGGTATTAGGATCTTTTATTCCTCGACATATACTCTGGGACTCTGACATCTCTTCTATTCGGGTTAAACGATTTTACTAACTGTGAGTCTAGGTTCTCGATAATACTTTCTCCCGGAGAGCCCCTTCAGTCGAGATGATCATCCACTGCACCAGAAGATTCGAAAGATCCCCTCCGACGTTCTCTCGAGACTTTGTGCCATTGTTATTGTGATTCCCTTCCAACGATAAAACCCCTATGGATAACCACGTACACTTGCCATTCTTACAATCATTCCCCGCTTTTCTTGTTATTACAAGATACCCCGTAATTCTCTTTATTGTTCCGAGAATACTTTGTGCCTACTGCCTTGCAGTTCCTTGCCACATGAATACCTCTACGGATAATTTCTTGCACCTATCGAGTATCCGCTCATCCCCAGTTAATTCATATATTTCACAAAAGTTTTCAAAATACCATCCGTTCTTCTAAAAATCCTTGACATCCTAATGCTCTTGAAATTCTTGCTTGCTAGCATTATGATTAATCCTATAAGTCTGGTAATCTTATTGGCATCCTTTGTCATTATCATTTTGAGTCCATTGATTCAATATGTTGCGAATGCTCGCAATTTTCAATCAGATCCTAGAATTCATACTCCCGGCTCAGACGTTATTTTTTTAGCATGAGCTGGATCTCGACCAATCAAATTGTCATCGGTTGTACCCCTAATCTTACTCAAGTTATACATCCTTAATCAAAGCATTTGCTTTTGATCCCTTGATTTTGTAATCATAAATTCCCTTACATCTGAACTTTGGATTAGTTAGTTGTTTCTATAATCCAGTGCCTTTACATTGTTTCTTCCTTTGATTGTGCCGGTACTTACATTAACAACATTATGGACCGTTAGATACTTTGTTGGATTTTATTTGATAGTGTCCTTCATATTCAATAATCTTCTGAACCGTCCTCGGATACATAGTGCCTTGGGTAAATGGTATCCTCTGCTTTCTCAACCAGGTGGTGCTTTCGAGCTTGTATGAATTACTCCTGGAGTTGTGGTATATGTTTCTAAGATGCCCCGATGGGTTGAACATATACCTTCCTTAATTTGTGTGAACCCAAAAGTCTTCATGGGTCATAACCTTCTGGTATTCCGCCAGTTCAAACTCTAAACATTCTTAACTGAGAGCGGTAAATGAGAAGTTGTATATTTGAGAAGTGGGAGTCGACCTTGAACCTTGCGTTCATGCCCATGGACACAATGCCGATCTTATCATGGATGCTTCTCTTAAGCCCTCTTTGGTATAAGTTCATCTTATATATGGGAATTGGTCCTTTACAACCATGGTTCCGACCATATTTTCTTCTTGTTTCCATTTCTCGGACAAGTTAGAGTACTTGCCTTCTGTAGATCAATACGCTTGCCCAATCTCTATTTTGATCTGCCTTCTTGTATTACCCCATGGTATCTCGAGGATATATCTTATGAATTTCTAATGAGGTAGTACCTTCCCTGTCATAGTGGCTCCACGGGTACTGGGTTGTCGTCAACCGAGAACATCGATAAGTGAATCGATTCCGCGCTCCGATATGATAACTCTAAGTAATTTTCGTTGCTTATGAGTTAAATAATCCTTCAATTCATTCCTAGCCTGATTGGTTATATCCTTATCGTGCTAAATTTCAACTGTGCTACCCAACCCTTCTTCTTAGAGCACAATTTTCGACGATGAGCGGAACTTACGTCGATCTTCCTCTTCATATCATTTCGCCTTGAACATCAAGCGCGATTCCGAGTTTGGGTCGTACACATGGTTCCAATAACCTTTTGCTTCATCATTCCTTTGACTTGATGTCATCGTCGATCGATTACATCTTCATGAAATCTCTTGACAAATGCGTCGTGATCATCATTAGCATTCTGAGCTCTTCCAGGATATCAATCGAATCCGTGATGAGAAATGCCATCCTTGCCCCTCGATGATTTGTGTTATCATTGACAACATTCTTGCCTTCCCCCAACACAAACTTGTTCATGTTTTGTGTTGTACCTTGATTTCCTTGCTATCTGGCTTAGGTTATGTTCTACCTTGTAGTATTATTGTCTTCTGTATCAAGAATCTTGTGTGGATTGCTCCACCTCTTAAGAATTATTGGTATAGTGATACTTCTCGCCATCTACATTCATCTCTTGGTCCCCGTGTGGTTTCTAACCGAAAAAATGACAATTGAACTATGATGTGCGAATTCAAAACTTCTACAACCCCATTGCTTTGAAGTTATTGGTCGATATTTCATTCTTAGACCGTTGGTTATCGAATCACCATTCTAACATTGACCATGCTACCTAAGCCCATATTTAGGTGCACCTTTCAACCAATGTTTAATTGTGTATGTTTTCCTCGAGCATACCTCATTATATCACTTGATCTGACAAATGTTATCTCCTTGTTCTCATAATTGTGGAAATCCATCTTTCGGAAATCTCAATGAATGGTCGATGAGTCCATTAGCCACCTCCTCATCCTCTCCTTGGTTTAATGATGAACTCTTGTTTTGGAACTCGCTTCCATAGTACTTTTCCCGAGAATGTTACAATGTCATCTCGTCAATCTGTGTTGCACCTTTTCTTCTCAGGCATCCTGAGTCTGAGTTATCCTGACACCAATCAGATCTAAATCTCGGTCAGATATGATGGTGAGAACATATTTCTAAGAGTTTTAACATTGGTTTTTTTATGTCTCAGTAAGGTGATGTCATGCCTAGCACATCTGGCTGCATGACCTATTGTTATAATTTCCTTTTTGGCAAGGTTAGTCATTCTTCCGTGAGGAAATTTTAGGACTTATTCTATAAGTTGTTCCTGATGGATCCATTGTGTTTCCAAAGTCTGATCTTCACCTGATGACCATGTCAATGCTATCTCAAAGCATGTCTATGGTACTCCAATTTTCAACAAGAACACTTATCCCAATGCTAATTGTTTCTTGCTCAATTATCCAAACACCGTTGTATGGGTAATGTCATGAAAATTTCTCTCCCCTACCTAAAGAGTTTTCTACATTATATCCTGTCATGGATATCATGCTCTGCTCGTCCTTGGGAAGGATATACCCTCGAAGTATGTGTTTAAACACGTTTTCCTAACCATTGTTCTGTTTAATCTGATAATCATATTTTCCTTTCCATTGGTTGGTTTAACGTTTCTTGTGATCTTCATGATCTAAGCAATAATATTCTCCTGCTTATGTAAACACCTCAGTGTACAACTCTATCAGTAGGACCCTGTTACTATTGTTGATGACATTCTGGTAACCATCGATGGACGAGAACTTTGCCTATTGGTCTGCCTCGTCCTAACGAGCAGGAAAATGGTTCTCTTCGTCCCTCGCCCTTGGTACCGACGTTGTTGCTGACATAACTGATAGCCTACCCTCTGACATGTATTGCTGTCATGACCGTGCAAGATGTCACCGTTCCTCCTACTTTTAATCCACATGGTGGGCCCATAACCCACAGTTTCACAGGATCGAAACTTGACTCTCCTGCACCCCCTGTTCCCAAGGTTCTTCCTCGCATGTGGCCTCGTATGTAATTCAGGAGCCACCTTCCGAGAGATCATCAAATTTGTTACCGGACACAATACTTATTCCCAATTGCTTTGAGCCCCATTCGAGCCCTGTTTCAGGCATCGAACGATTGCCTGCCCGCTCGAAACTTCCCATGATACCTCCTTACTTTGTTGTCGATATTTTTGTAAGTTTCAACTCGAGAGTTACTTTCGCCACCTTCCTCGATGTTATCGACCACATAGTTGACCTTGAATAGGTATGTTCTCCCGGTATGCCCACCCTTTATTCTTTCGTAAGTACGATGGAGCTCTTGAAGAAAGGATGCCGACTTCATCATGATGACCTGAAGCAGAGAAATCAAGACATCAATGTATTGGACCAGCCTCTTCGATAAGAGCAACCAAGGCTGAGAAGATTCGTTAGAATTTCGTAACCAGACCTTTCCCCGTCATCCACCTCTTAAATCTTGGGACGAGATTTCTTGTAGTGGAGGAGAATTGTGACACCCGGATAATTAAGCTACAGCAACCATCTACTAATGATGCCACGTCACCTCGATTACTGATCCTAATCTCGCGTTAGTTCGAAACCGGTTCAAATTCAAATTCAAAATCAAGCAAACAATAAAAGTTTTCAAATATTAAAACTAAAATGTTCGGGGTGAGCCAAATAATGCGTAGGTAAGTTTGGTGGAGAAACCACATTTTTAGAAAAGGTTTAATACTCTAAAAATATTTTAAACAATAGCAAAAACAATTAGTTAAATGCCTTTTACAATTAATAAAATATTAAACTATTTTATTTTCGTCACCAAACTCTTTTGTGGCATTGGAGTATGTTGAAACACTAAAGTAGATGCTAATTATATATTTTTATACAAAATTAAAACAAATTGTAAATTAAAAGAAAATAAATATAAAGAAAACGGAAATACGAAAAACAAAACCTAAAAGAAAAAAAAGGGAAAAAGGCCTTTCCCAGCTGGCCACCAGGCCAAGCCCAGCCGGCCTCCCCCACTGGCCCAACCGGCCGTCCCCATTCTCCTTATCTCCCCCGAAACCCTAACCCACCCCCACGACCCCCCACCCCCACGACCCCCCACTCCCTCGTTCCCTCCCCCTCCCGATCCGATCTAGATCGGGGGAACGACCCCGCCGCCCGGAACGAACCACGTCGCCACGCCCCACCCTCGTCGCCGTTGCCCCCTTCATCCCCGTCGTCTAGCTCCGTGGCCGGATCGACCAAGGCCGCCCCGACGCCGCGCCCCGACCCCGTCGCCACCACCACGACGCCGCCGTGCACCGCCGCCTCGCCGAAGGCCACGTCGCCGAAACGCTTCCTCGCCGGCATGCACCTCGTCACCGCGTTGCCGTCGTCTCCGTCTCCTCCTCGACAACCGCTGCCTTGACCCTATGGCCCGCGGTGAGGCTCCGGCCTTATCTCCTCCCTCTCCCCATCGACGACCGCACCGGAGCTCTGATCCCCCTCGTGCTCCGGCCACCCCCCACTGCTGCCGCTTGCCCTGTTGGATGCGCACGAGTGCTAGCGCTTCAACGCCCTCTTCAACGCGCCAATCCATCGTCGGACTGCGAGTCCCGACCCCATCCGCCCGCTCACCGCCGACCCCTGCCGCTGCTCCCTGCTACCGTCGTCGTGCCCAGCCACCACTGCCACAGCCCCGCGGCGCGGTTCCCCCTGTAGCTCGCCGCACTTCTGGCACCCTCATACTGGCGCACCCGCGCCCCATCTCCGGCCGCCACGGTCGGCCGTCCCGCCCGCTCGTGGCCCGGCCATCCTCGGTTGCGTGCACCCGCCCGGCGCTCCTCCCGAACCCCCCCTCACTGGCTGCCGCTCCGCCGCGCCCAGCCAGTGGCTCTGGCTGCCGACGCTGGTGTGCGTCGTGCGTGCCCAGCGCCCTCTAGGGCTCGTGCCCGTTCGGGCGCTCACGCCACTGCCCGCTAGTGTCCGCCCCGCTTGGCCCCGATGGGCCACTGCCTGGGGGCCCCACGCCCCTTTTGATTAAAATGAAAATGGAAATAAAAAATAATAAAAAAATGAATAATAATTTAATTAATTAATTAATTAAAGAATTAATTGACTTAATTAATTTTGATTAATTAAACTAAACAACTAATTAAACTAATTAATCATGATTAGTTAGTCTAGTCAATGACGAACGGGACCCACTGGTCAGGTTGACCAGTCAACCCCTGTTGGCTGCTGACGTCAGCAGGACATCATGCTGATGTCATAAATAAAATTTCGAATCAATTTAAATAATTAATTAAATTCTAGAAATTAATAAATTCTTTTGAAAATCATATCTTTTAATCCGTAGCTCGGATGGAAAAACTTTGTACATGAAAGTTGCTCAGAACGACGAGAGGAATCCGGATACGCAGTCCATTCGCCCACCACACATCCCTAGCATAGCAAACCTGCAACATTTCACCTTCGTTTCATATGTCCGAAAACGCGAAACACCGGGAATACTTTCCCGGATGTTTCCTCCCTTCGTCCGTATCACCTCCTACCGCGTTAGGGCACACCTAGCACCGCGCATTGTCTTGTCATGCACCGTCATGGTTTTGTTTGCATTATATTTATTGTTTCTTCCACCTCTTCTCTCATTAGACATCGAGACCGATGCCGCTGCTACCCAGTACGACTACGGTGTTGACGACCCCTCCTTCTCGGCTGAGCTTCCAGGCAAGCCCCCCACCCCCTGATCACCAGATATCGCCTATTCTTCTCTATACTGCTTGCATTAGAGTAGTGTAGCATGTTACTGTTCGGTTACTCCTATTCTGTTGCATAGCCTGTCATTGTTGCTATAGTCATTGATACCTTACCCGCAATCCTAAATGCTGAGTATAGGATGCTAGTTTATTATCATTGGCCCTACATTCTTGTCAGTCTGCCTTGCTATACTATCGGGCCGTGATCACTTGGGAGGTGATCACGGGTATATATTATACATACATACATGCAATACATATGGTGAGTAAAGTCGGGTCTGCTCATTGAGTACCCGCAAGTGATTCCGATGTGGGGGCCGAAAGGACAGGTGGCTCCATCCCAGTAGAGGTGGGCCTGGGTTGCCGACGGCCCCCGATTGTTACTATGTGGCGGAGCGACATGGCATGTTGAGACCACCTAGGCGAGAGGTGGGTCTGGCCTTGGTCGGCGTCTGCGGTTACTTCATAATAACATGCTTAACGAGATCTTAGTATTTGATCTGAGTCTGGCCACTAGCCTATATGCACTAACCAACTACGCGGGAAAGATATGGGCACTCGACGTCGTGGTATCAGCCGAAGCCTTGTTGACATCAGTGATGGAGCGGCGCGCGCCAGGTTGGACTGCATTAACGCAACTTCCTTTGTAATGGAGGTTGCTAGGTCTGCTTCCGGCCGACCTCACAACGTGCAGGTGTGCAATGGGCGATGGGCCCAGACCCCTGCGCGCATAGGATTTAGACCGGCGTGCTGACCTCTCTGTTGTGCTTAGGTGGGGCTGCGACGTGTTGATCTTCCGAGGCCGGGCATGACCTAGGAAAGTGTGTCCGGCCAAATGGGATCGAGTGTGTTGGGTTATGTGGTGCACCCCTATAGAGAAGTTTATCTATTCGAATAGCTGTGTCCCTCAGTAAAAGGACGACCCGGAGTTGTACCTTGACCTTATGACAACTAGAACCGGATACTTAATAAAACACACCCTTTCAAGTCGCATAGACAACCCGGTGATCGCTTTTCCACAGGGCAACGAGGGGAGGATCGCCGGGTAGGATTATGCTATGCGATGATACTTGGAGGACTTCAATCTACTCTCTTCTACATGCTGCAAGATGGAGGTGGCCAGAAGCGTAGTCTTCGACAGGATTAGCTATCCCCCTCTTATTCTGGCATTCTGCAGTTCAGTCCACCGATATGGCCCTTTACACATATACCCATGCATATGTAATGTAGCTCCTTGCTTGCGAGTACTTTGGGTGAGTACTCACGGTTGCTTTTCTCCCTCTTTTCCCCCTTTCCCTTCTACCTGGTTCTCGCAACCAGATGCTGGAGCCCTGGAGCCAGACGCCACCGTCGATGACGATTCCTACTACATTGGAGGTGCCTTCTACTACGTGCAGGCTGCTGACGACGACTAGGAGTAGTTTAGGAGGATCCCAGGCAGGAGGCCTGCGCCTCTTTCGATCTGTATCCCAGTTTGTGCTAGCCAACTTATGGCAACTTGTTTAACTTATGTCTGTACTCAGATATTGTTGCTTCCGCTGACTCGTTTATGTCGAGCACTTGTATTCGAGCCTTCGAGGCCCCTGGCTTGTAATATGATGCTTGTATGACTTATTTTACTTTTAGAGTTGTGTTGTGATATCTTCCCGTGAGTCCCTGATCTTGATCGTACACGTTTGCGTGCATGATTAGTGTACGATTGAATCGGGGGCGTCACACTCAACTGGGAATTGATCTTCTAGTTGAGAGTGTTATTGACAGAGTTCTTCAGTCACTGCCACCAAGCTACAAAGGCTTTGTGATGAACTACAATATGCAAGGGATGACAAAAACGATTCCCGGTCTCTTTGCGATGCTGGAATCAGCGGAGGTAGAAATCAAGGAGCATCAACTGTTGATGGTTAACAAGACCACTAGTTTCAATAAAATGGGCAAGGGACAGAAAGGGAACTTTAAGAAGAATGGCAAGCAAGTTGCCACTCCTGTGAAGAAGCCCAAAGCTGGATTCAAGCCTGAAACCGAGTGCTTCTATTGCAAAATAAATGGTCACTGGAAGCGGAACTGCCCCAATTACTTGGCGGATAAGAAGGATGCCAAAGTGAACAAGGTATATTTGATATACATGTTATTAATATGTACCTTATTAATGCTCGTAGTAGCACCTGAGTATTTGATATTGGTTTAGTTGATCATATTTGTAACTCGAAATAGGAGCTGCGGAATAAATGAAGATTGGCTAAGGACGAGGTGACGATGCACATCGGGAATGGTTCCAAGGTCGATGTGATCGCCGTCGGCATGCTACCTCTACATCTACCTTTGGGATTAGTTTTAGACCTTAATATTTTTATTTGGTGTCAGCATTGAGCATGAACATTATATTTGGATCTTGTTTATTGCGAGACGGTTATTCATTTATGTAACAGTCCGAGACCGACGCTCCAGATGCCTTCCATGTTTTTCGTTGTCGTTGTGTGATTTATTTGGTTATTGCATTCATCATTGCATCATTCGCATTGCATCTGCATGTTTTCACTAAAACTTGCATCCGTTCGTAGCTGCCCCTTCTCCCTGTTGCCTTCATTGACCATTCTGTTACCAATCGGGTTTTCGGTTCCCTCTTGTCAAACCGCCTATCCTCTTTGCAATGCATTGACCCCTCGCGTGCTAAACTTCCCTGAACCTGAATCGGGCAATCGTTACTGATGAGTCCGAGTCATCTCCGAGTGTCCCTCAAATATCTTCGGTTTCTTATTTGGGCTACCTAATCTATTTATCCACGACCGTCCGATTATGATCGGAGGATCCAAATCACCTTTCTTTTCCTATATATAGACACTCCTTTATCCATTTGTAGAACCACGAGATCCCTACCGATCCATTCCACCCAACCAAATCGCGCCGACCACCTTCCTGGTTTCTGTCGCCTCCCAACCACAGCCACCACCTCTCGATCCCCATCCATCCTTCCCCGCAGCTCCCCGCAGCCTCCTCCTCCTCGAGCCCGAGGCCATGCCTCCTCTGCTCGATCTCCCCTACCCAGCGCCTCTACCTCCCCTGTCTCCTGGACGCGTCCGGCCGCCGGCAGCCGACTTCGTCCGAGGCCACAGGAGCCAGCAGCAGCAGCGCTGCCCCGCCTGAGCTCCCGGCATGTGCGCCTCATGCCCGACCTTGCCACAGCTTCGCCATCCACCCGCGCCTGAGCTCCTCCTCTACTTCGTCCTTGCCGCTCGCTTGTCCTCCGATGAGCCCTGCTGCTGCTTCCCTTCCCGTGTTTATCTCCTTCCTTGCTGCTTCTCTGAATTTTCCCTGCCATGGCCCTGTAGGTCCTTCGCCGAGCTCCTGTTGCCGTCGTTCCCCGTGCCTTCGGCCCCGTCACTGACCAAATCGAGCCGCCCCAGGGTTCCTCCGTCCTCTGCTACATTCGATCCGGAGGATCCCGGCCGGAGTTGCCTGCGTCGACCTGTCCCCTGACGAGCTCGCCTGCAGCCGCTGCCGCGTCATGCTCTGCATCGAGCTCGAGCGAGGCACCGAACCCCCTCGCTCGCTGCATCCTCTTCCTCGCCTGGACACATCCTCGCCGGCCCAACACACCAACTCCAGCAGCAGGCCAGATTTGGCCCATGGTGAGCACCACCAGATCCAGTGCCCTGCGCACTGCTGGCCCAACATGCTTCAAATTCAGCCCAATCCTGTTTTTTTGGCTCTCACGAATTTAGTAATTTTCCAGGGAAGTTCTGTTTTACAGAAAAGTCCTTCAAATTCATGCATTTAATCACTTCATAACCATGCATTAGATTTAAACAAACTTTATATGTAAAATGATCAGAATTTTGCATAGAATAATAATATGCAACTTTCATCCATGTTCAAAATGTTTAAACTTAATGTTTGCATTAATTTGCATAAATGACATGTTAAAATGGTTTATTTCCTAACTAATTAACTGTAGCTCCGAATTAAATAAAATTTATATGTAAATTGCTTAGAAAAATGCATAGATTAACATGGTGCAATTTATTTCCCTGTTTACCAACTTTAAAATATGGTTTAGGCAGAACAGTAGCAAATTCGAATTATGCATATGGGGATTTTCCGGAATTGTTGTTTGTTATCTTCGGTCTCATTTAAACTTTTCTAAATAGTTAATTTATTTATGCTTCACCTCTTGCCATGTTAACCAACATTTAATATTGATGAGTAGCATAAACGAGAGTGAACTAAATAACTTGAATGTGGTGTTTCATCACTTAATTTGTAGTATTGCTTGTTGCACTCTTGCCATGCCATGCCTCATTAAAATGGACATGCATCATACTTAATTGTGCATCATGCCATGATTATGCTCGTTGGTTTGTCATGTTGTTTGCTTCTTTCCGGTTGTCTTCTTCTCGATAGTTCCGATTACATTGCGAGTGTGAGGATAAGTTTCACTACATTGGTTCGTCTACTTCATGGATTCGACCTTCTTCCTAGCGGAATTTCAGGCAAGATGACCGTTACCCTGAATATCACTACTATCTTTGGTTTGCTAGTTGTCTCGATGCTATCGCTATGTCGCGCTACCTACCATTTGTTTATCAAGCCTCCCAAAATGCCATGACAAGCCTCTAACCTTTTCCATCATCCTAGCAAACCATTGTTTGGCTATGTTACCGCTTTGCTCAGCCCCTCTTATAGCATTGCTAGTTGCAGGTGCAGTGCAGGTTGTTCCATGTTGGGACATGGATATCATGGGATATCACAATATCTCTTATTTAATTAATGCATCTATATACTTGGTAAAGGGTGGACGGCTTGGCCTTTTGTTTGGTGTTTTGTTCCACTCTTGCCGCCTTAGTTTCCATCATACCGGTGTTATGTTCCTTGATTTTGCGTTCCTAACACGGTTGGGGTTTATGGGCCCCCCTCGATAGTTTGCTTTGAATAAAAATCTTCCAACAAGGCGCAAATTTGGTTTTACCATTTGCCTAATAACAACTAAAACTTGCATATGGACTTTCTGGACCCCGAGGATAATTGATCAACAACCCGGGCCAGTGCTCGTCATGAGTGTTGGTCCAAACCGGGTAGACTGCAAGGCCACCACGGGGAAACTCGAGGATTGATTTTACTCGTAGGATGTCACATCCGATCGTGGCCTGAGATGAGATATGCACGACTCCTATCAGGGTGTCAGCATGTCGGGCGGTCTTGCTGGTTTTGTTTATCATTGTTGAAATGTCTTGTGAACCGGGATTTCGAGCTTGTTCGGGTTGTTCCGGAATGGAGGATTTTCCTCCGTGGATCGTGAGAGTTTGTGATGAGCTAAGTTGGGACACCCCTACAGGGTTTAATCTTTTTCGAGAGCCGTGCCCGTGGTTATGTGGCAGATGGGAAATTTATGATTTTCGGTTGTAGAGAACTTGACACTAGAAACGAAATAAAATACACTAACCGCGTGTGTAACCATGACTGTATCTTTTCGAGCAAGTTTGGGAAGAGAACATGGTGGGGTTATGTTTGACTCGTAAGTAGTTCAGGATCACTTGTTAATCATTAATAGTTTGCGACCGTTATGCATAGTTTCTCTTCTTACTCTTGTACTCGTAAGTTAGCCACCATACAATGCTTAGTGCTTGCTGCAACCTCAACACTTATCCACTCCATACCCATTAAGCTTTGCTAGTCTTGATTCCCATGGTAATGGGATTGCTGAGTCCTCATGGCTCACAAATTACTACAACCATAGTTTCACGTACAGGTAAAGTGATGCTTTGACGTGAGAGCGATGCTTGATTGTTTTGGAGTTCTTCTGCTTCTTCTTCTTCTTCTTCTTCGATCAAGGGATAGGTTCCGGGTTGGGAGCCCGGGATTAGCAGCGTGGATGTCGTTTTTCTTTTTCAAATGATTTCATCCGTTGTCGGATCCAGCTCTTCTGTATGATGATTACTATGTTTTGATGAATTGTTGTATTCATGTTGTAGCTTGTGGCGAGTGTAAGTGTAACATCCCAAAATTCTAAATTTTGGAATGTTATAATAAATAAATAGTTTTAATTGTTTGTTTGTCTGATTGATTGTGTGAAATGGGTGGAATTCGAAACTTTTTGAAAGATGAATGAGAGGGAATAAAAGGACTTTCCAAAAACTACCATCTTTGCAATTTGATGTCCATGAATTCAAATTAATTTCATCACAAAACCCTAGAGTGAAGATGATATGACTTCTTCCATTTGAAAAGAAAAGGGTTTTGAAAAGATTTGAATTCCATCTGAAAATATTTCAAATTTGAAACTTTATGCAACTCGATGATTTTCATGAGAGAAGATGAAATGAATTCTTCAAATTATATGAATTACGAGTTAGAAGTTTAAAAGAATCAAATTGAAAGCACTTTGAAGGTATTTCGAAAACCACTTTCATTTAGGAGTTATTTGCCTTTTACTCAAATTATTTTTCTCCTAAAAATAATTAAATGGAAATAAGGGTAAAATGATTCCCTTCAATGGAAAATTAGGAGAAAATAATTTTGAAATCATTTTGGTATTTTAAAAATATTTTTATTGGGTTTTATTGCAACAGTAGCACTGTTTGCTTTGTTTGAACTTGAAAAATAGTTAATGTTTTAGGAAATCTTTTTCTGAATTTTTTGACAACCAATCTGTCTATATACAATTTTTATTTATTTCTCTATATTTTAGTTTTTTCTATTAAAAAATGTTTGTTTTCGGCCGAAGCCATCGAGGCTCAGCTCCCTCTCTTTCTCTCCCCTATCAGGCCGGCCCACTTGCCTTACCGCACCAGGTCCAAACCACAAGCGAATTTGGCACATGGACATTGCTCCCTTCTTCCTCCTCACATAAGTTTCCCGTGCATGCCTTACCGTCCGTTTCTTTGGGGATTCGATCCCCAACTTTCCCCTCGCCCAAGACTACGTCCTATATATACCATAACATCTCCTCGACCGATTCCCCTAAAAAATTTCGCCCAGACCATCCTGAAACACCCACGCTTTCGAGTTGGATCTCGCCGGAATTCACGGAGTTCACCGGACGTTCTCGACGCCGGTAAGCCAACCCAGACCATCTTCTTCTACCAATCCAAGTCTCTCATCGATGTGCATCTATGTGACATCTTTTCTGCACTTCTTGTCCATGCCAGAGAGCTACTTCGGGCTCGTACGCCGACACTGGAGCACGGGAGTTCAGCGAAGAAACAAGCTTTCCCCGCTCGATGCCGGCGTTCCCGACAATCGACTCCAACACCCCGTAAAGCCCCACTCTGAGATACACCCGACCCACTCCTCCACCGCCGCCGAAGCTCGACGGAGTCGCCGCCCCACGTCGACGCCCGCCCCGTGTACGCGCACGCACGCTCCGTCCTCGATGTACTCTTTTGCTTCTCCTGTAGAAAAAAAGGGTTTGTTTAGATCGTTTTTTACTAGGTCGGTTTTTATTTTCGGTTTTAGATTGGTTTAGAATGAACCGCTCGCAGTTTTTTTAGCGCGTGCTAGAGTTTTAGTTATCTTACAGCCGACCACCGTATAGATTCGGATCGCACACCCCTGTACAGCCTGCTACGCAGCAAGCGCAACATCTGTTTTTTTTCTCGTTTCTGTTTTTTTTAGGTTCAGTTTTGTTTTTTTATATCTTTAGATCTACAACTCTGATTTTGATGATTCTTTTTTCTATGGTTTCACAAAAAATCTCATCTATCTACAGAAACCAAGGAAAATTATTTTTGAACTTTTTTATTTTGAATTCAAACAGATTTGTTACAAACACTAGATTGCTACGTATTTAAAAATAGCTTTTTGATTAATTCTGTTTGCTAGTGATCACTTGATCTTTTCTCTAAATAGTAGGCTTTTGCAACTTGTTTTATTATTATTTTAAATTAGGGTTTTAGGCAAAACAGTATGGTTTTGCATAGTTTAGGGTTATTTTTTGTTTCCTTAGTATTTATTTGTTTTTAACTAAAAACCTTTTTGTCTTTTTAATAAATTTAGTTTTGTTTCTCTTGTTGAACAGTGGACAAATTTTATTCTTCTTTTAAAAAATTATTTTCTTTAGTTTTGTATGAAATCTTGTATAGGTCATAGTTAGAGTTTTATAAAAGCTTTTTATGTGTTTCTTTTTGCTAGTAAAATTTTATGAGAAATACTTTATGTTAAATTAGTTGTTTTACATTTTCTTTTCTGTTAATTTATTAGTATAGAGTTTTATTTTCCTGTTAAGTTTTTTGTAGGACCAAAACTATTTTTATTGTTTGTAGAAAAGTCATAGACTTTTCCTTAGTAGTTTTTCTCGTAGTTTTCCTCGAAGTTATTTGGATTTTATTTGAGTTTCTTATTTAGTTTTCCTTGTTGAAATTGTTATTATGATTGCGAAAAATTGCTTGCTAGAATGATTGCTTATGTGAATGCAATGTTTGACTATATAGATTTTCAGTGGACTGACGAATAGTTCTACCAAGTCATTATTCTGAGAGTGTTATATCTTCATCAAGTAATACCAGGCAAGTTTACTTTGACCATGCTTTTCATATCTATGTTTTTATTGCATTTAGTGTGATCTTTGCAACATTCCCTTCAGTAGTGATATTGAATCCTTGTAGTTGAGTAGTATGCATGAGGTTGGAACCCATCACCCTGTTACCAAGCCCGGGACGTTATTTATTTTAATGCTACACTATAGTAGACAGGGTTGGTACGAGTGTTCAGGAGTGCTGTGAGAATGGAGGACTCTACGTCAATGACGACAATTTCATGATGGCATCAGCAAGGGACTTCATCGTCAGGACCTCAAGACTTCAAGACTTGAGACAAGAATTCAATACACACTACTGGGAGAAGGATGGATTTGATGGGCACCCTGGAGCAACCAGTGGATGGCCGGGATGCATGGAGAAGAGCCATGACATCTTGCGGAAAGCTTCACCCAGACTCAAAGAGACGGATGAATATTTCATGCCCGGAAGCTTACCTATGCAACTGCAAGTCACTATGGGCTCTGGCATGGTTGACCCTAGTGGTGACTCTGGCTGGGACGGTGCTAGCAGATGTAGAACTACGGTAGCATTGGATGAGCACCGGACAGTGGTCAGGGGAACTCTTCGGAAGACCATGTTTCGGTCTTTTTGTTCTTAGACACCCTGAAGTGCGAGAACATAAAAAGAGGGATCGAATCTTGCAGGTAAAGTGTACAAACCTCTGCAAAGGGTTTAAACCTAATCGATTAGCCGTGTCCCCGGTTATGGACAATTTGAGCCTCTGGACTTGGATCTATCTCGGAACTCTGAACACCGGATCGAAAACTTAACTGTGGGCAACTTATGATGATTTGGGCTATGAGACATCGGTTGGCGGAACCATGTCACTGTAGATAACTCTATAGTGAAGACTCGTGATTTCCTTTGTTGTACGGAAAATAAACCAGCTTCTACGCAAACAAAACTCAGACACAGAGCCACAAAAGCCATATTGCATATATATAGTTTTATCATCTGTTTTTCTTATTGTGATCTTGCCGGTACATTCAATGTACTGACCTATATGGCTGCAACGTCTCATGTTGCAGATATTTTTCTTCCGACAAGTAAGAGTACGATACAGGGTAATGGTCTACACTCAACTTGTCGATGGCGTTGATGGGACTCCACACCCGTTTGATTGTTTTCGCTGAGACTTATGATGTATATATCAGTTTTACGTTATTTATACATGTGATTGCACTTTGATATATATATTGATGTATTGTGTGTGCCAGCATACTGATTCAGGGATGACACAGATACACAGAGGCTTGACCGTTTGAGATTGGGTCGCTACAGATATGGTATCAGAGCACATGTTAACTGTAGGACGTGACCCTAGAAATCAGAAAGCCCTAGGACAGGATTTCTCCAAAACTTTATTTTCAAAAACACCCTTATTTCTCATCTCTTCTAATTTATCAAATGGTCCCTCTTACCTCAAATAGTTAGAATATACCCCGTTGCCTTTCGACCACACGGAGGATCAACTCAAGCGTGTCCATTAAGGACAAGATATCGGATAACTGATGGCCTCTTCAGAGTAATGAGTATTTCACCATGCATTAGAAGAGTTGAAGTTACAAGAGTTGAAGACTCCGAAGACTTGAAGAATTTGAAGACTCTAAAGATTTATTTGACCTTTAGAAGACCAAACTCATGTTATATATACTTACGTTAGATGCGACAATTTGTGAGCTGTCTCTTGTTTGATGTTTTTCCGAAAGCCACAAAATAAAACTCGTTTCTTCAAAACTATTGTTTGTATTGTGTGTACCTCTCCTCACCTTTCTTGTATCTCATCCCAAAACCTTTGAACCCAATAGATGATGAATGAAGATGGACATGTATTTCCAAGATTGATGACACATCCGGAGGTAGCACAGTGGATACGGATGTTCGACGTGATTTTGTGACAAAAGAAGAAAAGGTAAATATATTCTTTATAGCTTTATTTTGCAGGATAGAAGGGAAGAATGAATACGTACACATGGACTAGTGCGTGCATACATGCGTTGGCTGATTAGCCTTGTACATGGTGCATGGCAGAATTGCCTACGTACTAGTACATGCATGCATCGAAGAGCAAGTATTGTAGCAACGCCGCACGCAGCCTCTTTGGGCCGAGGGGAGCGGCAATACGTACAACACAGTAGAACAATGCTCATCCTGCATATACGTGACGGTCGCGACGACTACTGACACATACTGGCCAAACTCCACGTATAGCTATCAGCCCGGCTAGACGCGTACATCCCAAAGTTGTATCTAAATGCACTCATGGTCGTCGATAGGAGCGTGCGCCTCAAGAAGAGAAGATGCTGATAAGATTAGGCAAACGATTCATCTCTATCTAGTCCATAGAAATCGGAACAACCAAACGGCGGTTGCAACCAGCGCCATAGCTATCCCTCTCAACCTATAAATACAGAACACACCCAGTCGAGAGAACGGGGGCGGGGGCGTGAGAAAATAGCAACACATCGACGAGGGAGGCCAGCCGGCTGGAGACACGCCCATGCGGCTGTGTCGAGGAGATTGCATCGGAAGGAGATACAGGGAGGAGCCTATAGGGGCGTGTTTGGTTGCCCGCATTAGGCCTAGCCTGGCCCGAGCGCAAAGAATTTGGCCCGTTTGTTTTCCTGCATTCACTGTGCGGCCCGCATCGCATGGAACTTAAAGCACGTCCAGGCCAAGCCTAGGGGGAACGCACGATTCGGTAGTAGCTCGCGAGTCTGGCTCACGCGAGGCAGGGGAGGGCGACGTGCTTCTCCCCTCGTGCGAGCAGGGGAGATGGCGCGAGCTCGCCCGCCTCGCCGAATAATTGGCGGGAGGATTTCGGCTCACCTCCCGCTGCTCCACCCCCTATTTAGCCCCTCCCTCACCGCCCCAACTCCCGCCACCATTCTTCCTCTGTTCGCACTTTCTCGCCGACGCGCATCGCCACCGACGAGCAGGTAAGCGGCGCATCTTCATCGGTCGGCGGCACTACAAAAACAATACACTTCCGTGATGATACGTGTTTGTCACAGTAGGTCGCGTTTTCTGTCATGCATGTACATCCATGACGATTTTATGACAGAATCAAGATAGTCATACCTGTGCTGTCATAGAAGTGTTCCATGACATTACCAAAATTATCATCACGGAAGTGTCCACTTCCATGACGATAAATCGCGCGACATAGAAGTGCTTTCATCAAGGGTGACCGACACGTGGCATCCACCGTAACGGGACGTCGTCAACCGCCGTTAACCTATCGGGTCCGTTTTTTGGATCCGATAACCCGCTAACAGCCACGACCAATGCCGATTTTCCACATGTAAAATTCTCATTGGCTGACGGATCCACGCCTCAGCTCCGCATTGGCACAGGTGTCACTCATCCAACGGTCGAGATGGGCCTATGATATGTTGACACGTGGACCGGACCAAAAGTGGCCCATAAAGTTTAAATGGTCCGACCCAACCGAAGGCCCATAAGATTTAGCGGACCATAAAGGGCCGGCCCAGCTAAAGGCCCACAAGATTTTGTGGACCACAATGGGCCAGCCCAGCTAAAGGCCCACAAGATTCTGCATACCATAATGGGCCGACCCAGCTAAAGGCCCAACATTCTCTATTAAATCGGCCCGTCAACGACCTGTCCTAAAATTGTCATCAACGCGGCCCATGGTCACTTCTGGCCCGTTAACAGTTCGTTAAGTAATTGGGCCGAATTACGACCCGGTGTATTTCCGACCTGTTAAAGGTCTTGCTTCATTTGGGCCCATTTACAGGCCATCAAAGCTTTCGGCCCATAAACGACCGTGAAGGATTTGGGTCATATTCGACCATGTCTGCCATTCGGCCTGTTAGAGGCCCACTATAGATTTGGGCCACTTTCGGCCTGTTAACGCCGGACGAAAACCATGGACCATATGTGGCCCAACATCATATCGAGCCCATTAACAGCCCATATAAAAATGACGATAATCTAGCCCGACCGAAGTTTTGGCCTGTTAAAGGCCCATGTATTAGGTCGGCGCATTTACGGTCCGTCTGAATTTTGGCCTGTCAAGGATCCGCATCGTAAATGGGCCACCATTTCGACCTGCTAAGACTAGTGGGTTATTTGGCACAATCAGGGCCAAATCTCACTTTCGGTCTATTAAACGCCCATGTTTTTTATGGGCTCGAGATATTTATACTTGTAAACGGCCTATTTTTACTGAGGGCCCAAATTATGTTTAGGCCTGTTAAAGGCCCACTATGGGCACAGATCTACAAGAAAAATATGAAAGCTTATGCTGATTTAGGCCCAGATATTTTTAGTGGGCTACATGCCAATTCGGCCTGTAATCGTTTTTATCCTAATTGGAATATGCCCGACGAATGTTGGCATGTTGGGCTCCTACGAAGCTTTCGGCCGAATACATTACTAAGATAAACCTACACTATACAAAAATAGTGTCGTAATTACTGCAGCCTGTGGCAGCATCATAAATGTTGTATCACAAAAAAATAAATTCCAACCATACAACAAAAGGCCTGTGGCATAAAGTTTACAGTCCTTCTAGATAAAAGCACCATGAGATGTATAGAAGCACAGATCATTTGACATGAGTGCTAATGTTCCAGGCTGTAGAATCTGATGGAGCAGCACGATCTCCACCTTTTTTCCGCAATTGCTCTTGAACAACGAAGCGAATGTCTGATAGTCTGGTTTCAAAACCATTCATATCTTGATGACATTTGTCAACCACTATTCTTGTTTATGAAACGACGTCCATTAGGGATTGGACTTGTGTCTGGAGCACAGATATATCACTCTGTCTAGCAGGAAGATTTTGTTCAGTAGGCGATTTGGACGAGGTTACCTTGACAACCAACCTAGAATTACGCAGGAAGGTGCTTTTTGCACTGTTAGTGGAGAGATACGGACGCACTGCAGCAAGAGGTGACATTGTGCCTGTGGTAGCCTCATCATCTTCAGGTGGTTGTGGCTGTTCAATCATTTGTTCCATAGCTTCCTGAAAGTTTGAACTTGTAGATTAGTGTACCTGATAAGTTACTAATGAGACAAAAACAAACAAAGTAGGTTAAACGTTTATACATAACTTATTTTGGTGAACTACTGTAATACATTAGCATGTATTGTAGTGCCAACTACATAATAAAATCACTTTCGGAACATATGTCCATGTAGCATGCCTACTGTATTGTCTATTTCCTCACATTCTTTGACATCTAAGGATAAAGAGACATGGTTTAAAGTAGGATGAACATGGTATGACATCATTCATATCATGGGCAAACAAATATAAAACAAACACGCTATTTTATAATTGTGTGCGCACGTGAACATAACAACTAGATTACAGATCAATACCAAAAGAATATCCTTCATCTCTTTTAAACCATGTAAGGTGAAATGATACGTTAAGACAACTGTGTATAAAAGTGAACAGAGTAACTGACATTGGCTGCAAACCAAGTAGTTAAAACACATCACAGTACCAATCAGTTCAAGGCAGGAGGAGTAAGGACTTACAACAGCGGCTTGAACTAGTGTGCTCATGCCCTTCATCTTGCTGGTGTGGCAATCCTTGAAGATTTGCACTGCATTTGGTTCAGGTTCTTTTTGGTCTGCACGGTCTTTCCTCTATATTTGGAACAAGTCAATATAGATACGATAGTATGACACAAAAAAAGAAGAAAGTAGCAGCTATTTACAAGAGCCTCGCAGTGTGCAATATAGCTACGAGATACTGTTGTCTGTTGTAATTTCACTTTAGAACGGTTGGTTTTGTTCTTCAAACAGTTAGCCTAGAAGAAGATACACTTGTAAGGCACATACATAAATACAAGTTCAATATGTGGTCTGATCAAATACATATAGCCTACCTGATACTTTGGATCAGACCAGTGTTTAATGAGGGTTGTCCAGTCTTCATCTGTAACAGATTCCACTGGAGATGTTTGGGCGATTTCATTGTTAGCCTTGCCTTCAAAGTGAGATTTTCTAAGGTGGTACCGATACTGTCGCAGAGCAGACTGAAAAACATGAGTGCATGCTTGTTTAGTTGCATCATCTTTCGGATCCAACTTGAACCTCATCCATTGAAAAAAGAATGTGAGTCTTATTAGGAGGAAGCTAGAAAGTATGGGACAGAGCAAGACAATATTACTAATTGTGATGAATAACATTACTTACGGATAAATGGTCAAGGAAGGTGTTAAACTAGGTATTGTCTTTCTCATTCCTGTACTGGATCCATGTTGGGAGGATACGTGCATGACACCTAACGGCAACGGCTGCCTCTGATACTAACTTGGCTGACTCTGTAGCATCACGTGGCCTTTTTAAACCTGCCTCAAAATGGATCTCCATTCTTCCTCCTTTAGTTTTTTTTAATCTGTCAAGCATTATCCCTGATGTCTGTTTCCGCTTGCACCGTGGTGCTAGTTCAGCAACAAATATGGAAAGTGTTAGTGTACATCAAACTATGAGAGTACACATAAAGGAGCATGCAACTGCAACTTGACTCGGTCAGGTACCGTCTTGGTGTTGATGCTCATGAGGTTTGTCTGATCTTGCCAAGTCCTGTTGTGTCAGCAGTGCTTTGGAAGTAGTGTTAGGTGTGAAGGCAGCTTGGGAACTGGCCAGTTCTGGAGCAAACGAATGAGTAACTCGTTGAGATGCTGGTACAGTTGAAGCGGATGCTGCAGCTGGTGGAGCAGGTGATACTGTGTTTGTAGATTTAGCTGGTGGACTTGGACCTTCTACTGCACTATAAGTACCAGCAGAATCTCGACAGCAGATCCTTTTCCGTTTCACCCGATGAGTAACAACACTCCCTACTATATTATTTTCCTTGCTCTTTTTTGACTTTGCCATGTCAAGCTGTACCCACAACACAAAAGAATAAAATCACTCTTCAGAACTCATTGATGCATGATACAGACAAGTAATACTTTGATGTAAGACAACCGTATGAGGATGGAATATGTAAGAAAAATAGGATGGCATGACATGTTCACAGCTACAATGTGCAAACTAAGCAGAAGGATTTTCAAGAAAATAGAAGTAATGCAAGCTAGACACCATATGAAAGATGCAACCAATATTACTCTTCCAAGTTAAAAGTGTCTTGTCATAAGTGGCAATTCGAAAAATTAGAAGTTGTACAACGTAGAAATCGATGCAAGATGCAACCACTATCAAACTGCCATGTTAAAAGCGCCCAATCATGAGTGACTGATGCGGGATACACAACAACAGTACTTTGATGTAAGAACATGGTATGATAGATAGATACAGTGTATTCTAGACACAGAAAGCCGTGTCATATGCACATGTATAACGTATAAACTCAGCAAGTGAAATTTAATCAAAATAGAAGAAATACAGGCTAGACAACATATGCAACATGAAACCAATTATCACACTGTCAACTTAGAGCAAGCACCTGCGATGGTGGAGTACGGGAGATGAACTCATCATGTAGACTTGGGACTTCAACTTCATTAGCAGTAGCAGTGGCAAATCTAGAGAGTCTCTGTTTGCGTTGGTGCGGAGGACCACCAACATCCCCTCACTTACTCTTTTCCTTCCTATTTTCTGATATTGCCTTATGAAGTCAAAACCACAAGAAGATGAATAAAATTAGCTCTGCATAACTGGTTGATGCATGATACAGGCGAACACTACTTTGATGTAAGGCAAGCGCAAGATAGGAGGATGGAATTATACAAAAAAAGACAGCGTTTCATATTCACACGTACGATAGGAGGATGGAATATGTATGAAAAAACAGTAAACGGAAGGCATTTCAACAAAATTAGAAGAAATGAAAGCTAGTCACCATATGAATATGCAACCAATATTACTCTATCAGGTAAAAAGTGTCTCGTCGTAAGTGCCATTTCAAGAAATTAGAAGCAGTACAAGCTAGAAGACAATGCAAGATGCAACATCACAGTCCCAAGTTAAATGTGTCTTATGGGTAAGTGATCGTTGCAGGTATAAGTTGTAAGCTATGCAAATGCAATTGTACATAATCAGAAGCAATACAAACTAGACATCATACAAAAAACGCAACCACGTATAACAGTTCCAAGTAAGAGCAAGCACCTGTGATGGTGGAGTAGGGGAGATGTGCCCATAATGTGCATGTATGTTCTAGAAATAGGAACACATGTCATATTCACAGGCATTATGTGTAAAGTAAGAAGATGCAATTTAAGTTAGAAGCAATACAAGCTAGACATCATACGCAACATGCAACCACATATAATAGTGCCAAGTTAGAGCAAGCACCTGTGATGGTGGAGTAGGGGAGATGTGCTCATCATCTACACAGCTATGTTGACTGTCCAGCCTTGTGTTGTCTTGCGAATCTTGTTGGGAGGATGGCGGAGTAGAATCTGTAGAGACCCCCTATTTGAGTTGCTCCAAAGGACCACCATCATCCAATGCCTTGCCAATTTCCTTCAGCTTTATTGATTTTGCATTGTGAGGTCATACCGACAAGAAAAAGGAATATAATTCGCTCTTCAGAACTCATTCATGCATGATACTAATGAAGACTACTCTGATGAAAGGCAAAGTCATGATACGAGGATGGAATATGTACGAAAAAATGGACGGCTTGACATATTCACACCTATGATGTGGTAACTAAGCAGAAGACACTTCAACAAATTAGAAACACTGCAAGACACCATATGGAAGGTGCAATCAATATCACTATGCCAAGTTAAAATTGTCTCGTCAAAGGTGGCGTTCATCAAACAAGAAGCAATACATGCTAGAAATCATATTCAAAACACAAACCAATATCACACTACCAACTTAAAGGTGTCCCATCATAAGTGAATGATGCTGGATACACAAGAAGAGTAGTTTCATGTAAGAACATGGTGTGATAGACAGATATAGTATATACCAAAAATAGGAAAGCGTGTCATATTCACATGTATCATGTGTAAGCTAAGCAGATGCAGTTTACACTAATTAGGAGCAATACGAGCTAGACACCAGATGCAACATGCAACCAGATATCACACTGCCAAGTTAGAGCAAGCACCTTGGATGGTGGAGTAGGGGAGCGGAGACTTGGACCTTGTAATGCACTATCAGTACAAGGAGAATCGGTACAAATGCTCCGTTTACGTTGCTGCAGAGGACCACCGTCATCGCCTTCCTTACTCTTTTCCTTCCTCTTTCTTGATTTTGCCTTGTCAAGTCAAACCCACAAGAAAAAGGAATAAAATTTGCTCTTCAGAACTCATTGATGCATGATACTGACGAACACTACTTTCATGTAAGGCAACCGCATGATAGGAGGATGGAATACGTATGAAAAACAGGACGGCATGACATATTGACATGTATAATGTATAAAGTGTAAACTAAGCACAAGGTGCTTGAACTTGTTAGAATCAATGCAAGCTAGAAACCATATGAAAGATGAAACCAATATCACTCTGCCAAATTAAAAGGGTGCCCTAACAAATGTATTTGACCAAATTAGAAGCAATACATGGCAACACCCTAGAAATAATATGCAATATGCAACGAATAAAGGTGACTCATTGTAAGTGATTGATGCAGGATACAGAAGAGAGGTAGTTTCATGTAAGAACAAGGTTAACACATAGATGTAGTGTGTACCAAAAATAGGAAGGCATGCCATATTCACAGGTATAGTGTGTAAACTAAGCAGATGCAATTTACCCTAATTAGAAGCATTACAAGCTAGACATTGTATGCAACATGCAACCACATATCACACTGCAAAGTTAGAGCAACCTCTGATGGTGGTGTAGGGGAAGTGCGGTCTTCAAGTACAGAGCTACGTTCAATATCTTCATTTAGGCTTGTTGTTTCTTGAGAATCATGTGGAGAGGATGAAATTGCATTCTTTATAAGAGTATTGCTTCTCATATTAACCCACGCGCCTGAGTGTCTCATCATAAGCGATAGATGCAGGATACACAAGAACAGTAGTTTGATGTAAGAACATGGTGTGATAGGCAGATGTAGTATGTACCAAAAATAGGAAGGCGTGTCATATTCACATGTATAATGTGTAAGCTAAGGACATGCAATTTAACAAATAGGAGCAATACAATCTAGGCACCATATGCGACATGCAACCAGATATCACACTGCCATGTTAGAGCAAGCACCTTGGGTTGTGGAGTAGGGGAGATGAGATTTGGAACTAGCACCGCAGTATGAGTAGCAGGAGAATCTGGAGAGATCATCTGTTTCGGTTGCTCCAGAGGACCACCATCATTACGTGCCTTCGTCCTTTCAGATTTTGCCTTGTCAAGTAAACACACAAGAAAAAGGAATGAAATTCACACTTCCAAATTCGTTGATGCATGATACTGACGAACACAACTTTTATGTATGGCAACCACATTGTAGGAGGATGGAATATGTATGAAAAACGCTAAGCAGAAGGTATTTCAACAAATTGGAAGCAATGCAATCTAGACACCATATGAAAGATCCAACCAAAATCACTCTACCAAGTTAGATGTATCTCATTATAAGTGGCACTTCAACAAATTAGAGGCAATACATGTTTGAAATGATATGCAAGATGCAACCAATATTACACTGTCAACTTGAAGGTGTATCGTCAGAAGTGATTGATGAGGGATACACAAGAAAAGTAGTTTGATGTAAGAACATGGTTAATAGAAAGACGTAGTATGTACCAAAAACAGGAAGGCATGTCATATTCACAGGTATAATGTTTTAACTAAGCAGATGCAATTTACCCTAATTAGAAGCATTACAAGGTAGACACCATATGCAACATGCAAACACATATCACACTGCCAAGTAAGAGCAAGCACCTGCGATGGTGGTGTGGGGGAATTGCGGTGATCAACTAGAGAGCTACGTTGACTATCTTCATTTAGCCTTGCTGTTTCTTGAGAATCATGTGGGGAGGATGACACTGCACTCTTTAAACGAGTAGGGCGTCTCACAATAACCCACTCGGGTGACTGTCTCATCATAAGTGACTGACGAGGGATACAAAAGAGCATTAGTTTGATGTATGAACATGGTTAATAGACATATGTAGTATGTATCAAAAACAGGAAGGCATGTCATTATCAAAGGTATAATGTGTAAACTAAGCAGATGCAATTTAACCAAATTGGAAACAATACAAGCTAGACACCATATGCAACATGTAACCACATTTGACAGCGTGAAGTTAAAGCAAGCACCTGGGATGGTTGTGTGTGGCAATTGAGATCATCAACTGCAGAGCTACGTTTACTGTCTCCAACTTCTGACACAGCACCCATTAGAGCGCTAAAACGCTTAATGCTTATATTCGAATTACACAGGAGCGACTTCTATCTTTTCTTTTCTGCATTCATCAACACCGTGTCAGAGTCTGAAATACCCATGCATAAAAAAGAATAGTGTGAATATGGGTGAAGTGTGTGCACAATTAGTACAGTGTAAAGGTAGCAGATAGCAGGTCGGTGAGAAATAAATGACGGGAGACATATGATAGCTCTACAACACGCATGGCACACTAAATTATTACAGGATTCTATGAAAATAACAGTCGACTGAAAGCAAATAGGTCACTCCATTTTTTCTGCACTGTCCGATGTAGAAAGAACGGGCAGATTGCCTTCATCTACCTCCAGCCAGTCAGTGTTGATGATCTTCCTCGAAACGCCAGCAACCACTGGCCCAGTATTCCTCCCCTGCCTGCGCCCTCCCCTTGACCTCACCGCACCGCAGTGCTTGGCACCGCCCCCCGGCCATCCATTCAAGCCCCGCCGACCTCCAGATCAGGCGCAAGCAGCTCCTGCACCCCACACCCCTATGATAGACACCGATGCGCCGCTTCCCTAGGGAACATGCGGACTAGGTGCTCCGTGCGCCTAAGCAGGTGCTGCTTCTTTTAATTGTGGTTCGACTGACCCTGAATTGAAATCCAGGCGGGCTACTGACCTCTAGCAAATGTGAAATAGTAAAGGGGAGGAAACCTTGTGCATTTAGTATCACGAAGAAGATGCAGTAAGAAGCGCTCAACTGGTTTCTTTCGTGGGATGAATACGGTGTGAGCGGAGACGTAAGATTTGCACAAATAAGGGAAGAGGAGTACCTCTTTCTGCTGGCAGTGCTGTGTCCTCCTTCTATTTTTCCAACGATCTTCTTGTGGTTCACCGGAAACCAGAAGTTGTGGAGGACGGTGCAGCCTTGGACGAACCCATGGCCAAGTTGTTGAGTGTGGTGCGGTGGGCATCTGTCGGCGGCGGGGAAGAAGATCCGAGGCGACGAACGACGATGTAGTGGGAACAGCTCCAGTGCGGTGGACGGTTGCGACAGTGGAGCGGTAGCAGTGAGGCGCAGGACGGCGTGGTCGGAGTGGTTCTGGTACGGCGCACGTCGGCGTCGGCGTCGTGGAGGCAGCTCTGCCTCGGCTTCAGCTGCTAAGTCCTTGAGAGTGTTGCGGTTGCGGTTGCGTTGGACGACGACGTCGGGGTACCGGCTCTGGCGTGATGGAGGAGGGCGGCGGTGGATTGACCCCTATGGGGTGGAGGACAGAGGAGGCTGGGGTTTCACGGCTGGTGGAGAGGGCGTTTTGGTGCCCACGGAGTATGAATGGGGAAACGGAGGGAAGTGGGGAACTAAGGGGGAACAATGTTTCAGTTTGAGATGCGCTTGTTTGAAATTTGGGGAAAGTTACAAACTTTGCCCCATCTAAAATTTCGGACATATTGCGGGTTGGGGGTAGGACAGTAATCTCAGGTGTCCCAAATGTGGGCGGGATAGATTTCGGCCGAGCACATGGGTGTTTAGGCACCCACGGCGTATGAATGCTTCTCGGAGGTGGTTGAGACTGGCGTCTTGATGAAGTTATAAATCTACCCCGATTTAGACCTTTGGACATCGGGCCGATAGGCTACACAGGCCAGAGTGATGACAGTAATTTTCTACCACCAAACATTAGTCTCGCGCGGTTTCGGGTGACCACAGGCCTATTTGGCGCTTCGTTCAATATTTGGGAGCAGAAGCATTAACGTTTTCGGTTCTCTTGAATTGAACTTTCAGGATTTGTCAAACTTCACAAATCTTTAATCTTGAAAATCCTACAGCTACGATTATTTTGGAATGGAGGGGGTATATTTGAATATACATTGTACACGAGTATATATTAAAAAATATGCAACTTACCTCAGTTCATGCATGGTTCCAGATATAATCTCCTTGGTTGCAAAAAAATGTTAGATATGCGTACGAATATATATAGAATGTTCAAACTCACAACAAAGATTGATGCCCCCTTTTACATCTGATTTACAAATGCCATTATCTCGGGCTCAAATAGATGAATGCACTTCCTATGAATTCGAATCTTCGAAACCCCCTTTATGTTGAATTTGACATGTATTCTATTTCGTAGATAGCAATTTGGAATGTATCCATGCAAGTGACAAATGTATAAAGTGCTTCACACTAACAACATGGAGTGCACTAATTAATGTTTATATATGAATTGCAAAAGCATCCATTGCCTGTATTTCAAACCGCTCTCACTCTGTGGATCGATAATATGAAATAAACACATGCACATGCTAGAATTCAATAGAGTATGGGTGTCTGATAGACCGATTTTCGTCCATACACAATTTGCAAAATTCATGATCTCATCCAAAAATAATAATGCCATTGATATTTTAATTTAATGCTTAGACCCGCCTTTTACACGTAGATGCACTAAGCCTCGGCCCGTTCTCACAAACGCGTTATATATCTCTCTATCTAACGCATAAGTGCACACACTTTATATGCATCGGAATTTCTGTTTCACACATGCTCACAATCTCTCTCAGGGTGTCGGTTAGTCTCACGCACATGCTCTCTCTGTTTCTCTCTCTCTAACTACTATCTACCACTCTTTTCATTAATATCAGGTGGAAAACACTATTTCTCTCACATGCATATATACACACGCACGATCTCTACTAGCCCTCTATACGCACATATATGTGCCTACGTGTCTCCCGCATGCACATTATCTTTAGGCCCCTCTCGCACACATTGCCCCCCAGACACACCTCTCTCTTAGTAGTTGGCAGATATGATTTCATCATATCATTCAGTAGGATATCCCTGGCTGTTATGCTGGATGGTCATACGAGGCAAAGTTTTACCCTAGTTCGGACCCTTGTAGTTGAATAAAGAGCCTACTCCTGGTACTATATATTAGTGATAGGGGTGTGTACAAAGTATACATGAATACTATGCATTGTGCGTGTGTGTATACTATCGACAAACTAGCCCCCAAGCTTCTGTAACATACTAGGGGCCTAGGGTTACAAATCATATATAGTCGGCTTATCACCAGTGGGGATAGAGTCCTCCGCGACTCTGGTAGCTTCGTGTTGTACGCCAAGTCCTCCACATGGGTCTTCGTATAACGTGTCTTAGTCCAACCTATATGTGGTGCAGGATGGAACCGACCCATGAGTCTTCATGTTGACCCACCACAACTAGAAATGATGTGCCCACCACACCACACATGCAATCGGCCACTAAGAAAATAAGCATATACTAGTACAACGGTATCTAGCTCATGATACGTCTCCATATTTTGTTGATGACACTGACGGACTTAGCATTTGATGCGTGCTCCGTATTTTGTTGGCGACACTTACGGTCATTGTATTTGAAGCGAAAGCGTGATATGGTCACTGGACTTCAGAATAAGCTCATCACGGTCACCACATACATTTTGTCGTGCTAACCAATGTTTTCTCGAGCCCACCAAGGTTAAAGTCTCGGTGCTCGCATTTACCTTGTGTTAATCTCAATATTTTCCGGCGATGTGCATTCAGTGGGAAGAGACGTTCCACTCGACTACGAGGCACCTATGGTGACTTCGTAAAATCTCAAGATCATATATGCTGGCCCACTCTCTCAAAGGTGCTCATAGGGGTAGGGTCCGCGTGTGTGCGCTTATAGCGGTGAGTGCTTGTGCGTATATATGAGCCCTTGCTTCTGTACCGTGTTAAACAAATACATGTCATGATTATACAGTCACTGGCTCACCCGTACAAGTCCGTATTTTGTTGATGACACACTCAATTGACCAGTCAAACGTTCCACGTGGCGCAACTAGTGTTGCACCATCGGGGTGCGTAACCATGGGGCCCACCTGTCAGCCCGTATATGTAAGAAAGAAAATGGTAGTTTGAGTCTGTACTATGTTAATAAAATAGGAGTACATTTTAGGGTGATCATACGGTCACTGGCTCACCATACAGCTCCATAATTTGTTGATAACACGATCAGGTGACCAGTCAAACGGTCCACATTCAGCAGCGCACAATACCATAGGGCCCACCCGTCAGTGCGTATATGATGGACAGAAATGGTAATAAATTAGTGGTCGGTGGGTATTCGAAGTCGTGAGACCTCTGGTTGGGGGGCGTTGATTGGGCGGTGGGGTGGGGATCGCCGGAGAAAAAGCTCGGCACGGGGGGGCCTAGAGGGATGGCCGGTGCAGTGGCGGACCGGCGGTGGGGAGTGGTTTCGAGGAGGACGGGGCTACGTAGCGGCGTGGGCTGGCCGTGCCGCGGGGGCCAGCGGTTCGGACGGTGGTGGCTGGCGGCTCAGTGGGGTGGAGTTTGATGATAAACTGGAGGCCCTTGATTTCGTATCCAATGGCTGGAAAGTCTAATGACCAGAGATCAAAAAGTCAGTCGACTGACGTGTAGCCTCACCCCGTACGTACACATGCACACACGCAAGACATGCACCCATGCAGGTGTGCAACACTGACACGTACACATAACGTACACACGCACGCATGCTGGCATGCAACACTGACACGTACACATGCACTCACGAACACACGCACGTACGTACCCATGCATGCAACACTAAAATGTACCCTTGCACGCACGCAACACTGACATGCCTTCATGCATACAGCACACGACGCAAGACACACGCTCAACCTATACGTGCATGCACCCTTTGTTAAGGACATGGATTGTTACGGGTATTAATCAATCTTATCTGTGATAAGCAGAACATTGATGTTTGCAGCGGTCTTTATGAATCACAATGTATCGAACGGGCTATCAACATAGTAGGCTTATCTACATGAAAAAGATGACGTCACACTCAATGAACAATCATCGGTTTATGAAATGCCCGCTTCTGACCGCCCTGGCCCACCAAAGGTTCCTCTGCTATGTGCTGCCTGCATTGGGTCACTGACATGCAAGCCATGTACCCAAAGAGCCCACACGTCAGTCGAAGAACGACGCGGTGTCCTAGGTTAGAGTCGAGGGTGCCACTTGCAGCACGCCCGGCTGAACACGCCTCCTTCCCGCATTCAAACGCCTCCATGAAACCCGCCCGTGTGGAAGCCGAGAAAGACACTCTGGACACACGTCTGTTCATGACCGGGCCGGCATTAAACGCAACGCCGGCCGAGCTCCTCCCGTCCGCCGTCTATTTAATCTCCTATTTAAACGAGGCCAAACGCCGGCCAAGAATCGCACACCTCCGCCGCTCCCCTATCTCCTCCTTCACCATTTTGTCCACTCTTGCAATGGCTTACGAAGAGTAGTTATTCCGCATCCAAGCCAGCTGGGTAGCCCACCGGATACGAGCTATGCAGCTCACTGATCCACCTCCCTCCCCTCGCCTGATGGAGCCAGTTGCCGCCCCAAGCCGGCGCACGGTTCAGCAACTCGCCGCTCCAGGCCAGCTCGATGAGGAGCGGCGCACGAGCGTCGTTGCTGCCGTCCACGCCGCCCCGTTTCTGTGGCCGAGACTTCCATGCCGGTGGCCGCGCCATGCAAGCAGCGACAGAAGCCGGGTGCATGGAGAGCGACGAGTCGGTGGCTAGCGCCTCCGCGTCCGCCACCATCATCAAGGAGAAGTAGAACACGGGAGGCCGCTGCCGCTTGGGTCCCGTGGAGGCCACCGCGGAGGCGACAACGGCGTACACAACAGGTGTCTTCCCAGATCCTTGTGTTGCGAGGACCTTCGTCGACCCCGCATGGGCTCCACGGAAGAGGGGAATGTTAGGATGAACTCAAGCCGGTGCCGGCCATGGCGAAGTAGTGGCCGGTGATGAACTTGAACCGGTGTCGGCCACCATCATCTTCGGCATCAGCCAATGATATAAGTTGGGCAGTGGGAAAGCGAGCCATCCTTTGCGCTAAAGCATATACCTCTGGGGCTCCCGGCAGTCCGGTGATCGTGCTGCCGGACATGAGGAACACAAATCAATCGGTGGGCGATCATTTAGGCCAGGTATTATATACCTGTGCTGTCCAGAACTAGCACCGCGTTGTTCATTTGAATGTAATGAAATCCGTCATGTTTGTATGAAAATCCAGTATTTTATATGATTTCCGTCGTTGTTATATGAAATATCAGTTTGTCTACATGTTTGCGTGAATTTCGTCCGGTTGGTTGAGTTGCTGTCATAATGTGTGTAACTATGGTTGGATGGCGCAATTTGCGGGTCGCCGGTCGGTCTGCGGGCGGCTCGGGCAGCGTTGTGGGACAAAAAAACACAACTCGTGTGAGCTCGTCTCCAACCTGCGCGCTAGAGGATGCATGAGCACCCGAGCCATTCCTCGTTCATCGGTGGCAAAGGCACCGGTGGACAAAAGGGCCCCAATATTTTGGCTACCCCAGGCAAGATCCAAACAGCCCCTCCCAACATATTGAAATCCCTCGTTCGCCGTGGAATTTTGCCATGTGTTGTTTTCATGGACTAGCAAGATGCCCGTGCATTGCACGGAACATCAAGATGCATTTTTTTACAAACTCCCGCATGCATGCAAGGGATAATTAATGTCCTCCTTTGCTAGTACCACGAGGCAAACACCGTAAATATTGCATCGATTAGTGTTAGTGGCCTTGTATATCTGCAAATTGTAATTTTGATAGTGGCCCCTTGTATATAAAAATGGAGGGAGAAAGATGAGAGATAAGGTGAGGAGGAGTGGGGCGTGGTGGTGACTGGTGGTCGGACTGGGCGGAGGCATGGGGATGGACGGCGCATTATGTCTAGGTTTGTATCTCTCTCACACACACCCACGTAGGTGAGGGACGTGCACGAAGAGAAGAGGTGCACGCACGGCACACGTACTCCCATCTCTTTCCCAACCACGCCCGCGCGGGTACACGATGGAGCTCATTTCTGTACGAAAAGGCAGCCCACGTGGTAATTTGACACGTGTACTAGTTGTCCACTTGGTGGAGGGAGGATCGTCTACCACAGGTGAACAAACAAATTGCGACTTGACGTGTTATGTTAAAAAAGAGGCAAACCATGTGGGGCCTACCTTAGAGGCAAGGCTCTATACACTGGAGTACTTTTGATGTGTCCCGTCAACTCGCAGAACAAGGAGAAGCTTGCTTAGTACACTGTCTCCCCCACCCACGGGCGCGGTGGCTCGCAGGATGAGGTGAAGCTTGCTTACAAGTAGTGGTAGTAGTAGTAGTAGTAGTAGTAGTAGTAGTAGTAGTAGTAGTAGTAGTAGTAGTAGTAGTAGTAGTAGTAGTAGTAGTAGTAGTAGTAGTAGTAGTAGTACTGTACGCCTTACGCCCGCTCCCTCGCCCACGCGCGCGGTGGCTCGTAGCACGAGGAGAAAATTTTACTACTCCCTCTGTTTACTCCTCGTCCCTACTACGTACCTTGGTTAGAGAGATTATCATATTGTTTGGAATATATATGTCTTTAGTACTCCCTCCATTTACTTATACAAGGCCACTATAAAAAAATACATTTTGCATCTATACAACGCCACAAATAGTAATCGAGACAAAAGTTACTACTCTCTCCTTTCCAGTTTATGGCTCAATTTCAAAATCTCTCCAACCAAGGTAGACGGTGAGTGGTCGAATAAATTTTGTAGTTTGCACAAGTAATTAGTACGCTCGTTTTTCTCAAGAAGTTATGTTTACCGAGGCATTAATTAGGACGAATGCATGAATGACCATTAAATTTCCATGAACTTCTACATGCATTGGTGACTTTCCTCTTGACACTGCTTGCATCGGGTGATCTAACGCACCTCGAAATCCAACATGTAATGATACTACTACTAGTAGTAGAATTGAGACTTATCAAACGGAAAACGAATGTTTTTTAGATGAGCCCTATAAACCCTAGTGGGGTACGTACTCCGTAAAAACAGATTTTTCCAAAACTAAGTCGCTCCCTTTCATGAATTATGTACTTCCTGTCACCGACATGTGGGACATATAGCAACCGGGTAGACGTGTCAAGCACCAAATAACACTGCAGAACAGCAGGGGACGCACCCCACTCATACCGGCCCAGTAGTAGTAGTGAGCAATGAGACGTCAAATCACAATGCCACACCTTCCCAGACGGACGAAGCAACCATTATTTCACACTTCGGTTCGCCATCATCTCAAACCACGTAGTATTGCTTCTGCCTCAAGAGGGACACGCGCATCGCCTTGGTACATCATGACACGTGGGACCGCATGACAGGCCATGCTCCCCCGCCGATCGCTCGGTAAAATCACCTCATTTTTACTATACTTCCTCCGTATCGGTTTACTACATGGCATGCACGTCGTTCTAGGTTGAGAATTTAACTGGCTATATATGTGATGAATAGTACTCTAGCCTTTTAAAAATGTATACTTTTGTACAGTAGTAGTATCGATGGATTGCACCATGGAGCAAAAATTGAAATTAAAAAAAGGTGGTACATATAGAGAGAGCTCGTCGCCAAATTATGCATACAGTACTATTAAAAAAGCTAGTACATGCTTAATTAGGGTGCTAAATTCTATTAAAGAAATACTAGTAGTATGTACATACTAAAGAGTTAAAGTAACAAGAAGAAACATAACATAGTTCTGCTGGGGGCTCAGCACAACACACCCCTCAAATTAAACTAAGCACGCCTGAAATTAAACTATGCAACTAATCCGGTAGACACTGCATTAGAACCACCATGAGCAACGATACTGACACCTTACTCACTCGGAGTCCTCGTCCACGTCCTCGACTTCGTCTTTGTCCCTCTTCCTCTTGGCCGATACTTCTTTGCTTGAACCGCACACTTGGCTCTTACTCTTCATCCAACCCTTGTAGATATTGAAACAAAGGTAGCCATCCATTGCAGCGTAGTGGATGTGGTCTATATCTAGTACATTCCGCTGCCATGCATGACGATGAAACGTGTAATGAGGTTTCTCCAGTTTACGGTACGAAGGATGAACCATGGCTCCTGCCAGGGTCAGCATTGAAGGCTGGCCACCGGAGGGCAGCAGCCGATTCTTGTAGAGGTCGAAGGGGTTGCCTACAACGAGGCCTATCCGACCCAGGACTTCTTTGTCGTTCCTAAAGTCTACAGTAATGAATTTGACTAGGTTGCTCTCGAGGAAGTTCTTAAAATCCAGGCATTCAACATCGGCATGGCATATGTGGTAGACCAAGCATAAGTCATGCACACAAACCTGGAACACGACGGGCTTCTTCCTATCTTCGTCCTTTAGATCCTTCTCTCATCCCAGGACTGTGGTGTACTCAACATCTAGCCCAGCGACCCACTCATCATCTGACTTTTCGAACATGTGTCTGAAGTGAGAAAGGCATCCTTTCACCGTCGTGGAAGAACGGGTGTAGATGACGTCGAACTCATCGCCGGTGATGGTTCTAACCTTGTACTCACCGCCGATCATGGAGATTTGGGACGCCATGGATTGGGAGGAGGGTTAGGATTAGTGGAACTGCCGTAATGTGAAAAGGACGAGACAATTAGGAGCGAACCACCGTAGTATTAAAGGACGTGCGGGGACGAGTAGGAGCGAACTGCCAGCGTGCGAATGGCATGGTAGTGGCTTTCCATTCTCCCATGATACAGGCTTCCGAGAGCCCTTGGATCTGAGATCGAACGGTTGCATGGCGTGATTCTAGACCTATGGGTGGATATCCTATCCTGGAGGGTTATTCTGCAATTTTTCAGCAACTTAGCATGCGACCGTTTGATTTTAGATCCAAGGGCTACCAGCAGCCCGTATCATGGTCGCGCCTACCACGACCATTGCGTCGCTCGCGCGGTCGCGCCCTTGGAGATTTAACATGGTGCATTAGGCTATCTGATGTTGGCATGTCATACATAGTCATCACTTAGTCACTCATACTACAACAAGGTTAGGTATAAGGTTGGCTATAAGTGTTTATTTTTTTTACTTCTCTCTATCTCTTTCTTCGTACTCCCTCCGTCCCATAATATAAGAATGTTTTTTACACTAGTGTAGTGCCAAAAACGTTCTTATATTATGGGACACAGGTCACAGGGAGTACTAGTATTTATTGCATTTGCCAATGAGTGACCTCTTCTAGTGAAATGGTGT
The DNA here is from genome assembly GCF_002162155.2 of Triticum dicoccoides. Taxonomy (NCBI): domain Eukaryota; kingdom Viridiplantae; phylum Streptophyta; class Magnoliopsida; order Poales; family Poaceae; genus Triticum; species Triticum dicoccoides. The sequence goes on along the minus strand of NC_041391.1, from coordinate 560,084,150 downwards.
GCTTATTAGTTTTTTGTTGCTAAGTTTGCTTCATTTAATTAGCTATAGACTCAAAATTGTCTTTTGACCTAGGTACACGCGCTTAGCACCATTTCTTCCTTGGGTCACCAAACTAGTCTCTCTCTTCTTGATTAACTTGCCACATCAGACTTTATGCCTATGTGGCAAGCTTCGCACCTGTAGGAGCAAGTAAGTACAATAGTGCGCTTTACATGACATTTTTGCATATGTGGAGGAAAGAGAGGCAAGGAAAAAGTGGAGAAGTGGGCTCTCATGCAAGAGCCAGCCTCTACTACATGGTGGAGCATTGGGAGAGGCACCTGCATGGAGGTGGTCAGGAATCGGGAGACTCACGCCGGTCATAGCACCGCAGTTAAAATGATAATGGCAAGTCAAATCACGGGCCCCCACCTGTCCAGCAGTAACTCGCTGTCAAATCACACAGCCCTACGTTTGCAGCAGCCTACTCCCTCATCTTCTCGCGTCTCTGTCGAACCGACTAGGCGGAATTGCCCCGCTTACCGCGCAGGAAAAGCCCCGCCCTTGACTTTTAAATACAACTACGTCCGCTTAAGAATCCAATGATATACTTCTTGTGACATAGTAACTCATATTTAGTAAGTCAAATGGATGACCTAGAACTACGTGCACACCCTATAAACCGAGACGCCTAAAAATAAAAACCCGAGACGGAGAGGGTAGTTCAGCACGTATCTTTCTAGATCAATATAGTCATGATTCACCAAGGAGCAAAACCAAGTGGTAGGCTGCTCCTGTCGTGTTGGTGTAGCAACTCAAGCATGGTCAGTCCGCACACGAAATGGCGACACACTTAACAAGACCCCTTTGGCCAAGATGTGGCTCATCCACCGTCTTGTTCCACGTGCGATGCACCAAATTACAGTTCGGAGCAGCGGTTGGAATTGGAGGCACCCCGGTCGTAACGCCACAGTAGTAGAAAATGAGTGATGAGGGGTCAAATCACAAAGCCCCACCTTTCCCGCATTAAGCTGGATGGACGAAGCAACCATCATTTCACTGTAGGGTGCAAGAGCATAAAGAAAAGAGAAAACAATGATGCATGCGACAGCTACCTAGGGCACCCTAGGGTAGGGGTCTCCACTACAGATCCTTTTGTTTGAAAGCGCCTCCACTACAAATCGGCTTCTCCCTTGTCCTCTTGAAGAAAACCGATGATGAGTGCGGCGGTAGGGTTTGTAGGAGTACTACGGCGTGCGGGGCCACGTCGTAGTAAACGGGTTCGAGTCGACGCCTTAAATATGTGTGGGCCGCTTGGTTTTACGGGAACGAGGCAGCATTTTGGGTTCGGGGACCAATGGAGATATAGTATATGTACAAAAAATTGTGGATGTAGGTTCGACCGAAAGGAAATGATGCATGGGCCCTGCATTTTGATATACCCGGGGCCGCGTGAAATTTGCTACTCTACTCAAAACTAGTAAGCTACACATGCATTGAACGCATGAGATTTCGAAACCAAATTATGAATAAATACACACTATAGCATGTAAAGCTTTGAGTCATATATGCATGATGTAGATGTTCGTTTAGTTCTTATAGTTCGTCTCCTTCAAAATCAATTAGTTTTATAAAAATGTTAAGATTCATGGATTTGTGCATTGTAAAGCATAAAGTAAAAAACAAATAATAGCAATTCATTTAGAAAAAAATCAATTATGATACAGGAGATTCTAGAACAAAGGAGAAGTGCTTGTGTTTTGAGGTTTGTGCATTATGCTTAAGTTCAACTATGGAGTCTTCTAAATTGTACATGTGGCAGATCTGGTGGAATGTTGATGATATCCAACGGCCAGTAGTGCTCGGATTTTCCATCTCTGCACTGTCGGATTAGCTTCATCCAACGACCAACTTTCAAAGTTATTGGCACACTATATAGTTCTTGTGCCATAGTTGCATGTTTTGGAAAAAAGCTACTAGTGGGTTATACTATCTATTTAGGAATAGAAGATGTATACATGGAAGTTGTAGGGAAAGAGATGACATGGAGCATCTCAATTCCTATGAGTAGGGATTGGAAAAGAGGTGTCATTTGGTTCACATCATAGGAACTTTTCTATTGAATCTAGAGATGACATGTATCTCAATTCCTATGAGGAGGGATTAGAAAAGAGATGTAATTTGGTTCATATCATAGGAACTTTTCTATTGAATATGCGCTAATGTTTATTTTCCTTTGAAATTAAGGAAGTATAGGAATCCATTCATATGAACCAAGTGGCTCTAAAGCTATAGAAATGATATCATGTTTATTTCCTTTGAAATGCGGAGTATATGATTCTATTCCTATGAACCAATTGGCTCTAAAGGAAAAAATCCTATAAAAATCATATCATATAGAGTTCCTATGATATTCCTCGACACTAAAGGATGGTTGAAATTGCTGCGGGTGATATGATGGTCTTTCTTTGTAGACTCGTCACCCATCTTTATAGTTACCTCTCAAAGATGAATGAAATGATATATACAGGGTATTCTACATGTGCAATTTGGTACACGAAAACTCAGTAAAAGTTTGCGAGGTTCGAATTTTCAATAAAGTTATATGCACTGCATTTCGGAACGGAGGGAGCATACGGCAGTTGCTAACACTCACGTGGAAGATTTGTGTGTAGGAGGAGTGGATGTTTTGTTAAATGACATGGCAAAACTGACACTGTCGGATGCTGATCTAACGGTTCTTACGGCGTTCATCAGGAAAAGGCTTGTGGCGAACGTTTGTCGGATAATGATTTACGGACACATGCAATGCATTGATACGCCCCCCTCTCTCTCACGCACATGCACGCTCACGAGTCACGACTCTCCCTAGTCCTCTCGCAGACTCGCACGTCGCACCCACCGTCTATCTGCAGGTAGACGTCACACACATATGTGCTCTCCCCCCCCCTCCTAGAACTTCTAAAAAACAAAAGACGTCACGCACATTTTATTTTAGCTCACATGTCACACACTTATACTATTACTCTTGCGGCGAACATTCTTTGGGCATAGTATATTGTACTCTCACAAAGAGAAGCGGTGCACACATGCACTAGTTCTCTCACACCCACTCGCGGGTACACGTAGGAGCGCATTTTTTGAAGCTGGTACAACAAAATCACTCCACTATATATATAAGCAGGAGCCTTAGCGCTTGCTTTACTAGGGTTCCTCTCGTTCACTCTCTCATGCTATCCAGATCTAAGCAAAACATAGGTGGCCACACTCTCTCTCAACTCACGGCTGGTCACAAATCCGGTTGGACAACCTCGACCGGGGCAGGGGTGTAGGTGCATCGTTCACGCTATCGTCAGCAGCGAGGGAGGAGACCAACGGCTACCCGCATGTCCCGATCGGCGGCCGTGCCATTCTCTCCGAGAGAGCCCCGGCTCGGGAGGGCCTCCGACCCCTTCTTCCTCCCTGCGGTATTGTCGCCAAGATGCGGCCTCCTGACGCCATCTTTGCCACATGCCGTCAACCCTCAGGTATATATTCCTTCGAAACAGAACACCTGCCTTGCTCTACTGCCCTAGCTCCCTTCGTGTGGATCTTTTTCTACTTCCGTCCGCTGTTCCAAAGCCACCTAGAATTTTACTATTATTAGAGGTAAAGCTAGTTCATACAGTTGACTCTAAGAGTTGGTTCAAACAGGGAAGAAAGAGAGAAAGTTGTGGCATGAATCTAGGACTTGGTTCTAAGAGGAAACGGGGGAAAGTAGTAGATACTGGCTACCCAACCGGTCTCTTGTTTGAAAAGACGAAGAAAGAATGGTGGATGGCGAAGGGTGGGGGGAAGTGGACCTATCTCTTGGTTGAAAAGGGAAAGAAAGTGACGGGTGTTGGGGGACAACGCAAATGAGAATGAGCGGGTCTAGATTTCCTGTGCTCACATAGGAAAATGTCGCCGGGGAGATAAAAAATGGGACAAATGCAGACATGCTGCCTGAGTGTTTGCCGCTCTCGGCAGCCACATCTGCCTCACCACTTTATGCCCCTGTTGTCCCTACGCCCATATCGCTACCGTTAATGTAAAATCACATGAAGCATTAAGCAATGCCACCTAATGTCACTATAAGTAATGGTCTAGTGACGTCGATAAATTGAAGCAATGCCACCACCATTTTATGAAGCGCTTCCATCTTGCTTTATTTCCCATGAATTGTGTTTTCGCAGTTACACTTAAATCTCACACCACTAACATTGCTTCATCCCAGTGGAACTGCACAAATTTGATTGCACATTTACTGACCATGTGCTACTCTCATGACAGTAATACTAATGCTATTGTTCTACATGTTAATCTAGTGGCATTTTTGATGTGATGTGATGCTACTTACTTAAGGACTCTTCATACTGTCAATCTAGTGCCAATTATAACTCAATAGATGTTGTTGTTAATCATACGCCACTGCAAATATCTGTCACTATTTAAATAACCGTATTTCATATTTGCACAAATAGGGATGTCTATCTCCATATCGTTTCGGGATGTCTGTCTTCGTATTGTTTCTATCCGCGCAATCAAAAGCACACACCTCAGTTTTAGTACAACTGCACAAAATGAGATGGCTATCCCTCGTTGCCGTTGTCTAACCTCCCGTCTTCAAGGTATTCCTACATTGGTAGTAACTAAGTAGAATGACCAACGCAATCTAAAAGAAGCTGATTCGTACGTTTTATTTCCTGATTGCAGTGCAGGGACGAGCGAAAACAACTGCATCCTAGTCCAGAATGCACTTTCTACTAGTTCATCCATGGATCGAGGACTAGCTAGCATGGCTACACGGCGGTTTTTTGGACAGGTGCGCGGACAAGAGGCATTGTGGTCTGCTTATTTCTGCAAATAGTGGTGCTTAAATTTAGTGCAATGCACAAGAATTTCACCGGGTCAGTACACTGCATGGTTCAGTTCAGCATTCCAGTTGAGACCACAATTATAATTGGTTATTCTGGAATGAGAGAACCTAACCCTGGATGGTGGCAACAAGAAAAAACCAGAGTGAACTCCAGGAAATTTAAGCCTGCCGGGAGGCCCTTTGCTCAGAGAAGCCTTGCTTGTTTTTTCCTAATTTGTAAACCTTCTCACAACCTTGTCTTTTGCTGTGAACTAGTATATGTTTGTTATGTTCTATGAATCATTGAGATGTATAAAATTGCTTTTAAATTATGCTTTTCAAGTTTTTTATGAAGACGAGTTTAATGTGAGTGTTCCACATGAGCGTTGGACTAGCATGTGAACATTTGGAATTTATTACATTGTGGCCTCAGTTAACTGCATGAACCACTGTAACAAGATACATAGTTGCTTATATGTCAGACAGCAGATTGTTGATTGTTAGCTGGTCGATAGCCTAGTGTTGAAGCAAGCTGAGCCAATGTGTCGTGTTTTGCACAACTGCTTACAAGTGGGGTAGCACCAACAGTGTTTACAAGTACTTATGTATACGTTGGCGCACAGTTCTTGAACGACTGCTCTATTTCATCAAAACACACACTGCTCGTATGATAAATCGTGACAACTTATGTCTTACCATGCCATATTCATGAAACAACTAGCGAGGACGCATCTGTTTCGGTAACAATTTCGATGGTTCTCACATGATTCACGGGCACACAAAAGTAGCAGCAGTTCCCATAGACGAATTCAAACAGAGTACTAGCCCCAGAGGGGTCGATAACAGACAAGGTTCGGATAATTAGACACAATCCAAACTACTATTAAACACTAGCTGGGGCAACTATTTCATGCCTTGATCTAATTTGGGCTGGACACAAGACGGACCTTGCCATGAACATCATCGAGGACATCCCGCATCAGCTCAATCCTGTGAACCTTCACGAAGACAACATTGTGGCCTTGCCACTGATAAACTTGTTTGTGGAGGCATGCCACATCATCTTCCTGCGTAAGCTTGACAAGAACAGTATGCCTCACAAACGAAGGAGTAGCTTTGAACTTCTTGTGCTTCAGTACACCCTAGACAACACGCCTGACAACAGTGAGGCTGGAATACAACTCTTCATTGGTATAACCGCAAATGGCTTCCAGGATACAACAGATTAAGAACTCTGTTTTCCCAGTGCGTATATTCAGGTCATCCGCCTCATAGCGAGTGACATGTACAACCACACAAACCTTGTCTGCATCAGGGCTCTAATTGAAGCAAAACCAAATTCTGAATTACTTTTCAGTATAAGAAACACAAGTTATTTAAACCACTATGTATAGCATGGCATCGAAGCTAACAAAATTTTGCATTATTAATCACCGCATACTTAGATGAAAAACCACAATCGAGATCGGCAAAGAAGAAAATCACCTTGGGCAGCTTAGCGGGGGGGGGGGCACATCCTCGAAGGGGGAAAACTGCTCCTGCAGTGCCACGGGGGATGTAACCTCAAACGGGGCGTTGACCATCTCAGTAGTGGCCGTGAGCGTATCTGGGGTCGGCTCGGTGGGTGCCTCCATCTTCTTGGAGTTGTCTATCTCGTGGGGATCAGCCTCCCGCGTCTGCTCCAATATCGGCAGATCTTTGCCTAGTTCTCCTTGGTCCATCATGAAACTGACGAATACTAGGAGACCACTGAAAGGAAAACATAATCGCAATGTCAATGAAACAAAAAAGAGAGTGAGGATCGGTTACTGCTTTGCAAAAGTTCTTTTTTTCTCTGAACGAAAATATACCAACATCACGGATCCGCTTACCTTCCCTTCGTTGGGAGAGAAGAACAGTGGCAGATGCGAGTGTTGCCTTTCATGATGACGGTGAGGGAGAAGGGGATTTAGCGAAGAGTGAAATGATGGTTGCTTCGTCCGTCAAACTTGGACTATGGGGAGGTGGGGTTTTGTGACACGACGGCTCGTTACTGCCGCGCTACGACCGGGGTGACTCTCCGCCTGCATACTGCCTTCTAATTTGGTAGATGGCATTTGGGCCCGCGCGCTGCATGGCCCGCATGTCGGTGAACAAAAGTAATAACGGCATTCAGTAGAGGGAGACGTTTCAATGACCTAGGAGGAGCCAGAAGCGGTAGAGTGTCTCCACTGTACTAGTAGTAATTGTTTTTCTGGGTAGCTGTAGAGTGTCTCCACTGTACTAGTAGTAATTGTTTCTCTGGGCCCAAGACAAAACAGCCCATCCACATTAGTAAATAGTAAAATCAATTCAAAAGCCCATTTATTTACTGAATGAGAGGCGCTACCCACACCCAGGCACCCAGCACACCGCCCCCCCACCCAAAAAACTTGGGTGCTCTTCTTCCTCCTCGCTCCCACCCACCTCACGCCAGCTCGCTCCACTCGTACCCCCAAATTCCTCACCTCACTCCTACAAAAAAACCAGCTCCCCTTCTTCCTCACTCCTACAGAAAACCACCAGCTCCCCTTCTTCTTCACTCGCACTACAACTAGGCTCGTCATTCGTTACTCTGCTCAAATATGTGAGCACGATGCGACGCCCTCGAAGAAAATGGAGTCGGCTAACCCCAGCGCCAAGAAGATGAGGCTCCCGCCAGCAGCGACGCCTGTTGTAGATCCTGCACTCGGCAGCACGGGGAGAAGCGGTGACCCCTTCCCCACCGAATCCCAGGAACCCATAGAATCTAAGGTGGACCGCATCAGCGATCTCCCGGACGCCATCCTTGGGGAGATCATCTCGCTTCTCCCCACCAAGGATTGCTGCCGCACCCAAGTCCTCTCAATTCGGTGGCGCCCTCTATGGCGTGTCGTGCCCCTTAATCTTGACTATCGTCAGCTATCTCTCTTCAATGATTTTGAAATCCCTAGAGCCATCATCTCCTCCCACCAGGGCTCCGTTCAAAGCCTCTGCATCCCGTCATGCTACCTGAGCAAGCATACCATGCCCTGCACGGTGGACGCCTGGCTGAAATCCCCTGAATTCACAGAACTACAGCTGCTTGAGTTCTACTATTCCCCTGGAAATCACATACCACATACCGAACGCCATGAACTTGTGCCCTCAGCACCGATGTCCATCTCGCGGTTTTGCTCCTCTCTCCACACCGCCACCTTTGTGTTGTGCTACCTACCAGACAATCTGGTACTAAACCTTCGACTCCCATTTCTCAAGAAACTTTCACTTGTGCGGGTTTGTATATCGGAGGCCTCATTGCACAGCATCATCCACTCTAGTTGCCCTGCTCTGGAGTGCTTGGTGCTTGTTTTCACAGTTAGAATCGGTTGTCTCCAAATAAAGTCGCCTAACCTTGTAAGAATTGGAATTTATTTTTACGGAAGGCAACTCATCATCCAAGATGCCCCTTCACTTCAAAGGTTGATCCTTGATTCTAGTTATTCACCATTGCAAATAATCGTTCTCTCTGCGCCTAAACTGGAGACCTTGGGTGTAATACATGATCTCTGTGCTCATTTCAATATGGTGTTTGGCTCCATAGTTCTTCAGGTACTTTATATTATCGTCTACACTTGTAACCATAAGCTGCATTTTAAATTTCTGCGCATAAGTTATATATCATCTTGGAGTACACATTTTGTACTAATATTATGTTCTATGCTCAATAAAGAGTTTCTCCATGGATGGCCTATCAATGGTGCTGGATTCTGTCAAGATCTTATATATCCAAATGAATAGTTTTGATCTGAACAAGATTATTGGCTTGCTGCAATGCTTTCCATGTCTGGAGAAGTTGTATATAAAGGTGATAATTTCACGCACATTGGAAGCCCGCATATAGTGTACTAGAATTAACCATTCGGCTGTTGTCGTGGTTCTAAGTCTGATAGTAGAATGGGGGGTAAGTATGGAAAGGCAAGGTCCTAGCTATGGAGTAGTTGTACACACGGGTGTTTAGCGAGTTCAGGCCCTTCTCTGAGGAAGTAACAGCCCTACGTCTCGGAGCCCGGAGGCGGTCGACTAATCTCTGTGTATATGAGTTACAGGGGTGCGAACCCTTCTACCAGTGGAGGAGGGTGGCTTATATAGAGGGCGCCAGGACCCCAGCCAGCCCACGTAGAGGAGGGTTAAAGTACATTAAGGCTGGGCGTTACTGGTAACTCCCTACATAAAGTGTCATCATGACCATTAAGACTATTCAATTACAGACCGTTTGGATGCAGAGTAGATCCTAAACTTCTGATGGTCGAGTGCATCTTCATGGTCGAGTGTCTTCTAGCCAGTCGAGTGGAGTCTCCCTTGGTCGAGTGGAACTTCTCTTGGTCGACTGGAAGGTAGCTTCGTATGATGATGTCCTTGGGCATGGTATCCTAGATAGGTCCATGACCCTACCCTAGGTACATAACCTCATCATTAGCCCCCGAATGGATCGAGGTTCGAGTGAGGAAGGAGTTGATGATTTTCTCCGACTAATTTTCTGTGTTTTGATTGTGTCGTATCTTGGATCAGCGATCTTCTTTTCGACGTTGGCGTCGACTTTTACTTCAGTCGCCTTGATCCATTCTTATCTTTTGTCGAGTGAACTATTGAACTCTGGTGAACTCCCGAGCGACGGGTCTCGGGAAGGATATCGCCTGACAGATTGATCTGCTGTTAGCGGATTTTGCGGGATCTGAAATTTGGGAAGCGCGAGAAGCGGGGCGATCCGCGGCAATCGGGCGGGATAAGGCATGGATGCCTCGATTTCCGCGCCGCCTTTTTCGCCACGTATCGTACGTGTGCGAGTGTTTCGGGATGTGACAGATCTGCTCGGACCCACTCGTCAGCCACTCGGAAGCGCCCTTATATAAAGCGTCGGGGATGAGTTTTTGAACAGTGCCTCCCCATTCTCCTTTCTTCCCTCTCTGCCTCCGCCCACGGCACCTGCTCCTACCTCCGCCTTATCCACCTCTCGAGCGTTTCACCGGCGATAATGGTGAAGGAGAAGACGGCGGCTCTAGAGCGCACGAAGAAGGCGACGGCGACGGGGCAAGCGAAGGGCAGACCGTCCAGTCGGGGCGGATCTTCGTCGAGGTCCCGCCTGCCGAAGGGTTGGGTCCAAGGGGATTGGATCCGCTCGACCATCACTGAGAGGGACCTCGACGACCTGGCCAATGAGGGACTGATCCCTCACGGGTCAGCGAGGCTCCCGGGGTCCGAGTGTCAACCGCAGCCGCAGGAGGGTGAGTGCGTTCTCTTAGCCACTCACGTAGATCGTGGTTTTTCTCTGTCGCTGAGTGTGTTCTTCTGTGGGTTTCTGAATTTCTTTGGGGCGCAACTCCACCATTTCAATCCCAATTCCATCGCCTATCTTGCTGCCTTTGTGTCCATGTGCAAGAACTTCCTGGGTTGTCGACCGCACTTGGGTCTCTTCAAGCACATATTCACCTGTCGGTCGCAGACAGTAAAAAAGGCGAGTCCGGGTGTTGATAGGACCAAGGTTATTCAGATGTAGGGGGTCTTGGGATTCAGTTGAGGAACAAGAGCACTTTCCCGACCATGACCCTTCCTGAGTTGGTCAGAGGGTGGCAGTCGACTTGGTTCTATTGCCAAGACTAGTCGACGCCAGGGCAGTCGACTGGTCTCCCTCCGTTCTCCATGGACCGAGTGGACAAACCGTCTTCTCTGAAGGTGCTTCCTGAGGAGAAAGCCGAGGTAAAAATGTTGGTGGAGCGCATGGTCCAACTCGTTCGGGACGGAGTGACGGGCATGGATCTTCTGGAAGTCTTCCTTAGGCGGCGCATCCAACCGCTCCAGTATCGAGGCCACCCGATGTGGCTGTACTGCGGTACCGAACACACCACTTGGGTCCATCCAGAGGCAGTCAACGACGCCACGCTGGAGAGGTGGGTGACCGCCATCACAGGGAACAAGGACAACCCTCGAGGAGCGAGGAGGATCCCGCCACTCGACTGTACCTATACGCCGGACAAGGTATGGCTGCTTATCTCCGAGTGTAATTTTGTTTTATCCATCCTGCTTTGTTGTGAACTGATCGAGTGATTTTCATTTTGCTTTGTTGCTTGTCTGACAGGTCACCACTGAATTGTACTCGATGCCCAATGGGGCGCAGACGCCGACTGAGGAGGAGGAAGGAAGCGGGGGCGAAAGCCCAGAGGAGTGGGATTCGGATGCTGACGACGACGACGAGGGTGATGACTCTAGTGAGGAGGAAGAAGAGGAGGAGGAGGAGGAAGTTGCACCTTCCCGCTCGGAAAGACGCTCGAAGCTTGTCCATGATCCAGCGACTGAGCGGGGTAAGGGGGTCGCGACCGCTTCCCAGTCAACCAAGCGCCCTCGGACCACTTCTCCGGCGTCGACTGAGAAGGCTCCGAAGCAATCTTGAGTGGCACTGTCGAAGCCTGCAAAGGTCTTGCCAAAGATGAAGATGGTGATCCCCACTATCTCAGGGTAATGGTAGTTTTGAGCTTTCCCTGTTTCATGAACTTGTTCTTGGTCAACTCATGGGCCAATCGACTAACTTTTGGAACTGCAGCGCTGCTACTTCTGATACTTCGGCCAAGGCTGAAGACCACGAGATGGAGGATGCTGCTACCTCACAACCTGGTATGATTCTTGTGATGCCGTTTTCAGTCGATTGACTTATTGTCTCTAATTTTGATTCTTTCTGCAGCTTCATCTAACGTTGTTATTGACCTTCCTGATGACGACGACGAAGAACCACCGAGGCAAAGGAGGAGCAAGAAAACGCCTGCTGGCAAGGCGACTCGAGATGTGCCAGCACCCGAGACGTTGGTCGTGGAGGGAGACAATGTCACTCGACCCACCGTAACCTTCGCGGTGCCGTTGACGAGTGCTCTCCCTTCGTCGTCGAGTGCTGCTCAACCCTCGCTTTTCTCCACCTACCCCATTCCAGAAGACTAAGCCAATGCTGCTAGAGAAGCGATACGCCAAGCGGGGGTCATGATGGAGCAAGTGAAGGCAATTCGAGAAGCCAGCCAGGCAGCCTATGACGCCAGTTCGGCACTCTAGAGTAATGTTCAGGTCAGTCGGTCACTGCCTGTTCTTCTTTCTGAAATTCCTAGAGTCTGTCCTACACCCACTGGGTGTGTGTCGATTGAAATTCCGGGTTAGTGGGGGCACGCTGAGTGCACCCACTGGGTGTAGTCCCCAAGGCTATGGTGGACTGCTGGCAGTCGACCATAGTCTTTATACTTTTGAGTTTTTCTTTACTCGACAAGGTCAAATAGATTCATAGACCGGTGGGGGCATGCTGAGTGCATCCACTGGGTGTAGTCCCCGAGACTGTGGTCGACTGCTGGCAGTCGACTATAGTCTAAAGAACATTGCCTCATTTTTTGTTTGTTGGTCGACTGGTCGACTCTTGATGAAACTAGTGGGGGCACGCTGAGTGCACCAACTGGGTGTAGTCCCCGAGACTATGGTCGAATGTTTGCATTCGGCCGTAGTCTTAGAAACGCTATAATTTTTCCTTACTCACTCGGAAGTGAATTGTCTTTGACGTCTGTCGATTGGTTCTTCGTAGAAATCCTGTGACCTTGCGGCTCGTTATACTGAGTTGGAGAACAAACACATTCAGCTCGAGCTCGATCTGAAACTGGCCCAATAGAACTTGACGAAGGCGAAGGAGGAAGCTAAAGGTATGCTTGGTGAGGCCTTTGACGACTACCTTTGCCTCTCACTTGTTTCCGAATCTAATCTCACGATAACTTTGTAGGCAAAGTGAGGGACGCCTTGAAGAAACAAGAGCTTGACTTGGCTGAGATGTAAAAAACTGCTTTAGAGAAGACCAGGCTAGCGGATGAGAAGCTGGCTTCAGTGACTAAGCTTGAAGAAGAAAACACCAATCTGAAAGCTGCTCTTGATGCTGCCAACCAGGAGGTCACTCGACTGAAAAGCGACAAGACCACCCTGAACGACAAGGCCAGTGAGTTGAAGAGAAAGAAGAATGATCTAGAGGCTTATCTGGGTGGACTCGCCAAGAATTTGTTCCTCATGCTTGAAGGTAATCCTTTGTATCAAACAAATATTTCAATTGTAACCTCTGACTGTTTGTCTTGACTCGGTGGTTGTGCTTGCAGAATTTTGTCAGAACTTTGAAGAGGAGACTGGTCGACTGGAAGTAAACCTAGACCCCATCAACTCCCCTGTGAAAGATGAAGTCTCCATGAACGTGCTCTGACTAGAATCTCGTGTTGCTGTCGTCATCGATTATCTCACAAGGCTGAAGGTCGCAACTTCCCGCATTGACACAACACTCTGGCCAAGAGAGACACTCCAGAACGACCTCGAGTCTCTGATGACTCGACTGAACGAGGTCCCAAGTCGAGTGCAAGAGTGGAAGAAATCTTCGGCCAGGTGCGGCGCGGATGTTGCTCTATCTCTGGTCCGTGTTCACTGCAAGGATGCACGAGAGGACAAGCTGGTGGCTCTCAGGATGGCCAACACCAAGAAGCACGATTTCAGATCTTTCATGGAGACCTTCATTGCCGCTGCCACTCGGATTGCAGATGGAATTGATCTGGACGAGTTTGTGGCACCTTCCAGCCCTCCACAGGAGGGGTAAAAAACTTCTGAGCTTGATACTTTAAATTTGCCTCGGTATGCCGAGTGAGTTTTGTAACCGACAAACCTTAACAGGCCTAGCGCCTGAGCACTTTCGGTTCCGTTAGGTGTTATCCGAACTTGGGTTCGTCGCTGAATATGTTTGCATTTGGTTTGAGGCGTCTTTTGCAGGTTAAAGCGAAGCGCTTATCGCCATCGACTTGTTCCCCAATTCACTTAAGCGAGCACTGGGCTGCAGCTAAGTCCCCGAGCGAGAGGTTTGACCTCCACTCGGTAGGATTTTTAGATGCTTAGGCGAGCACTGGGCTGCAGCTAAGCTCCCCGAGTGGGAGGTCTGCTCTCCACTCGGTAGGATTTCAGGCACTTAGGCAAGCGCTGGGCTGCAGCTAAGCCCCCGAGTGGGAGGTCCGCTCTCCACTCGGTAGGATTTCAGACACTTAGGCGAGCACTGGGCTGCAGCTAAGCCCCCGAGTGGGAGGTCTGCTCTCCACTCGGTAGGATTTCAGACACTTAGGCGAGC
>NC_041391.1:560069546-560070114 GCF_002162155.2 Triticum dicoccoides | reverse complement strand
GCGCTGGGCTGCAGCTAAGCCCCCGAGTGGGAGGTCTGCTCTCCACTCGGTAGGATTTCAGACACTTCGGCGAGCATTGGGCTGCAACTAAGCCCCCGAGTGGGAGGTCTACTCTCCACTCGGTAGGATTTCAGACACTTAGGCGAGCACTGGGCTGCAGCTAAGCCCCCGAGTGGGAGGTCTGCTCTCCACTCGGTAGGATTTCAGACACTTAGGCGAGCACTGGGCTGCAGCTAAGCCTCCGAGTGGGAGGTCTGCTCTCCACTCGGTAGGATTTTTGAATTGGTGGCGCAGCTCGGAAGGAGAGGGTAGCAGTCGACCTGCACCTCGTCCTTCTTGCAGAACGCATGTTGTACTTGTACTTAGGCGAGTTCTTGGACTGCAGCTAAGCCCCCGAGTGGAAGGCTGGCTTACTACTCGGTAGGATTTTATTTATCTTAGGCGAGTGCTTGGACTGCAGCTAAGCCTCCGAGTGGAAGGCTGGCTTACCACTCGGTAGGATTTTATTTATCTTAGGCGAGTACTTGGACTGCAGCTAAGCCTCCGAGTGGAAGGCTGGCTTACCACT
>NC_041391.1:560056488-560069531 GCF_002162155.2 Triticum dicoccoides | reverse complement strand
GTTAGAGGTCTGCTCTTCACTCGGTAGGATTTCAGAGACTTAGGCGAGCACTGGGCTGCAGCTAAGCCCCCGAGTGAGAGGTCTGCTCTTCACTCGGTAGGATTTCAGATACTTAGGCGAACACTGGGTTGCAGCTAAGCCCCCGAGTGAGAGGTTTGCTCTTCACTCAGTAGGATTTCAGATACTTAGGCGAGCACTGGGCTGCAGCTAAGCCCTTGAGTGAGAGGTCTGCTCTTCACTCAGTAGGATTTTTGAATTGGTGGCGTAGCTCGGAAGGAGAGGGTAGCAGTCGACCTGCACCTCGTCCTTCTTGCGGAACACATGTTGTACTTGTTCTTAGGCAAGTACTTGGACTGCAGCTAAGCCTCCGAGTGGAAGGCTGGCTTACCACTCGGTAGGATTTTATTTATCTTAGGCGAGTACTTGGACTGCAGCTAAGCCTCCGAGTGGAAGGCTGGCTTACCACTCGGTAGGATTTTATTTATCTTAGGCGAGTACTTGGACTGCAGCTAAGCCTCCGAGTGGAAGGCTGGCTTACCACTCGATAGGATTTTATTTATCTTAGGCGAGTACTTGGACTGCAGCTAAGCCTCCGAGTGGAAGGCTGGCTTACCACTCGGTAGGATTTTATTTATCTTAGGCGAAACGGATTTCGCAGCTAAGCCTTCGTGTGGGAGACTGACTCACCACTCGGTTAGGATTTTTTTTACAGACTTAGGTGAATCGGATTCGCAGCTAAGCCACCCACTGGGGGATTGTTTTATATGGACAAAAGTAATAACAATCACTGGGAAAACTATAAAGCTCTTGTTTTTGATAAATAAACTACAGGAGTACTTTTATTACAACTCATCCGAGTGAATACTTAAGTGTAAAAGGGGCGGAGAAGCTCCGCGTTCCAAGCTCGGGGCTCGTCGATCTGATGTTCGACATTGTAAAGATGGTATGCTCCATTGCGGAGAACCTTGGTGACGATGAAGGGACCTTCCCAAGAAGGAGCAAGCTTGTGTGGTTTCTGCTGGTCCACTCGGAGAACTAAATCTCCTTCCTGGAAGGCTCGATTCTTCACGTTTTTGGCGTGGAAGCGATGCAAGTTTTGTTGATAAATGGTCGATCTGATCAGAGCCATCTCTCTTTCTTCCTCTAAAAGGTCGACTGCGTCCTGCCGCGCTTGTTCTGCTTCAGCTTCGGTGTAGAGCTCGACTCGGGGAGCGTTGTGGAGAAGATCACTCGGCAAGACTGCTTCAGCTCCGTAGACCAAGAAGAATGGAGTTCTTCCAGTCAACCGGTTGGGTGTGGTCCTTAACCCCCAAAGCACCGAGGGAAGTTCGTCAACCCATGCACCAGCCGCATGCTTGAGATCACGCATCAAACGGGGCTTCAACCCTTTCAGAATCAAACCGTTGGCTCATTCTGCCTGTCCATTCGACTGTGGATGGGCGACTGAAGCATAGTCGACTCGCGTGCCTTGAGACGTGCAGAAAGCTCTGAATTCTTCAGAATCGAAGTTTGACCCGTTATCAGTGATGATGCTGTGCAGGACTTCATATCTGAATATCAGTTCTCGGATGAAGCTGACAGCGGTACCAGCATCGAGGTTCTTGATGGGTTTGGCCTCAATCCACTTGGTAAACTTGTCGACTGCTACCAGCACATGTGTGAAACCGCTTCTTCCTGTTCTCAACGGGCCAACCATATCCAAACCCCATACAGGAAAGGGCCAGACAAGTGGTATGGTCTTTAAGGCTGAGGCGGGCTTGTGTGACATATTGGAGTAAAACTGACATCCCTCACACTTGTCGACTATCTCCTTCGCCATTTCATTCGCTCTGGGCCAATAAAAACCAGCTCGGTATGCTTTGGCCACGATGGTCCGAGAAGACGCATGATGGCCACAGGTCCCCGAGTAGATGTCGTTAAGAATCATTCGACCTTCCTCCGGTGTTATGCATTTCTGGCTGACTCCAGTCGCACTTTCTCTGTACAACTGACCTCTCATGACGGTGAAGGCTTTGGACCAGCGGACGATCTCTCGAGCTTCTTCTTCATTCTCGGGGAGTTCCTTCCTCAAAATATATGCGATGTAGGGCACTGTCCAATCGGGAGTGATGACCAAAACTTCCATGATCAAGTCGACCACCGCTGGGACCTCGACTTCAGTCGGATTTGTGGCGCTTTTAGGCTGCGGGGCTTCTTCAGTGAAAGGATCCTCTTGAACCGATGGCGTGTAGACATGTTCCAAAAACACGCCACTCGGAATGGCTTCCCTCTTGGAACCTATCTTTGCCAAGTCATCGGCTGCTTGATTTTTCAGTCGGGGAACGTGATGGAGTTCTAACCCTTCGAATTTCTTTTCAAGCTTCCTCACTGCATTGCAGTATCCAGTCATGGCTGGGCTTCTCATGTCCCACTCCTTCATCACCTGATTGACCGCCAAATCTGAGTCGCCATAAACCATAAGGCGACGGACGCCGAGTGAAATGGCCATGCGCAACCCATACAACAGTGCTTCATATTCTACTTCATTGTTGGAGGAATCAAAGTGGATCTGGAGCACGTATCTGAGCTTATCTCCTCGGGGAGAAACCAAAACTACCCCAGCACAAGAACCATTTAACATCTTAGAGCCATCAAAGAACATGGTCCAATGCTCCGAGTGAACTTGAGTCGGCTGCTGCTGTTCAATCCACTCGGCAAGGAAATCTGCTATAGCCTGGGACTTAATGGCTTTCTTTGCCTCAAATTTGATATCAAGGGGAAGGAGTTCAATCGCCCATTTAGCCACTCGACCAGTTGCATCTCGGTTGTGCAGAATCTCTGACAATGGTGCGTCGCTGACGACTGTAATGTCATGATCAGAGAAATAATGGGCAACCTTCTTCATGGTCATGTAGATCCCATATACGAGCTTCTGATAATGAGGATATCTTTGCTTTGATGGGGTCAAAACTTCAAAGAGATAATATACTGGGCGCTGAACTTTGAAGGTTTTCCCTTCTTCTTCCCGCTCGACCGTAAGTACTGTACTAACGACTTGTCCTGTGGCTGCAATATAAAGCAACAGAGGCTCTTTGCTGATTGGAGCAGCAAGCACCGGCTGGGTGGAGAGCAGAGTTTTTAACTCGACAAACGCTGCATCAGCTTCTAGAGTCCACTCGAACTTGTCTGCCTTCTTCATCAGTCGGTAAAGGGGCAACGCCTTTTCACCGAGGCGAGAGATGAATCGACTTAACGCGGCCAAGCATCCAGTAAGCTTCTGGACATCGTGCACACGCACGGGGCGTTTCATTCGGAGTATGGTGCCAACTTTTTCTGTGTTAGCATCGATTCCTCGTTCAGAAACGAGAAAACCGAGTAACTTCCCGCCAGGTACTCCGAATGTGCACTTTGAAGGATTGAGCTTGATATCATACCTCCTGAGATTAGCAAATGTTTCAGCTAAGTCAGTCAACATGTCGGAACCCTTTCGCGACTTGACCACGATATCATCCATGTATGCTTCCACATTCCGACTGATTTGAGTGAGTAAACACTTTTGAATCATTCTCATGAATGTGGCTCTGGCATTCTTGAGGCCGAATGGCATGGTGATATAGCAGAAGCACCCGAATGGGGTGATGAAAGCTGTTTTGATTTCGTCGGGCCCATACAGACGGATCTGATGATACCCGGAATAAGCGTCTAGAAAAGACAATCTCTCGCACCCTACGGTCGAGTCGACAATTTGATCGATGGGAGGGAGAGGAAAATGATCTTTCGGGAAGGCCCGATTGATATGTTTGAAATCAATGCACATACGAAGGGAATTGTCCTTTTTGGGAACCATAACGACATTGGCGAGCCACTCGGAGTGGTATATCTCTCGGATGAACTTTGCTGCAAGGAGTCGAGCCACCTCTTCGCTAATGGCCTTTTTCTTCTGAACGGCGGACCGTCGAAGATGTTCTTTAACAGGTTTTGCCTTTGAATAGACTCTAAGGCGATGCTCAGCCAGTCCCCTGGGAACACCTGGCATGTCAGCTGGCTTCCATGCGAAGATGTCCCAGTTCTCACGGAGGAACTGGATGAGCGCTTCTTCCTATTTAGAGTCGAGTGTAGTGGAAATATGGGTCAGAGCTGCATTGGGATCAGTCGGGTGGATGTGAACTGGCTTCGTCTCACCGGACGACTGAAATGCTGACTCTGTGGCGGGCTTCTTGGCCCGCAGTAAATCACTCGGATCTGCATTCTTCTTGTATTCCTCTAGCTCTATCACTGTTATCTGGTCATCCGCAATCTTTGAGCCTTTCTGGAAACACTCTTCTGCTTTCTTCCGGTTACCAGTGACGGTGATCACACCTTTGGGGCCAGGCATCTTTAACTTGAGGTACACATAACATGGTCGAGCCATGAAGCGGGCGTAGGCTGGTCTTCCCAAGATAGCGTGGTAGGCGCTCTGGAAATCCACGACTTCAAATGTCAGCTTCTCTTTGCGGAAATGCTTCGAGTCGCTGAACACCACATCTAGAGCTATTTGGCCAAGTGACTCAGCCTTCTTTCCTGGGATGACTCCATGAAAACTCATGTTGCTGGAGCTGAGCCTGGACATCGGAATGCCCATTCCCTTGAGCGTCTCTGCATACAGTATGTTCAACCCGCTGCCGCCATCCATCAATACCTTCGTCAGTCGAGTGCCTTCGACGACCGGGTCGACCACCAGTGCTTGCCTCCCAGGGGTGGCAATATGAGTAGGATGGTCCGACTGGTTGAAAGTAATGGGAGTTTGCGACCATGTCAGATAGTTTGGTGTCGTCGGTGTGACCATATTGACTTCTCGGTTGATCACTTTCAGTCGACTTTTGTTCTCTACATCAGCAAAAATCATCAGAGTGGAGTTGACATGAGGGTACTCTCCATCACTGTCCTGCTTGTCATCAGCCTTGTCCGACTCCTTCTCTTTGTCCTTTGGCTGTTTCCCTTGGAACTGCTGGATTAAGAGCCAGCACTAGCGAGTGGTATGCTTTGGGTAGATGAAGTTACCCTCTTCGTCTTTCTTTGTGTGGATATGACATGGCAGGTCCATCACATCATTACCCTCCTTGTCTTTTACCTTCTTGGGGTTCCAAGATCCTTTGGGCGTCCCTTTAAATTTGCCCTGTGTCACGGCTAGAGCCTCTCCAGGAGCTGCTGGCTCGGCCTTCCATTTTTGCTTCTGACTGGAGTTTCCTTTATCCGACTGACTCGGCTTGTACTTGCCGCTCCGGAGTCGGTCCTCTTCTTCGCCGTTGGCGTACTTGGTGGCTATTTCCATCATCCGACTCAGGGTCATGTCTCCAGTTCGACCAAACTTCAGGCTCAACTCTCTGTTCTTGACGCCCTCTTTGAAGGCGCAAACCGCTTGATGGTCCGACACATTCTCTACAGTGTGATGCAAAGTGATCCGCCTATGGATGTAATCCCTTAGTGTTTCACTCGACTTTTGTACACAAACTTGTCTCAGTCAATCCAGCAGGTCGCTTGCAAGTTCCCTCAAACGTCCTGACGAACACTCAAGAAAGATCTTCCCAGGTGTAAATGCTGCTGGGAGCTAACTGATTCAACCATGCCTTGGCTGAACCCCCTAGCCTAAGTGGCAAATGTTTCATGGCCACCTCATCATTACCGCCACCAATCTGAATAGCCACTCGGTAGTCTTCGAGCCAAGTTTCAGGCTTAGACTCTCCGGTGAACTTATTCACCCCAGTCGCCAACCTGAAGTTGGGGGGTATCACTGCGGTTCTGATTGCTCTGCTAAAACATTCTGGACCTGAAACATGGACTCGGTTGCTTGTGGGCACATCTCTGTCATGACCACCTCTATGAGCTCTGTTTCGGTCGACCAAACCTTGCACGATGATGGATCTCGCGTCAAAGCCTGGCTCTCTGGGGTCGACTGGAGCTCTCCGCCCAACACTGAGCTGGCGTCTGTCATCTTGCTGCCGGTGGGCGTTAGACCCACTTCTCGGAGGAGGAGTGGGCACTCGATGCCTGTCATCACGATCAAATCGATCATCATAGTCGTCCCGCCGGCCTTCACGTCCCATGCGCCTCGGAGGCGACCTTGGACTGTGAGCCGACTAAATAGTATTCGCAGCGACAGATCGACTGTGAATCCTGTTACGTGACTGTGACACAGCTGAATTCTGATCTCCTGCTGCCCGGAGCAAATCTGTGATCTGCATCAAGCCTCTTCTAGACTCTGACTGAGAGGGCTGAATTGACACCGCTATGCGGGCTGCAGCTGCCAAATTCTAAATTGGGGTTCGATATACCTGAGTAGGTTGCGGAAAGAGCTGACGTCGATTGGAGTTAGTCGCTCGTTGACGCGCACGCTCGTCGAGTGCTCGCTGAAGGTTCTCCAGTCGAGTGCGTTCAGCCAGGTTGGCTAAACGCGCCTCTTCCAGGGCACGAGCCTCAGAAGTTTCTCCTGCAATGGGAGTATGCAGGGCATCCATGTTCCGGCGGCGAAGTTCTTCCCTCTGCTGGGAAGTGAGCGGCTCGGGTTGGTACTCTTCATGGGCTTGAGCGGGGTCGTCCTCGTCGTCCATCCCGTCGCCGCGGGGGAAACCGGGAGGACTACGGGGCCCGTTGACCATCAGGACCTCCGCCGCCGGATCACTGCTATCGCACTCGGATGCAGTCTCTACGGAGCCAGTCGACAGGTCAAACGGGCCGTAGAGAGATTCATCGGGCTCAATCGCCGCGACTTGGGTGGTGGCCGATTGGCGAGCCACTGCGTGTCTCACCCATCGCTGGAGCCTCGACCGACCGGAGCACTTGCGCTGGCGTGAGACAGGGAGGGAGGACGGCGCAGGAGTCGACCGTTACGGGGTCGACGGCTGCCGCAGCAAGACGCCACAGACACACGCCCGAAAGTGCGTCGCCCCGCGGACGGGGAGCGCGTCGATGTCGAGTGGTGCCTGCTGGAGCCAAGCGGAGTCGTCGGCGATGAAAGTGAGCGCACCGAGACGGATCTCGTGGCCCTCGACCAGAGCTCCGCCGGAAACCATGATGAAGGCAATCGGACAAATTGCAACTTCTCCAAAAAAGTCGCTAAGACACCTGCCCCAAGGTGGGCGCCAACTGTCGTGGTTCTAAGTCTGACAGTAGAATGGGGGGTAAGTATGGACAGGCAAGGTCCTAGCTATGGAGTAGTTGTACACACGGGTGTTTAGCGAGTTCAGGCCCTTCTCTGAGGAAGTAACAGCCCTACGTCTTGGAGCCCGGAGGCGGTCGACTAATCTCTGTGTATATGAGTTACAGGGGTGCGAACCCTTCTACCAGTGGAGGGGGGTGGCTTATATAGAGGGCGCCAGGACCCCAGCCAGCCCACGTAGAGGAGGGTTAAAGTACATTAAGGCTGGGCGTTACTGGTAACGCCCTACATGAAGTGTCATCATGACCATTAAGACTATTCAATTACAGACCGTTTGGATGCAGAGTAGATCCTGAACTTCTGATGGTCGAGTGCATCTTCATAGTCGAGTGTCTTCTAGCCAGTCGAGTGGAGTCTCCCTTGGTCGAGTGGAACTTCTCTTGGTCGACTGGAAGGTAGCTTCGTATGATGATGTCCTTGGGCATGGTATCCTAGATAGGTCCATGACCCTACCCTAGGTACATAACCTCATCAGCTGTTGCTCTTTTGACACTCTTATTTTAGACCCTAATTGTTTTCAATCTTCATGTCTATTTAGGCAACAGGACGGGGTAAGAAAGTTATGACCAATCGGTGGATTCGTAAGCATCGGGATTTTCTCACTTCTCATGAGATTCGATTGAAGACAATAATGCTAGAACGATATGTAGCCAACCGTGCAAACACTAGATTTGTCACATTCTTCCTGTTGAAATGCGAGGTTACTATTGTCCATCAGGCTTAAGTTTATCAGCAGCATGGTTTTGACGGATGGGTATGTCGAAGAGCAAAAAAAAGGAGTTTCAGGTGGGAAAAAGAGCTTCTGAACATGCCGGGCTTCTATTTACAACATTTTGTGGTCATAATCCAGTAAATTTTACGACCCGGGATGTTCCTTCAATGGACCTGACCGACCCATTTGACTGTGACTGCCGAAAACAGTGCTGGAGTTAGATGTTGTTGCCCTTTTCAACCTGGGTTTTTTTGTAAACCTGATGAACAATTAACCCTCGTGCTTTTGTACAGTTTGTAAGCTGGAGTTAGATGTTCCTGCCCTTTTCAACTCGGCTGTGACTGTCATATTTTCTTTGAAACAAGGCAAATGGCTTGCCATTCGTTTAATTTAGAGTGAAATATTGTAACAAATTCCAACCAAGGGAAATAACATCACTCTCGCCGGCTGCTTGAGCTCACTGTCCATTACAGAAGCCAAGTGATTAGCCCCCACCAGCACCCACAAACTTATTTTGTACTAGCACATCAAATGGGCTATAGATTTTCATAGGAAAGGCTGCATGACCGTGACAGATTTGGATTCTGACATTTGGGACCCGTGAGGAAATAGTATATCCAAGGTGGTGTCGACTTACTAGCCAATCAGCAAACGATTCTGCCTACCAGCCGTTCGATTGACATCCAACATCTGTCGTATATCTTCTATCTCTTGTCTTCTTCTTCCTCCAGCCGCCCAAACCAAACCACCCCGTCGGCTCTGCCTGCTCCCGCCTCCCATGGTTGGTTGTGCCTCCGCCGCCCTACCGTACGTACCCTCCAACTTTGGCCAGTCCCTCCCTCTATTCCCCCACACGTCATGTTATTCTCCGGCGATGTCAGCCCCAACACGCACCCGCACCCGAACCAGTCAACCCTCGTACTCCCCTCTACCTGCAACTGGACCGGCGCATCTTCCACGGCTCCTGTTCATTACGTCCGAGGCCTCGCCATCGTCCTCCGCCTTGCGGCCTTGGTTCGCTCGTCGTGTGCGGTGCGCCGCCCTCTTGCATTGTCAACATCGTCAAGAACCAAGAGGAATAAGGAGATGACTGTATGTGGAGAGGATGACAATAGGGACCCACTAGCGTCATGGCAGTACACAAGCAAGTGCCTCTATATTACAAGCCCAAAAATATGGTTCCTCCTAATGGTTGGACATCTGGGGCTCACGCCATTGTCAACATAGTCAATAAACGAGAGAATTACACTACGAGCGGCTGACACCAGGGACCCAGCAGGTCGCGCAGTTTTTTTTTGAGGAACAAGCAGTTGTTATTTATACTAGTTTTAGTGACGGATCAGGGTAACAACGGGGCTATGCGGGGGCTGTGGCCCGTCTAGCCAGGGTTTTATTTATGTTTACCACATCATGAGCCCAGTTGTTTTTTTTCTTGCTGAAAATGGCTAGCCCAGTTCTATTTTTTAAAAGAAATACCCAAACAAGGCCTACTTGCTTTATCGGCCCTGCTGGGCTGCAAATCTTTCAAGACGAGGAGAGTTTCATTTGGTTTGCCTAGAAATGGGTTGTACATTTTTAAAACACATCAAACCGGGAATTAGTTTCAATTTTTTTCATTACAAGATTTCAAATTCCATTGATTTTTATGCATGGAAAATTATTTGGATTTTATATTTATATAAATTATTTTTCAAAATAGTTTGAATGTTAATCGATATTTCTGGATTAAAAACAGTTGACCGCACCGAAATATGCAAAATTTCGTATGCTTTTTGACCGTGGCCACAATATGGGGTGTAATGCTAACAAAAAGATGATGGGCTCCAAAACAATTCTTAAGAATTAGCAAATGGGTTGTACATTATTAGAAATAATGGCAGATGGGATGTATGCTGTTTTCCACAAACTTGAGGCTGACTTGTGCGCCTACTACAGGTTGACGCATATGCTTTCATAAAAAAAGGTTGATGCACACGCAACGCCCTGTCAACTTAGTCAACACACGAGAGCAGTGACTGTTGGATGTCCAGCCAACGGCTGTCGTGCTTCTTCAATCTCTGCTCTTCATGCTCCAGCCGCTCAAACAAGCGCCGGCGGGACTGCCTGCTCCCTCCTCCCGCGGCCGGCTATGCTGCCGCGCAGGACTCACGGCCCCATCGTACTCCCATCGCTAGCCTAGACATCCCTCTACTCACCCGCACCTGCTGTTATTCTCCGGGAAAGGCAGACGAACCAGTAAACCCTCGTACTCCTCCGCGTGGGAAACAACTGTGAGTACTCCCTGGCTCTGTGTTGCTCCCTTCCTAGGCCTCGCCGTCGTCCACCGCCCTGGTGCTCTCGGCGCGGCCTGGTCAACGTGGTACTGTACGTGGAGAGGCTGACAGCTGGGTCCACGGCCGCACGCAAGGAAATGCCTCCTTATTACACGCAAAATAATGATTGCTCCACCTGACAGCTAGGACCCACATGAAGGGCCTCTCTATTTCACGAAAAAATGTTCCCCCCGCTGACAGATCGGGCCCACCAGCTATATCTTCGCACGCAAGGAAGTGCCTCCTTATTACACCCAAAAAAATGAATACCCCCTACTAGCTGGGACCCACAATATTGTTGGGCTGACTTGTGGGCCTACTAAGTTCACGGGGACAGAGGGTTTTGTCAACTTAGTCAATACTCTAGTGACCGTATGATGTCCATCCAACGGCCATAGTGCTTCATCAACCTCTGGTCTTCTTGCTCCAGCCGCCCAAAGCAGCGTCGGTCGTGCCGCCTGCTCCTGCCTCTTGTGGCCGGCTGTGCTACCGCGGAGGCCTCACCGCCCCCATACTACTCCCACCACTGGCCAGGCCATCCCTCCACTCACCCATACCCCCTTTTATTCTGCGGCCACGGCAGCCTCACACCGCACCCGAACCAGTGAACCCTCGTACTCCTCTCCACGTGGGCATCCACTGCCACGTCTTCCCCTGGTCCGCGTTGTCCCCTTCCTAGGCCTCGCCGTCGTCCACCACTGTGGTGCTCTCGGTGTGGCGTGTTCAATGTGGTCAACGACCGACTTCCATCGGAAGAGTACTGTACGTGGAGAGGCTGACAGCTAGGTCCACGTCAGGCGCAAGGAAGTGCCTCCTTATTACGCGGAAAATAATTATTCCTCCACCTGACAACAGGGACCCACTGGACGGGCCACCAGTATTTCGCGAAAAAAACGTTTTCCCCTGACTGCTGGGACCTACCGTACGGGCCACCGTATTTCGTGAAAAAATGCTCCCCCCGCTGTCAGCTCGGACCCACCGGAAGTGCCTTCTTATTACGCACAAAAAAATGAATACTCCCCCTGCTAGTTGGAACCCACCTTGGTGGGAGGCTGACTTGTGGGCCTACTAAGTTGACAGGGACGGAGGGCTTTGTCAACTTAGTCAATATAAATGATTCTAGCTCCAGTGACCGTACGATGTCCATCCAACGGCCATAGTGCTTCTTCAACCTCTGGTCTTCTTGCTCCAACCGCCCAAAGCAGCGCCGGTCGTGCCGCATGCTCCTGCCTCCCGTGGCCGGCTGTGTTGCCGCGGAGGCCTCACCACCCCCTACTATTCCCACTGCTGGCCAGGCCCAGCGGCGATGGCAGCCTCACACCGCAGCCGAATCAGTGAACCCTCGTACTCCTCTCCCCGTGGGCTTCCACTGTCGTGTCTTCCCCGGCTCCCCATCGTCCCCTTCCTAGGCCTCACCGTCGTCCATCGCCCTGGTGCTCTTGGCGCGGCGTGGTCAACGTGGTCAAGGAACGACTTCCATCGGACGTGGACTGTACGTGGAGAGGCTGACAGCTGGGTCCACGGCCGCAGCAAGGAAAGGCCTCCTTATTACGCGGAAAATAATGATTCCTCCACCCGATAGCAGGGACGCACCGGACGGGCCACCGTATTTCACAAAAAAATGTTTCCCCCCTGACTGCTGGGACCCACCAGCTACATCTTCGCACGCAAGGAAGTGCGTCCGGGCAAAAAAAAAGATTCACCCCCCTGACTGCTAGGACCCACCAGCTACATCTTCACACGCAAGGAAGTGCCTGACAGTCGGGACCTACCTGGTCGAAGCGTATGTAGCATTGTCATTCTGGTCGCGAACGTGTACGTACATACTAGTGGATGTAGAAGCGCACACGTTTCGTAGTACAGGCGCGCACGTGTCGTAGTAGAGGTGCGTACATGTTGTAGTAGAGGCGCGCATGTAGCATGTACACGTACGTACAGCGGACAGTGTGCAAGAAAGAAAATATGGCCATGTATGTGTACATACGGGTGGGGTCTTGAACGCCTACTTGCGCATACGTACGGCCAGGGCTCGTGTACATGGCTGGGTCGGAACGGAGAAACAACGTCGTCGTCGTGTTCATGGGGAGCCAACCGGCTGGGTCGGAACGGAATGCGTTGTTGTGTTCATTGGGAGGGCTTGGACGGAATAGGCGATGGAAACGAGGCCTGGCATACCGCAGAACGGAGGAACGGCCTTGTGTTCGGCCAGCCACGTTCGAAACGGGATCTTGTTCATTGAGAGGGGTGTGGTGTACCACAAAACAGAGGAAACAGACCTCCTACGGTCGAAACAGGCTCCTGTTGATCAGGAGGGGTGTGGCGACCACAAAACAGACGAAACGGACTTGTGTTGGAGCGCTACGGTCGAAACGGGGGTCCTGTTGATCAGGAGGGGTGTGGCGTACCGCAAAACGGACGAAACATACTTGTGTTGGAGCGCTACGGTCGAAATGGGGGTCCTGTTCATCAGGAGGGGTGTGGCATACCACAAAAGGGACGAAACGGACTTGTGTTGGAGCGCTACGGTCGAAACGGGGGTCCTGTTCATCGGGAGGGGTGTGGCGTACCGCAAAACGGGACTCCACGGGATACTGTTCATCTCCACCGTCGACCTCCTCCAGCCTCCACGGGCTACCGTCGACCTCCTCTAGCCTCCACGAGCTCCTATTCATCCAGCCTTCACCGTGCGCTACTCCACCGGCTACTGTTCAACCACCCCTCCACGGCACCCCTCCACCGTCTACTGCTCATCGAGCCCTCCACGGGGTCGTCCTATTCATCTAGCCATCCACACCACGGGGCCCTGTTCATCCAGAGGCAATGCCACCGCTCGCTGTTCATCCAA
>NC_041391.1:559988288-560056107 GCF_002162155.2 Triticum dicoccoides | reverse complement strand
CTGTTCATCCAGAGAGGCAGCATCGATCGGCTTCAGTTAGCAGCAGTAGCGAAGGAATCGCTCGATCAGGTTCTGTTAACCGCCATCAATCGATCGCTCGGGTTCAGTAACGCGTAGCCTGCAGTGCAATCGCTCGGGTTCAGTTAGAGCCCAACGCCTCGCTCGGGTTCAGTTAGAGCCCAACGCCTCGCTCGGGTTCAGTTAGAGCCGATGCCCCGCACACACGCGCGTACGTGTACGAGAGAAACGTGCATCGCTCGGCCCCGGACCACCCACCGTAACCGGGAACTCCCCGAAATTTTCCTCGCCCTCGCTTCTACCACGATTTTTCCGTCATGGACGGCCCAAAGAATGTCATGCAGCTGCATCTCCGGCCCGCCCAGGACGAAAATCCCATTTTCTGTCATGACTTTTTGTCATAGAAGTAGGAGCCCACCACATCTATGATGATACCGGGTTTTGTCACAATTATCATCATAGAAGTGTCATACGTATGACAGAAAAAAGTTTCGTTCGGCCCAAAATGTCATGGATGTGTCTTTTTTTTGTAGTGCGGTCCACGGCGCCGGAGCTCCTTCACTGGCCGACGTTCATCTTCCACCATCGTCCCCCCTCGTCCTCAAGCTGCAGCCATGGCCTCTGTGAGTTCAACCCCCTTTCTCTCTGTTCCTTCTAGCTAGATCTGAGGTGCAGCTAGGGTTTGATCTAGATGCATGGTTGATTAGTGGTCTGATCTGTGAGCTGATATGATTGGTTGCTATGTTGCGGTTGCAATTTGTGGTAGGGCTAGATGTTCAATCATGTGGTAGGCTAGATTAGTAGTAGAGTTTGAAGTTGAACCTTGTGCTTGTGTTGAATCATGCTTATCTATGTGATTTGTAGCTATTGGTGGTCCATTTGTAGCATGTTGTTTGTTGTAGATGTATGTTTCTGCTCATAGATTGTCTGGTATGCTTAGTATGATAGTGATGAAGCATGTGGTTGCTATGATAGTAATGAACCATGTACATGTATGCTCCTGCTTTCATGGATTGTCCGGTATGTTGTGTGCTATGCTCACTGTCAATGCGTGCTACGATTGTAGGACATGACCACGCAGACGCAAGATCTTAGTCAGGCCATTGTCGTGTCCGACAACCAGTTTGCTCCATCGTTTGTCGAGGACTCGCAGCCTATGTTTGAGATGGAAATATCAAGGTAGCAGCAGCAAAGGCAAAGAAGGATGGTAGGTCCAACAACATGAAGTGGCAGCCGTTCATGTCCATGTTCGTGCTGAACAAGATGTGTGAGCTCATCTCTAGTGGAGTTAGGACTGACAAGGGCTTCAAGGAGGTGCACTTGAACACCGTTGCAAAGCAGGTGTTCGAGTTTTGTGGGCAAGAGGTGTCTGCCACCCAGGTGTACAAACACCTGAGGAAGTGGATAAGTCTATGGATCCAAGTGTCCAAGCTGAGAGACCTTAGGGGCGCCTCAAGGGATGAGAACACTTGCTCCATAGTTCTGGAGGCAGAGCACTACGCCGGCCATGTCGCGGTTAGCTCACAGCCCTCTTCCTTTTCATACTGTCCACCATTGCCTACTCCTAATCGCAACTAACAACACGTATGTTTCATTCTTAGGACCACTGATACGTCTCCAACGTATCTATAATTTTTGATTGTTCCATGCTATTATATTACCCTTTTGGATGTTTATGGGCTTTATTTTACACATTTATATGATTTTTGGGACTAACCTACTAACCGGAGGCCCAGCCCGCATTGCTGTTTTTTGCCTATTTCAGTATTTCGAAGAAAAGGAATATCAAACGGAGTCCAAATGGAATGAAACCTTCAGGAGCGTGATTTTTGGAACGAACATGATCCGGAGAACTTGGAGTGCAAGTCAAGAAGCAGACGAGGCCTCCAAGAGATAGGAGGGTGCGCCCACCCCTCCTGGGCGCGCCCCCGTCTCCTGGGCCCCACAGGCGGCCACCGACGTACTCCTTCCTCCTATATATACCTACGTACCCCGAAAACATCTAGGGAGCCAATGAAAAACAATTTCCACCGACGTAACCTTCTGTATCCCCGAGATCCCATCTAGGAGCCTTCGTCGGTGCTCCGCCGGAGGGGGAATCGACCATGGAGGGCTTCTACATCAACACCATAGCCCCTCCGATCAGTTGTGAGTAGTTTACCACAGACCTTCGGGTCCATAGTTATTAGCTAGATGGCTTCTTCTCTCTTTTTGGATCTCAATACAATGTTCTCCCCCTCTCTTGTGGAGATCTATTCGATGTAAACTCTTTTTGCGGTGTGTTTGTCGAGATCCGATGAATTGTGGGTTTATGATCAAGTTTATCTATGAGAAATATTTGAATCTTCTCTAAATTCTTTTATGTATGATTGAGTTATCTTTGCAAGTCTCTTCGAATTATCAGTTTGGTTTGGCCTACTAGATTGATCTTTCTTGCCATGGAAGAAGTGCTTAGCTTTGGGTTCAATCTTGCGGTGTCCTTTCTCAGTGACAGCAGGGGCAGCAAGGCATGTATTCTATTGTTGCCATTGAGGATAAAAAGATGGGGTTTATATCATATTGCTTGAATTTATCCCTCTACATCATGTCATCGTTCTTAATGTGTTACTCTGTTCTTTATGAACTTAATACTCTAGATGCAGGCATGAGTCGATCGATGTGTGGAGTAATAATAGTAGATGCAGGCAGGAGTCGGTCTACTTGTCACGGACGTGATGCCTATATACATGATCATGCCTAGATAATCTCATAATTATTCGCTTTTCTATCAATTGCTCGACAGTAATTTGTTGACCCACTGTAATACTTATGCTATCTTGAGAGAAGCCACTAGTGAAACCTACGGCCCCCGGGTCTATCTTTTATCATATAAGCTTTTAATCTACTTTTATTTGCATCTTATCATACTATCTCTATCATATCTCACTTCTGCAAGTGGCCGTGAAGGGATTGACAACCCCTTTATTGTGTTGGTTGCGAGTTCTTTGTTTGTTTGTATAGGTGCGTGGGACTTTTGAGGAGCCTCCTACTATATTGATACCTTGGTTCTCAAAAACCGAGGGAAATACTTACGCTACTCTGCTGCATCCCCTTTCCTCTTCAAGGAAAACCAACGCAAGCTCAATTCGTAGCAAGAAGGATTTCTGGCGCCGTTGCCAGGGAAGTCTTCGCTCAAGTCAAGACATAGCAAGTACCCATCACAAACTCATCTCCCTCGCGTTACATTATTTTCCATTTGCCTCTCGTTTTCCTCTCCCCCACTTCACCCTTACCGTTTTATTCACCCTCCTTCCGTTCGATCTTGTGTTTCCACGTGCCTTCTTTTCGCTTGCATCTTTGCTTGCTAAGATCTATGGATCCTCATCCGCTTGCTAATATTTTTAAGAGATCCAATTATGATGAACCAATTGCTAGTGAATTTTGTGCACTAGATTATCTTTATGAAGCTTTGCTTGAAATTCGTGAATCTAAAAATTATGATGAAGAAATTTATGAAGAGATCCATGATAACTCTTCGAATAAAAAGCATGATTGCAATGATTTTACTATAAATTCTCTTGATGTCAATTGTGCTAATAATATGCAAAACCCTAAGCTTGGGGATGCTAGTTTTGCTATGCCTATTACTTGTTGCAATGATCATGATTGGGGTGATTCTTCTTATCTTGAAAATCTATTTAAGCCCCATGATGAATATGAGATTGATAATAGTGTTTGCAATAATATTGAAAGTGGGTTTGGAACAGTGTCAACTTTAGATCCCACATATTTGGAGTATGTTTAATCTTGTAATATTTTTGATAAAAGTGGGTTTGGAGAGGTCATGACTTTAGTTAATGTTAATCCCACTATCTTGGCAGAGTGTCAACTTTTCATGCATGTGGATCGTGTTAAGAATATGTTATGTGATAGCTATTTTGTTGAATTTGCCTATGTTCCTACATGTAACTATTATGATAGAGGAAAATATGGTCGTAGAAATTTTTATCTTACTAAATTACCTCTCTTCATGTTGAGATTGCTATCGTCTCTTTCTTATTCCTTGCATATGCTAGTTTTTGTTTGCCTTGCAAATTTGTTTGCTTATGATATGCCTATGCATCAGAAGTATGTTAGACTTAGATGTGTTTGTCACGTGTTTCATGATGCTCTATTTGTGCTTCAATTCTTCTCTTTCATGTGAGCATCATTAACTAAATTTTATTTGTGTTTTTTTGCTTTTGTTTCTGTTTAGTAATAAATTTTGCATCTACCTTCTGTTTAGATGTGTTTTTATGTTTTAATTAGTGTTTGTGCCAAGTAGAACCGATAGGATAACCTATGACGATAGTTGATTTGATTCTGCTGAAAAACAGAAACTTTACACGCACGAATTTAATTTTGTTAAATCACAGAAACGTGATTTTGCGTTAATTCTTTTTTTGATGATCAATAGACAAATTTTCCAGGACTTCCTATTTTTGTAGGATTTTTAGAGTTACATACGTTTGCGTTAGTTACAGATTGCTACAGACTGTTCTATTTTTGACAGATTCTGTTTTTCCTGTGTTGTTTGCTTATTTTGATGCATCTATGGCTAATAAAATAGTTTATAAACCATAGAGAAGTTGTAATAAAGTACGTTTAACACCAAAATAAATAAAGAATGAGTTCATTACAGTACCTTATATGGTGGTTTTGTTTTCTTTCACTAACGGAGCTTATAAGATTTCCTGTTGAGTTTTGTGTTGTGAAGTTTTCAAGTTTTGGGAAAGCTTTTATGGACTATGGAATAAGGAGTGGCAAAAGCCTAAGCTTGGGGATGCCCATGGAACCCCAAGATATTCAACGATAGACAAAAGCCTATGCTTGGTGATGCCCCGGGAAGGCATCCCCTCTTTCGTCTTCGTTCATTGGTAACTTTACTTGGAGCTATATTTTTATTCGCCACATGATATGTGTTTTGCTTGGAGCGTCGTATATTATATTAGTATTTGCTTTTTATTTTACCACAATCATCCTTGTTGTACACACCTTTTGGGAGAAGCCTACTTGATTAGAATTTATTAGAATATGCTATGTGCTTCACTTATATATTTTGAGCTTGATAGTTTTTGCTCCAGTGCTTCACTTATATCTTTTAGAGCACGGCGGTGGCTTAATTTTGTAGAAATTGCTAGTCTCTCATGATTCACTTATATTATTTTTATAGTCTTTTAGGACAGCATGGTATTTGCTATGGTTATAAAATTGGTCCTAGAATGGTAGGCATCCAGGTTGGGTATAATAAAAACTATCATAGGAAGTGAATTGGATGCTATGATCAATTTGATACTTGATAATTGTTTTGAGATATGGAGGTAGTGATATTAAAGTCATGCTAGTTGGGTCATTATGAATTTAAAGAATGCTTGTGTCGAAGTTAGCAAGTCCCGTAGCATGCACGTATGGTTAAAGTTGTGTAACAAATTTGAAACATGAAGTGTACCTAGCTTGTGCATCCTTATGAGTGGCGGTCGGGAACGAGCGATGGTCTTTTCCTACCAATCTATCCCTCTAGTAGCATACGCGTAGTGCTTGATTTTTGATGACTTCTAAAATTTTGCAATAAGTATATGAGTTCTTTTGACTAATGTTGAGTCCATGGATTATACGCACTTTTACCTTTCCACCATTGATAGCCTCTTTGGTACCATGCATTTCCCTTTCTCACCTTGAGAGTTGGTGCAAAGTTCGCCGGTGCATCCAAACCCCGTGATATGATACGCTCTATCACACATAAACCTCCTTATATCTTACTCAAAACAGCCACCATACCTACCTATTATGGCATTTCCATAGCCATTCCAAGATATATTTCCATGCAACTTTCTACCGTTCCGTTCATCATCATCATGACATACTTTACTTTTGTCATATTGCCATTGCATGATCATGTAGTTGACATCGTATTTGTGGCAAAGCCACCATGCATAATTTTTCATACATGTCACTCTTGATTCATTGCACCATCCCGGTACACCGCCGGAGGCATTCATGTAGAGTCATATCTTGTTCTAGTTTCGAGTTGTAATTCATATGTTGTAATCAATGAAAGTGTGATGATCATCATTATTAGAGCATTACCCAAAAAGAAAGAAAGAAAAGAAAGAAAGAAAAGAAAGGTCAAAAGAAAAAAAAAGGGCCAAAGAAAAAAAAGAAAAAAGAAAAGAAAGAAAAAAAAGGGCAACGTTACTATCCTTTTTTTCCACACTTGTGCTTCAAAGTAGCACCTTGTTCTTCATGTAGTGAGTCTCATATTTTGTGCTTCAAAGTAGCACCATGTTCTTCATGTAGTGAGTCTCATAGGTTGTCATTTTCATACACTAGTGGGAATTTTTCATTATAGAACTTGGCTTGTATATTCCTACGATGGGCTTCCTCAAATGCCCTAGGTCTTCGTGAGAAAGCAAGTTGGATGCACACCCACTAGTTTTCTTTTGTTGAGAATTCATTTATAGCTCTAGTGCATCTGTTGCATGGCAATCCCTACTCCTCATGTTGACATCAATTGATGGGCATCTCCATAGCCCGTTGATTATCCTCGTCAATGTGAGACTTTCTCCTTTTTTGTCTTCTCCACACAATCCCCATCATCATATTCTATTCCACCCATAGTGCTATATCCATGGCTCACGCTCATGTATTGCGTGAAGGTTGAAAATGTTTGAGATTATTTAAGTATGAAACAATTGCTTGGCTTGGCATCGGGGGTGTAGAATTTGGGAACATCTTTGTGTGACGAAAATGAAGCATAGCCTAACTATATGATTTTGTAGGGATGAACTTTCTTTAGCCATGTTATTTTGAGAAGACATGATTGCTTTGATTAGTATGCTTGAAGTATTACTATTTCTTTTATCAATATGAACTTTTATTTTGAATCATTTGGATCTGAACATTCATGCCACAATAAAGAAAATTACATTGAGAATTATGCTAGGTAGCATTCCACATCAAAAATTCTGTTTTTATCATTTACCTACTCGAGGACGAGCAGGAATTAAGCTTGGGGATGCTTGATACGTCTCCAACGTATCTATAATTTTTTATTGTTCCATGCTATTATATTACCCCTTTTGGATGTTTATGGGCTTTATTTTACACATTTATATCATTTTTGGGACTAACCTACTAACTAGAGGCCCAGCCCTATTGTTGTTTTTTTGCCTAGTTCAGTATTTCGAAGAAAAGGAATATTAAACGGAGTCCAAATGGAATGAAACTTTCGGGAGCGTGATTTTTGGACTGAACGTGATCCGGAGAACTTGGAGTGCAAGTCAAGAAGCAAACGAGGCCTCCAAGAGATAGGAGGGCGCGCCCACCCCTCTTGGGCGCGCCACTGTCTCTTGGGCCCCACAGGCGGCCACCAACGTACTCCTTCCTCCTATATATACCTACGTACCCCGAAAACATCCAGGGAGCCAACGAAAAACAATTTCTAGTGCCGTAACCTTCTATATCCGCGAGATCCCATCTAGGAGCCTTCGTCGATGCTCCGCCGGAGGGGGAATCGACCATGGAGGGCTTCTACATCAACACCATAGCCCCTCCGATCAGTTGTGAGTAGTTTACCACAAACCTTCAGGTCCATAGTTATTAGCTAGATGGCTTCTTCTCTCTTTTTGGATCTCAATACAATGTTCTCCCCCTCTCTTGTGGAGATCTATTCGATGTAAACTCTTTTTGCGGTGTGTTTGTCGAGATCTGATGAATTGTGGGTTTATGATCAAGTTTATCTATGAGAAATATTTGAATCTTCTCTAAATTCTTTTATGTATGATTGAGTTATCTTTGCAAGTCTCTTCGAATTATCAGTTTGGTTTGGCCTACTAGATTGATCTTTCCTCCCATTGGAGAAGTGCTTAGCTTTGGGTTCAATCTTGTGGTGTCCTTTCCCAGTGACAGCAGGGGCAGCAAGGCACGTATTGTATTGTTGCCATCGAGGATAAAAAGATGGGGTTTATATCATATTGCTTGAGTTTATCCCTCTACATCATGTCATCTTTCTTAATGCGTTACTCTGTTCTTTATGAACTTAATAATCTAGATGCAGGCAGGAGTCGGTCGATGTGCAGAGTAATAGTAGTAGATGCAGGCAGGAGTCGGTCGATGTGCAGAGTAATAGTAGTAGATGCAGGCAGGAGTCGGTCTACTTGTCACGGACGTGATGCCTATATACATGATCATGCCTAGATAATATCATAATTATTCGCTTTTCTATCAATTGCTCGACAGTAATTTGTTCACCCATCGTAATACTGATGCTATCTTGAGAGAAGCCACTAGTGAAACCTATGGCCCCCGGGTCTATCTTTTATCATATAAGCTTTCGATCTACTTTTACTTGCATCTTTACTTTTTGCATCTATATTATAAAATACCAAAAATATATTTATCTTATCATACTATCTCTATCAGATCTCACTTTCGCAAGTGACCGTGAAGGGATTGACAACCCCTTTATTGCGTTGTTTGCGAGTTCTTTGTTTGTTTGTGTAGGTGCGTGGGACTTTTGAGGAGCCTCCTACTGGATTGATACCTTGATTCTCAAAAAGTGAGGGAAATACTTACGCTACTCTGCGGCATCACCCTTTCCTCTTCAAGGAAAACCAACGCAAGCTCAAGACGTAGCGACCACCCAAGGGATGCTGAGTTCCTCAACACACCCATCCAGAAATACAACCAGATGCAGCACATCTTCTCCTTCAGGATGGCAACTGGGAAGCATGCCATGGGCTTGGGTGAGCCTCTTGGTTCTTCCATGCCAGACTTCCCTGGGACACTGGATGTTAAGTTCCTTGATGGCCCTAACAAGCCCGCTGCGAAGCCCTTCGACAAGCCATTTGACCCCAACCATGATAGGCAGAGGAAGAGAGGAGGTCTGATGGAGGAGGAGATCAATGACTTTTGCAGCATGACTGAGGCAGTGAAGGGGGTGGCAACAGCCATCGGGAAGTGCAAGCCCCTCGACGTCCACCCTGACCTGTATGGCGCTGTCATGACCCAGGGTGGATTCAGCGACGAGGCTCTCATGGCAGCTCTCAGCCACCTGCTTGACAACAAGGCCCAGGGTGTTGGGTTTGTTGCCATGGCCGACGCTCACAGGGTGGTGTGGCTCAGGAGCTGGCTGGGCAAGCACTACTACTAGAGTAGTGCTGCCTGTGAGCGTGCATGATCCGCGACGGCGATGGCGGTGGCAACGACGACGGCGATGACGATGACAACTTACATTTTGTGTAGCTAGGGCTCAAAAACTATTTGATGGTCTGTATATTTTGGAAAGGTGGTATATACTAACCCCTCACGCTGATGGTGAACTTGAGGTGGTAGGACGACACCCTCTTTTGGATGTGGTGGTAGGACGACACCCTCTTTTGGATGTGGTGGTAGGTTAACACCAAGGTAGTGCTAGGTTGAACTTGCTATGTCGTATGATCATGCATGCTTTACTTCTCTTTTGCTCCATTGTTGTTTGTGTGCTACTTTGCTTGCTACTTGTG
The DNA here is from genome assembly GCF_002162155.2 of Triticum dicoccoides. Classification (NCBI taxonomy): domain Eukaryota; kingdom Viridiplantae; phylum Streptophyta; class Magnoliopsida; order Poales; family Poaceae; genus Triticum; species Triticum dicoccoides. The sequence goes on along the minus strand of NC_041391.1, from coordinate 560,046,568 downwards.
CTCCATTGATTTGCTGCTTCAACTCTTCCTCTTGTGCATTACTAGGGCAAGTGGTATATCGTGTTCATCGATGAGGTTCCAGGGGTTTATAGTTCATGGCAAGAAGCCAATGCACAAGTGGCATCGTATAGCAACTGCAACTATAGAGGGTTCAAGACTAGGCAGGCAGCAGAACAAGCTTACTCCGCCTGGGTGCGAAAGCACGGAGGCAGCAGTGTCGACAGTGCCAAGGTTGGAGCTGTCAAAGTGGAAGCTGCTAAGGTGGATCGTCAGTTCGGCCTGAAGCTGAAGAACTTCATCATCTTCGCCCAGTTCATCACCATTGATGTGTTGTGGCATTGGTGTGCTAGTTGTGACCATTGTGGGTAAGCTCATCAATTAGGGTACACGGTAAGCACAACATGTACGTTGTATGCAACCAAACGCCGTGTTCATGTGCCGCTAGGGCCAATGCAGCCAACCAAACAAAGTGCACTTGGGTATTACCTAATGCAGAGACTAGGGATACAGGCAACCAAACAAGTTGCGTATGGCATATTAGGGCCTATTTTTCCTCAAGTGGGCTGGGTTGAGAAGGCTATGCAATGCGACTACTGTTCCAAACTGGAACCAAACACACCCTAGAAAAGGCCCTAGCACATGGTGTTGTTGCACCAAGGCGGCTGCGGATGACGCTGTGCCCTGGCGACGGTCGACGACGCGCCGACGAGACGGCGTCCAGAAAAGAAGCCCCGATGCCATCTCCATGGCGTCGATGAGGCGCTTGGTGGTAGCAACGTCAAGACTTTCATCAAGGCCAAATCCATGCAGGAACCATGCATATTACTTAATCCCTTTATATCATTCTTTTTATCTTCTCCACCATGCAGACTGTAGATTGTGAAGCTTGTCAACCGGATAATAAAGCATGCATCGGAGAGACGCGCCCACGGCGGCAGCGTCGAGGAGACGTGCCCGATGGCGGCAGCGTCGACGTGCATAGGAGCCGGAAGCCGGAAGGAGGAGACGCTACCGTAGCAACAGCGTCGAGCAGATCAGGAAGACGAGCCGACGACGGTGGACTCGCCAGGCAACACGTATGTCTGGCCCGGTCCGGCGGCTACCGTGTGCCAGGAGACACGCACCCAAGAGGTGACAACATGATGACGACAGCGTGCACGCCGAACCGGGCGCCGGCGATGGCAATACATGCATCGGGGAGAAGAACAAGGTAAGGTATAGTCAATATGTGTTGTTGCAGATGGTCTACATAGAAGATCGGAGGAAGCACGCAAGCATGTGCCGTTCATGCATGCGTATGCTCCGGCGGCCGTTTGCCGCCCGCTCATGCAGTTCGAGCATGCCGATGCGGCGGTGAGGAGGAGCCCAGTTGAGGGAACCGACGCGGAGAAAGAAGGAAGGAGATGAGAGAGGCCAATGGACAGAAGACGAAGAGGAGATGCGCCCTCGCGGCAACATCGACAAGATCGGGACGGACGCACGAAGAGAAGACGCGCCCGATGGCGGCAATGTCGACATGCAGATGCATATAAGCTTTGAGGGGCCGAAGGGCAACCACGGCAAGTGACGCGCTCGCAACTGTGGAGGCAACACACATCAAGACTCGAGGCCGTGGCCGGCACCGGCACCCTCGCGCACACACACGCACCCTTGCCTATCCCGCCAGCTGCGCCGCTGATAAGGAGGACGATAGCGGCAAGCGGATAGCTTGTGTCAAGATACAACATGGAGTACCATCTCTCAAGTTAACTAACAATAAATACATTCATCTATCTCTCGTGTATCAGGCGAGGAAACACATACGCGTAAAAGGGTCCAGGAGCAGCACCTAGGCAGGGAAGTTTGCAGCAGCTCCTCCTTTGTGCCTCGTCCGGGTAGCAGGCAGGAACCCAAGGAGGCACCCTTGAGAGGACTTGAAGACGGTGGCATACATCCATCCATCAGGCAGGAACCCAAGGAGGCACCCTCAAGAAGACTTGAAGATGGTGGCATACATCCATCCATCAGGCGGAACCCAGGGGGAGAGGCACGGCTAGAGAGGCACCCTCAGGAGAACCTGAACATGGTGGCCGCTATGCGCTGGTTGCAAGCAGCACGCGCCTGAAGGTGTCGGATGTTGAGTTCCGGCAAACCCTTAAGGTTCGAACTCTGGGGTGCGCACGAAGATCTTTCCCCTACTGACTCACGTCCAATCGTCTCGCTGGAATCTAGGCTAAAGGATGAACAACACAAGGAACACAAGATTTATACTGGTTCAGGCCACCGTTGTAGTGTAATACCCTACTCAAGTGTGTCGTGTGGTGGATTGCCTCAGGGGCTGATGATGAACAGTACAAGGGAAGAACAGCCTCGCGAGAGGTGTTCTTGTGCTGGTGCGATGAACTGCTAGGGTGAGTTTGATCGCCTCTCTCTCTCTGGTTCCCCTCTCTCTCCCTCTCGTTGGCCTCTCTCTAATGTCGTGGCTAGCTCTATTTATAGAGGCCCTGGTCCTCTTCCCAAATATTGAGCGGGAAGGGCACCAACAAAGGTCATTTTGAAGGGGAACATCTAGTACAAGTTATCCTGACTAAAGTTGGTCTTCGGCTGCCAAAGGCACTGGCGATGACGCCATCTTGGGCTCCATGGTGACCTCCATCTTGTCGCTTTGCTGGTCTTGGTCTCGTTGCACTGAAATGGCAACCTTTGCCTGATGCCTCGGTACTCCACGCATGTGCTTGCCCCCTTTGCACCAAAGAGGAAACAAGGACACTGCACAGGCCGGCGCCCGCCTGGCGCCCGCCTGGTCTCGATCGTCATGGCTTGCGTCACGAGCACCTCGCGAGGTACCCTGCCTTGATCTCTCCGCCTCCTCACGAGCCTGCCTGGCGAGGCCGTTCCTGAGGAATTCTTGTGTCATCCGCCCCGCGAGGGTCTTGAGTCTTGCGCTGATGAAGATGGGCCATACTCGGACACCACTCGAGCCACATCGCAGGCCGTAGGCAGGCAAGTCTGGGGACCCCCGTTCCCAGAACGCCGACAGTAGCCCCTGGGCCCAAGGCGCGCTTGGACTTGGCTTGGCGGAGAAGCGAAGGGGCAAGTGCGGAGCGCCGCGGACCCCATCAGCATGCGGCCTTGGGCGCCGCGTGGCGGTTGATTGGACGTGGACGCCTCCGCTTCCCCACGCTCCCTCATTATGCGCCTGGCTAGGCGGCCACGAGGCTTGTACATAGTTATCCTCCCTTTGCTGCCTGCGTGCTTCTTGTTCCCTTTTCCTCCTCGAGCCTCTGCTTTCGCCTCCAATCCATCTTGAGTTCTTCCCCTTTCCACTGCCATGGCGCTAACGAAAAAAGACAAGGGGAAGAAACCTGCGTCTTTGCCCAGCGCGCCTCCGGTGGCTGCTCCCGTCGTCGACAAGTCACTCATACTCAATCTGGAAGCCCTGGAGAAAGTCTAATCCGCGCTCGCCTCCAGCTTCAACGAGTGTGGGAAGACGACGGTCTAGCCCGCGTCCCATGCCTCCTTCAACAGGATCATCATGGAGGTCCGATTCTTTGTCAACGCCCTGTGGGCGGGCCTGGTTCCCCCCTTTTCTGCTTTCTTCAATGCGGTGCTCTCCCATTACCAAATCCACATGATGCATCTTGACCCCCAATCCATTACTCTGCTTGCTGTCTTCGCCTTCGTCTGCGAGGCCATGGTGGGGATTCCTCCTTCCGTTGCCCTTCTGCGCCACTTCTTCTCTCTGCGCTTGTCCGACCCTTCCCGGTGTTCGGGATGCGTGAGCTTCCAGGCCGTGCCGGAGACGGCCGCCTCGGGTGTCGACTTTGGCCTCCAACCTTTTGCGAACGGGTTCTGGGAGCGGTGGCTGTATGTGGACGTTGGGGTGCCCAGCCCCCTGCTTGCGCACCCGACGCTGCCTGCTATTCCCAATCCTGGTTGGGGTCACGAGGAACTTACGAGCCCTCAGCTCGCTTTCACCTGGCATTGCTTCGAGAGGCTCAGGAAGCTCGAAGTGACGGCGCCCAAGGTGGTGAAGGAGTTCCTCCGGCGCCGCATCGCTCCTCATCAGCGACATTCCCGCCCAATGTGGGCTTACACCGGTCGTCAGGACCGTATGAGGCTCCAGGAAGGGGATCTCGCGCCTGAGATGCTGAAGGTGCTGCAGGTCCTAACTGGCGATCCCTCTCCTGGCAGCATTGGTCATGGAGGCGCCCTGTTGTACCTTTGCACAAACAGGGTCGAGTTCGTGAGGCAGATGCCCCGCTTCGACGAATGGGGGCTGCGCCCAGCTGGCCTCGCGGGGCCCCGCGAGAACCCGGTTGCTGTAGACCTTCCCCCAGTCGCCCGCGCCGACCTTGCCTCAGGAGTCGATGCTGGGAGGCAAGCATTGGCAGGAGCTGGGGGGCCTAATGTCGAGGTGCTGATGTCGCACGGGGCTCCTGAGGTGTCACCCTCCGGAGCTTACAGAGCCCCTCTCGAGGTGGTGGCTAATGAGAGGGCGCGGCTTGCGGCTCCCGATGCTGAAGCCCTCGAGGACCCGGCAGGCCACCACGAGGTGGCACCTGACCGCTCCTCTCAGGCTGCTGCCCCTGATGTAGGCCGTCTTGATGCCTCGGCTCCTATGCCGCGTGCCGGCCCTCATGCCGCGAGCTTGGGCCGGCTCTGCATAGATTTCGAGGCTCTCCGCAAGAGGAAGGAGGCTTCGGGTGGTGAAGATCGCCCGTTCCGCCCATTGAAGCACAGGAAGTACTTCGCCATGGATGAGTAAGTCCCTCCTTCTTGTAGTTCCTTGCTTGCTGCTCCCTTTGCTCACTGTGGCCCTTTAGGATCCCTCCTGACGAGCTTGCAGAGCCAGCCGAGGAGCCGCTTCCACAGGCTTCTCCTCCATCACCGACCTTGATTTTCCCGAGTCTGCTTGCCGCCCTTGGTGCAAGCTCGGGTGGAGAGGCAGGCCAGCCTGCGGCGCACCCTGAACCTGTCGGCACGCCGCTCTTCCCTCGTGAGCTCTCCTTGGGCACAACCAACTTGCCCCGAGCTCCTCCACTAATCATAGGCGGCGAGTGGCTGAAGTTGATCTTCGGGTCCTCATCGGGAGGTGGATTGATGCCTGGCCGGGTCCCTTGCGGGGCCCGCCCGGCAAGCGCAGGGGCGCCAGCCCCCAGCCCCCTGCCAAGAGGGGGCGAGCCACTCCAGGGCCCTCCGCCAGCATCGATGGAGGAGGATGACATTGACGACGTGCTCAAGCGCGCACGGGAGCGCAGTGCTATCCGCCAAGAGTTCCTCCAGCGGGCGGCCGGTGCAGTGAGCCAACTTGGTGCAGAGCTTGCAGCCGAGGACGCGCGCCTTGAAGCTGAAGGCCTGCGGCTGGTCGAGGAGCAGCGCAAGCTGAAGGCGGCAGTCGGTCTCGCGCGCCATCAGCGCGATCTCGACAATGCCAAGGCCGAGGCATCTCTGGTGGCCTCTCGGGAGGCCTGTGCCCGAGCCATTGAGGAGGCCCAGGAAGCAAATCGTCGACGTGAAGCTGCAGAAGAGCGCACATGGGAGCTCCGAGATTGGTGCAACTCCCTGGAGCAACAGGCGGAGTTGCGCCGAGCCGCCCTTGCATTGCTGAAAGGGGCGCCCGCTGAGGAGGAGGAGCTCCGGAGGTGCGAGGAAGCGCTGGCGTTGGAGGCTGCCGAGCGCAACCTCGATCTAGAGCAGTTGGAGACGAGGGAGCGCCAGGTCACCCAAGCGGAGGACGACATCGGTGCACGGGAGGCCCGGGTCCAGGAGGAGATCGACCGTAGCGTGGCGGAGGCCCGTGCCGACCTTGAGCGTGGGTATGAAGAGCGGCTGGAGCTGATCAAGGCTGAAGCCGCGGGCAGGACTGTTGTCTCAGGACCAGGCTGACTGAAGCCACGCAGCGGGTTGAGGCCACCGCCGTCGCACTAAGCTCGGCGCAGGCTGAGCTGGCCTCCTCCCGTGCCGAGCTGCTTCTTCTCCAACGGCGGGTTGATGATGCCGAGGCCGTTGCGCAGCGGAATGCGGACGAGATCCGCCAGCGGCAGACATTAGAACACATGCACGGCCCCATGCTTCGAACGCTCAGGGAAAGGGCCAACACGGCCTTGAGCAACATCTGCGAAGCAGTCGCTGAGGAGCCGCATGTGACCAACTATGCCGGCAATCTTCGGTTCTTCACTGACGTGGTGACGCATCTAGAGAACCGCTCTCAGAGGTCTCGTCAGCTGGTGGAGGAATGGAGCCGTGGCCTGCTCATGCGGGCATTCTCCCGCATCTTCAGCTATCTCCAGAACACCGACCCCCTCTTTGATTTCGATGCCGCCATCGCCCCGGTGCTGGAGGCCGTCCGAGGCGACCTAGCACAGTGGGTGGAGGACAATGTAGATGCACTCATCCGGGCCTTCACTTCTGATGACGACGGGGTAATCGTTGCTGCTGACGAAGGCAACATGGTGAATGGTGGTGAAGACGGTGCCGAACGGTGATGGGGAGGCCGGCGGCGACGACGGCGGCGCCAGCGACGCCTCTGAGGACGCCCTGGGGGATGCTGTGAGCGACATGTCCGATTGATCCCGCGCTTCCCCCTGTTGTTTGTCCTGCGCAGGAAGAGACTTGGATGTGGCCCTAAAAGTTGTGAGAGCGTTTTGGGAGGGAAGGCCCCTCATGTAAAAAGATTGATGCCTATTGTTGTTGAGATCGGCGCCGGACGGGTGCCTGCATGATGCCATGATTTTCGCGGTGAGTAGGTTGTCGTGGTTTTACCTTTGTCTTGGCGAGCCTCGTGTAGGCTCGCAGTGTCCATCCAAGGGCCTCATGAGGGTCCCGTTTGACCATGCGGCGAGAGCCTGGCTGGGGCGAGCGCCGACTGCGGGACGGCGGGTGCACATGCTGGGCCTGCCCCACTCGCGAGAGGGAGGCACCTGTGTGAATTCCAATTTGAACAGAAATCGGAGCACAAGAAATCACACGAATAAGACACAACACCCCTCCCCGCATACGCAAACACAAATCCGACTTCAACTCAGATCTGAAATGAGAAAGTCTGCTCGCACGAAAGGAAGCAAAAAGCAAAAGGCCGCGTCCGGCACCTAGTCTAGTCTTCGATGTCTTCTCACCAGCGTGGAGCTAAGTGCTGCCACTGGGCGTGGGAGGTAGCCCCCGAGGCCCAAGGCCGGCTCTCCGGAGACTCCGGGGCATGTACAGCCCCAACTCATTATTACGTGAGAGTGTCACGGGCGGCAAGCTTCACAGGCACTGGGCCTTCTTCACAGGTACCGGCCTTGCTTCATATCGCCAGATGAGGGCCCCGCCTTGCGCCACCCTTGACCACCATCGACGGCGACCAGAAACCCGGACGACGCCGATGGGGAAAAGGGGATGCCAGTGGTTCCCCCGACGACCATGGTTCCTCTGCCGGGGACAGGCCCTGGGGCACCTCTCCGGCAGAGGGCCTACCTCCGAAGAACGCCTTGCTCCGTATGTCATGGGGAGGAGCCTGGCTCCCGGCCCCTCTCCTGCTGCCCCCAGTGCCCTCCTCCTGAGGGGAGGGAGGTTGCCGCATTGGGGCAGCCATCCACTGCTGCGACCTGAACCTCCTGCGACCCATGGTTAGCATAAGCTTGCTCCTAAGGAATTAGAGGTACCCGATAGTTGCTGCCGCCGGCACGGTTGTCGAGGCTTCCATGAGGCTCCTGAAAGAGCTCGGCTTCTGGCGCCTCTTCCTCCCAGCCTGGCCCGAGGAACGAGCCGTGGTCTTCTTCCAGGGCGTACCCTTGATCCACCATGTGGGGCACATAGGCCTTCAGGGTCACCACCCCAAAGGCCTCGCCATAGTGCTCCGCGTGCTATGTAGTTCGACTCGAAGCTCCATCTAGGGGACGGTAGGGCGGCGGCCCGTTAGGACCATAGGCAGCGATGCGCATGCCCTCACTTACCAGGGGCGGTGCCGGCGCAGCTTGCTGCCCGACGCTGATGGCCAGGCCGGTGTTGATGAAGCCTCGAGGTGCGCCCGGGGGCGCGTGGGCACAGATTGGTCCGCCTCGTGATCCGCCCGGGGCCTGGGGTGGAAGTTGGACGCAGAACGGGGGAGCCCCTGACGTAGCGGCATCCAGGAGCCCGGCGACGCGCTCCAGCAGCACGTCGTGGCTGCTTTCTTGCAGTCTGCACCGTAGCAGTTCTCGCGCCACCATGAGCGCGGCCTTCATGTTTTCCTGCTCCTGTCGGGTGTGCGGTGCCGTGGTCGCAACATGGCTTGAGGCCCTTGCTGCCGATCGCACCTGCGGCAGAGTGAGGGCAGGCGACGCCTGACCGCGTCGCCCGCGCCCCACAGCGCTCTGCGAGGCGCGGGCTGCCTGAGGTGCGAGGTTGAGGTCACCTTGGGCAGGCGGCACGGCATGGGCGGGCCATGCCGCCCATTGGTCGGAGTTGGCCGTTGGGTCGCCGGACATGGAGGCGGTGAAGTGGCGGAACGCGGGACGGAAGAAGGAAGATTCCGGCGCACCCCTACCTGGCGCGCCAAATGTCGTATGTTGGGTTCCGGCAGACCCATAAGGTTCAAACTCTGGGGTGCGCACGAAGATATTTCTCCTATTGACTCACGTCCGATCGTCTCGCTGGAATCTAGGCTAAACGATGAACAACACAAGGAACACAAGATTTATACTGGTTCGGGCCACCGTTGTGGTGTAATACCCTACTCCAGTGTGTGGTGTGGTGGATTGCCTCAGGGGCTGATGATGAACAGTACAAGGGAAGAACAGCCTCGCGAGAGGTGTTCTTGTGCTGGTGCAATGAACTGCTAGGGTGAGTTCGGTCGCCTCTCTCTCTCTGGTTCCCCTCTCTCTCCCTCTCGTTGGCCCCTCTCTATTGTGGTGGCTAGATCTATTTATAGAGGCCCTGGTCCTCTTCCCAAATATTGAGTGGGAAGGGCGCCAACAACAACCATTTTGAAGGGGAACATCTAGTATAAGTTATCCTGACTAAAGTTGGTCTTCGGCTGCCAAAGGCACTGGCGATGACACTGGCTTGGGCTCCATGGTGACCTCCATCCTGCCGCTCTGCTGGTCTTGGTCTCGTTGCACTGAAATGGCAACCTTTTCCTGATGCCTCGGTACTCCACGCCTGTGCTTGCCCCCTTTGCACCAAAGAGGAAACAAGGACACTGCGCAGGCCGGCGCCCGCCTGGCGCCTGCCTGGTCTTGATCATCATGGATTACGTCACGAGCACCTCGCGAGGTACCCTGCCTTGATCTCTCCGCCTCCTCGCGAGCCTTCCTGGCGAGGCCGTTCCTGAGGAAGTATTGTGTCGTCCGCCCCGCGAGGCTTGTCCCCTCGCGAGGGTCTTTAGTCTTGCACTGATGAAGATGGGCCGTACTAGGCCACCACTCGAGCCACGCCGCAGGCCGCAGGCAGGCAAGTCTGGGGACCCCCATTCCCAGAACGCCGACAGAAGGCGGCGGGCAGCGCCTGTACCTGAGGAGACCAAGCCGGAGGCGGCGGAAGAAGAGCACATGCGCCAATAAGATGACGGATCAAAAACCATGCACCAGATGTGATGGCAGCAATGACACACGAGATGCCGGCCACGGCGGTGGCCTGCCCACACCGAGCGTGCAGGCATCGGAGTAGATGAAGAAACAGGAGCAGACCAAGCCCCGCTGACTAATTTTATGTGTTATATGTGTTTCATATCAGGTGCTACATGAGAAGAAAAAGCATGGAGAGAAGGGAGGGGAAGTAGATGTTCACGCACGTCCAGAGGGAGGCGAAGCCATATACAGCAATCCATCCATCAGGCAACACCTCCCGCATCCAGCCATTGCATCGCATCACATCCATCATCCGTCCTCGTACCCAGGACTCACGCATGCACACATCAATCACGCAACACCTCTAGCATCCACACCCACGACTCAGGTACAGTGCACGTACACAGAACACATCAGGTGAGATCGCATCCAGAAGAACCAGGGGTCACGCAAGATCCCAAGGCCACCGGCGAGGCGCACCGACCGGAGACGACGACCACATGGAGACGAAGCTGATATTTCCAGAGGGTAAACTCGTCGTCTAACCTTTTTCCCTTCTCTGGCACCAACATGCATGGAGTACACAAGACCATCACACTACTGGAGCTTATATACACAAGCCCATCATCCTCTTGAGTGTTGCGGCCGAGGTGTGGTCGGCACTCGCCAACAATGCAGCCCGAGATCGGCCTTCATGTTCTTGGTACATAGGTCTTTGGTGAACAGGTCATGAAGTTTAGGTCACGACACACAGATCCTTGACGCACAGGGCCACGATGAACAGGTTCATCGCGAAGGAGACACAGGCGTACAAGTCTTGCACCATTCTATTGGAGGAGCCGGTGTGGCGAAACCGGAGCCCGCCGATGACGCAGCCCGAGACTCGCCTTTCCCTTCATGGCGTACAGATCCTCGACGGAACCAATGCCCGCACGACGAGGCCCACGACCGGCCCCTCCTTCATGAGGTGCACGTCCCCGACGGATAGGTCAATGGAGAACAGATTACAGGCGTACATGCTTTGCACCATGTTTCTTGGAGGAGACGGTGAGGCGGAATCAGAGCTCATTGACGACACAACCCGGGACTCGCTTCCCCCTTCATGGCATGCAGATCTTTGTCTGAACCAGAGTTTGAAGTGAGGCAGTACAAGGCTGGTCCCTCCTTTAAGAGGTGCACCCACCGTGGCGAACAGGTCCTTGGCGTACAGGTCCACGGCGTCGACGGCGTACAGGTCACCCTTTGGTGTAGCACCAGCCCAATGCTACGTGGTCTCTACAACGCTACCTTTCCATGGCCTCGTCAGGCGGCCCCCTTTGTCTTGGCGGACCGCCGAATACTTGGCGTCTAGCCGAGACGAGGTACCAACCACCCCGGCCACGCCAATGTGAGCGCGCGCCAGTTTTTACACTGACGCCGGTCTCCCTAAGCCGTTACTCCCGCAAGGAGTAGCCTCTTGCATACCCGGATCAAATGACTGGTCGTTGAGAAGCCTAAGACGAGCGCGACCCATGCTACCCCAACATCAACTACCCCAACGACGTCAAGACAGACGAGGCACAACGGTGAGGGCAGGCGCGGCCAACGCTAAGGCCACGCTACATGCGGCGCGTGTACCGATGAGGACACGGGCTTTGCCGCCGCCCACACACATCATCATCATCATGCATGGAGAACGTGACGACGAAGACGACCACACAGCTTAATCGGAGGTATCACGCGGAGCAACCAGCGGGAGTAATTAACCAGGAGCCTTCCGAGGCCCCAGGAACCAGGAGATCGCAATCGCCACAGTCAGGCTGGCCGCGCTAGTAGGCCACGGAGCGCCTTTTTGTTTACGGGATCTTGTAATTTTGTTTCTCCACTAAGATTAATGGAATACTTGTTTCCCGCATCCTTTTTTTGTGTACTACGGTACACTAGCACGCCCGCATATTTACTTTTCCCTTTCCCGGCGCAAGAGAGAAATACGCTCCCCTTCCCTTCTCCCGGAGTCCTAGATATTTTTCTCATGTCAAACAACGGAACATGTAAGATCGCATGAAGGAGCACTGTATTGAAGGAGATTGTATGGTTCCAAACACCCTACGACGGATCACACCAGGTGCTGCAAAACGGCGAGAGATACATCAAGTTATACAAGGATGGAATGGAGCAAATGCTTGGTATGAGTTCAAGACCATTCTACTAAAGTCTTGTTTTATCCAGAAGCCATGTAACCCGAAGAAGAAACCGTGTGGCTGCAAGATTTGTGGAGAAATAGGACACACCCATGAAGAACACAAGAATGGATGCCCTTATTGTGAGGAAAATCACCTAGAGGAAGAATGCCCGACTAGGCAGGTTACTTGTTTCCTATATGAAGGAAATACGCACTACCCTGCTCAGTGTCACTTTTACTCCAACGTAGAAGAAATTACCAAGCAGCCGAAAGAAGTCCTCAGGGAAGCTTTAGAAGAACCTGTGATGAAGGAAGATGTTGAAGACCCCGACGGGGAAGGCCTAATCAGATTCTACTCCAACGCTTGCTATTCATGTGGAGAAGAAGGACACTATTCTCAGTATTGCACAAAGGAAAGAATAGAGTATCTTAGAGACTTCCCGACGGCGGAAGTGAAGTTTAACCCTCGGGAAATAGAAGCATGATCATTACGGAGAAATCCAGGAAGAAAAAACGAAGGCATCCCCTGAACAACCCAATTTCTATAGTGAAGGACCAGAGTCATATCACTTGTTACAGGTGCAAGGATTTAGGTCATTATGCTGATAAATGTCTAGAGACGAAGCTAAGAACCCACAGAGCAGACACCATCCACAAGAAGCCCAAAGACTTATCGGAAGTTATTTGTTTTCGTTGCAGGGAAGTAGGGTATTATGCTACTAAATGTCCCGACAAGATGAAAACTGGAACTAGGTAGTTGAATTTTAATATTGGTAATAAGTGTAGTAGGAAGCATTTATTTTCATAAGGATATGGAGTTGAATTTATGTAATGGGTGCTCAAGGATTGTAATGAATTCATGAAATCAATAAATTTAATGTGTCATGATTTCATATGTTGAGTTTTTTGAGTTGTTACTCCATGAACAAAGAGTTTGACCATTTTTGAGGATATGAGAAAAATATGGTCTATGGGAGAATTTGTGCATTTCAAGGGTGGTAGTACCCTGTGAGGACGCTTGTCCCATAGAAAGGATAATGATATTCACAGAGTGGAGTTTGGACAAAATGAGTTGGGGTTTTGTTTTTGATATGGTGGATATGAAGGAATGAAGTAGTATTGGACTTAAAGGAGGTGTAATGTCGGAATATGGAATGATAATAACTCCAAGGATGAGTTAAAGTTGTACAAGTATTAAAGTGGGCCATAAACCACAGGCCAAGGAATTAATAAGGATCAAGTACCCAATGGAAGAAGAAATTTTGGGAAGAAACTGTGATTTGATCAGCAGGCGTTTCTTGGGAGGATACGAAAACCTGAGTGTTGGGAAGAAACGATAGATGTTTGGTTCAGCTTGCAGAACCCATGGATTTACTCAAACCCAGTTTGAGGACAAGAGAAAGTCTGCAATGCTTGTGAGAATGCCCGAGTGTTAGAACTGCGAGATTCGCTAAACCTTATACAGGGTAATGATCTGGGTGCGGAATGGATTGAACAACATACCGACTTACTCATATCATTCACTCTTGCTATTTGGAATGGTAAATCTGAGTGACTTACCCATAGTAGAGAGACGACGATGTCAAAACCTTGTTCAAACGTTAGAATGGTAGGACGGTTGGTCCATGTACAGGCAACCGTTGCCAACCATAGGATATACGGTGAGATTCAGCCCAGACCCATTACCTGCAGGAGACACCATTAATTGTTGGCCACCATGAGATTATCGATAGTTGTTTAGTATCAGCGACAAACCTGTCAGCTAAGAAGACCTAGTCTTGGAAGAACCTTACAATGATAAAAGGACACAAGATGTTGAGGAAAAGGTTATGCCCCTAACAGAAGAGCCCCATTGTAGTAGTTATCCCGAAGATGTGAGAAGGCCGACAATGCCAGCCTCAAGAGAGAGTACATGAGTTTTGATAAAACGGTAACCATGCTTCTAAGGGTGGTAGCACCCCAGACCTCTCCGGACAATGGATTTGTTGGAAGACGCCCAAACCCTATCCTTTTCTTTCAAGCCTCTTCGAATCTCGAGGACAAGATTCATTTTAAGTGTGGTAGGTTTGTAACATCCCAAAATTCTAAATTTTGGAATGTTATAATAAATAAATAGTTTTGATTGTTTGTTTGTGTGATTGATTGTGTGAAATGGGTGGAATTTAAAACTTTTTGAAAGTTGAATGAGAGGGAATAAAAGGACTTCCCTAAAACTTTCATCTTTGCAATTCGATGTCCATGAATTCAAATTCATTTCATCACAAAACCCTAGAGTGAAGATGATATGACATCTTCCATTTGAAATGAAAAGGGTTTTGAAAAGATTTGAATTCCATCTGAAAATAGTTCAAATTTGAAACTTTATGCAACTCAATGATTTTCATGAGAGAAGATAAAATGACTTCTTCAAATTATATGAATTATGAGTTGGAAGTTTAAAAGAATCAAATTGAAAGCCCTTTGAAGGTATTTCGAAAACAACTTTCATTTAGGAGTTATTTGCCTTTTAATCAAATTATTTTTCTCCTAAAAGAAATACATGGAAATAAGGGTAAAATGATTCCCTTCAATGGAAAATTAGGAGAAAATAATTTTGAAATCATTTTGGTATTTAAAAAATGATTTTTATTGGGTTTTAATGCAACAATAGCATTGTTTCCTTTGTCTGAATTGTTTTATATTTTATTTGAACATGAAAAATAGTCCATGTTTTAGGAAATCTTTTTCTGAATTTTTTGATATACAATATGTCTATATACAATTTTATTTATTTCTCTGTATTTTAGTTTTCTTCTGTCTATTAAAAAATTGTTTGTTTTCGGCCGAAGCCACCGAGGCCCAGCTCCCCCTTTTTCTCTCCCCTATCAGGCCGGCCCACTTGCATTGCCGCACCAGGTCCAAGCCATGAGCGAATTTCGCTAGTTTCCCCTCTCGTTTGGGTTTCCTTCTCTCGGTGGCGATCGCATGCTGCCGTCGAGTATTCACCTTCCCTCCTCCGATCGCTCCTGCAGGGCGGATCCGAGTCGATCACAGGGTGATCCAGCATCACTTCACGGCCTAGTTTTATCTCCCTTGTAGGAACGGGGAGCTAGGGTTCGCTCTCAAGGCCCGATCGATTTTTTTCACGGGCTAGGGTTCGAGTTTTGCGACGATGGGATCAAGGACCAACGAGGCTTCAGGGTCCAGCTCCGCATCAGAAGTGGAGAAGATGATTGCTGAGTTGGGACTCCGCGAGGAAGACCTTGACGATGTCATTTTTGATGAGAAGGACGCACCACCGGAGGCAGCTAGGTGGATGGCGGTGGCCAGAGTTCACATAGACAAGTCATACAGTCAATATTGGTTCTTCAGGAACATGCGGGCTACATGGGATCTGGCTCGCGATGTCAAGTTTTGTCCGCTGGAGGATAATCTCTATACTTTGCAGTTCTTTTGCATGGGTGACTGGGAATGCGTGATGCAAGAAGGACCATGGAACTTCAGGGGGAACGTCGTCGTCATCACACCTTATGACAGCATCACCAAGCCAACCAAGGTGAAGCTAGACACCATTGATATATGGATACATATCCATGATGTACCTGATTTATATGCACATGTGGTTGGGCCATTAGCTGCAAAAGTCGGGGAAGTTTTGTTCATTGAGACGATGACTCAAGACTTTGCTGGAAACTTCTTTCGTGTATGGGTAAAGATCAACGTCAATAAGCCTCTGAAGAATGCGGTCTCTATGATTCGTGATGGCAAGCGTCAGATATACCGTGTGAGATAGGAACGCCTAGCGGACTGGTGTGTGGTGTGTGGCCGTCTAGGGCATGTCTACAAGGGGCACGGCAACGGGATCCACCCCCCGTCGGCGTTGTACTATAAGAATCTCAGAGCTGAATGGAACATGCGAGTTGGAGCAGGCCCGGGGGGCGGGTCGAGGAAGAGGACGCCGCGAAGGCCGCAGGGGTGGACGTGCTGGGGGTGGAAGAGCTGAATATGGTCAACCCAGCGATGCAGATTCTGAACTGCAGGTAGATGCTGATGAGGATGCAGTCATGAAGGAAGTGGAGGAGAGCAGGAAACGCTCTTCTGATCCATTGGGAGAGCCTATTTTACCTAGCTCTATGGCCTCTGTTCCCAACCTGGTATCTTCAGAAAATATGGTTAACCCACTAGCTATTGTTCCAGCAGGAGTTGTTATGGTGAGTCCTCCGCCAAAAAGAGAGCCAAAGAGGACCAGGAAGGAAGATGATGGCACAGATGGACAGAGTTCAACAGTGAAGACATTGGGAGGCTCCTTCGACGAGCGCCACCGGGCCCAATGAGTGCATTATGTTGGAATTGTCGCGGTTTGGGCAAAGCCGCGATGGTTCGAGAAATTCGTGAATTTGCAAATAAGTTTGCCCCTACCCTTATGTGTATCATTGAAACTCAGATAGATAGAACTAGGGTAGAAGCTTTAGCTGGATCGTTCGGCGATGATAATGGATATGCTATTGATAGTCAAGGTAGAAGTGGTGGCATTGGTGTTTTTTGGAACAATGAAAATAAATCTTGAGATTCTAGGTTACTCGGGGTATCATATTGATTGCTCTATGACTGAACCAGGTTTGGATCCGTGGAGATTAACCGTAGTGTATGGAGAGGCTCAAACACATCTTAGATCACAAACTTGGGATACGCTCAAGAATTTGAGCATGCTTAATAATCTCCCGTGGCTGTGTCTAGGAGATTTCAATGAGGTTTTGCGGCCCGATGAGCATGACGGGATTAGACAGAGAAGCAACGCAAAAATTCAAGCTTTTCGAGATGTCGTCGACGTGTGCAGCTTAATGGACATTGGCTTCTCTGGGCGGCCGTGGACTTTCGAGAAGAAAGTGAGGGGAGGTACGTACACCCGGGTTCGCCTGGATCGGGCACTGGTTACGACCGACTGGCGCACTTTGTTTCCTCTGGCAGATCTTGCACACTTGACATCAACCACCTCTGACCATTGCCCAACATTACTGAATTTAAACAGAGAGGAGAGGGTGGCCCGGCCACCTCGAACTTTTCGATATGAGGTCATGTGGGAGGGCCACTCGGAATGGGGAGAAACTATTAACACAGCATGGTCAGAAAAGGGTTTGTGCACAAATGTGGAACAACTCAAGGAAAAATTACATGCGATATCGAGTGACTTAGGGTGCTGGGACAGAAACACATTTGGCTATGTTCGCAAGGAGATCAAGGACCTGAAAAAGGAACTTGAGAAACTTCATTCAGACCCAAATCGCATGGCTCCAACCCATGTTGAGCTCAAGATAAATGAGAAGCTGGTTGAACTTTATCACTGTGAGGTATTGATGTGGAGGCAAAGGTCCAGAATTCAGTGGCTAACGTCTGGTGACAAGAACACAAACTTCTTTCACTTAAGAGCAAGTATAAGGAGGAAGAAGAACATGATAAAAGCGTTGCAGAATTCTCTTGGGGTAATATCTGTTGATCCCCTTGAGCTAAAGGCCATGGTACAAGATTTTTATACATCTTTGTACACATCTAAAGGTACTCATAATATGGATATGGTGCTAGATACAGTTTCGGTTAAGGTGTCAATGGAGATGAATGAGCTCATGTGCGCTCCCTATACCAAGGATGAGGTGAAGGCAGCCTTATTCCATATGTTCCCAACAAAAGCCCCCGGTCCGAATGGATTTCCGGCATATTTTTATCAGCATTATTGGGATCTTTGTGGTGATGAGGTTACAGAGGCAGTGTTGAAAATCGTAAGGGGAGAGGAGAGACGGATTGCATCAATGACATAGTTCTAGTGTTAATTCCAAAGGTAACCAATCCATCCCTACACAATTCAGACCCATAAGCTTATGCAATGTTTTGTACAAGATTGCTTCCAAGGTCATTGCCAATAGGCTCAAGCAAGTCTTACCAGATATTATCTCTAAAGAGCAGTTGGCCTTTGTACCGGGGAGACTCATTACAGACAACATAATTAGTGCATACGAATGCCTTCACTTTATGAAGAGGAGCAAATCCAAGGTTAATAGCTACTGTGCTTTGAAGCTCGATATGATGAAGACATACGACATATTGGAATGGGACTACCTGCAAGCAATGATGTTGAAGCTAGGTTTTGCACCAACTTGGGTAAATATTGTGATGAACATGGTACGCATAGTTTCTTTCTCAGTCCTTTTCAATGGCGAGAGACTTGATCAGTTTAGCCCGGGAAGGGGCATTCGACAGGGAGATCTGATCTCCCCATACATTTTCTTAATTGCAGCAGAGGGCCTCACGTGCCTCCTCAAATCCAGTTCTCCATCATCCCAGCTTGAGGGGATCAAGGTGGCTCCAACGGCTCCTGCCGTCAACCACCTCCTCTTTGCTGATGACAGCCTGCTGCTTTTTAAGTCAAGTACTAATGGGGCTAATGCAGTGTCAAACCTACTGAATGATTATTGTATGGCTTCAGGACAGCGCATTAATCATGAGAAGTCTTCAATCTTTTTCAGTCATGGCTGCCCTCAGGTGTTAAGAGACAGTATCGAGAAAAAGTTAAATGTCCACAATGAGTCATTGAGTGATTGGTATTTGGGAATGCCCACCGATGTTGGACACTCGAAGAATGGCACGTTCAAATACCCGAGAGACCATGTTTGGGAGAAGGTGAAAGGATGGATAGAGAAAATGCTCTCTTATGCAGGCAAAGAAATACTCATTAAATCAGTAGCACATGCTATCCCCGTGTATTCTATGGCTTGCTTCTGGCTACCCCGAGGCCTATGTGAAAGTGTGTCATCACTAATACGGTAGTTTTGGTGGGGCAGTAAACAGGGGAAATGGAAGCCCAGTTCGGTGGCCTGGAATGTGATGACTAGACTGAAGCATATGGGTGGACTTGGATTTCGTGATTTGGAGATCTTCAACCTCGCCCTCCTAGCCAAACAAGCTTGGCGATTGATACATCATCCCACTTCGCTGAGTGCACAAATGATCAAAGCAATTTACTATCCAAACACAACCCTTCTTGAGGCAACTTTGGGCTCACATCCTTCGCACATATGGCGAGCGGTCATGGATGGACGGGCATAATGGTACAAGGCCTCATCCTAGAATTGGCAATGGTGAATCAACGGAGATTTGGAGCTCGAACTGGATCCCAAGGCCGAATCTGAAACGGCCTCTAACTTCGCTGCTACAACACCCACCTTCTAAAGTCTCCGAGCTGATCATCCCAGCCACATGTTCTTGGAACGAACAACTGGTTTGGACGACATTTATTCCGCTTGATGCAGAGGCAATCTTGCAAATACCCTTGTGCATGCTCCAGACTGATGATTTTTGGGCATGGAGCGTGGAAAGGACTAGCCGGTTCACGGTCAGGTCGGCGTACAGAATGATCCAATGAACTAAGCTCAGCCGAGAGGCTTGGTTTTATGGGCAAGGAGGATCCTCACACAGAAAAACAGATAGCAAATTTTGGTCACAGCTTTGGGGTGTTCATGTTCCTTCGAAACTAAAGAACTTTCTATGGAGACTGGCACAACATACAATAGCGATGACAACACTTTTGAATCGCTGCAACATGTCTATGAGTAGTTCATGCATACTATGTGGAGCGGAGGATACTTGGCGCCATGCTCTACTAAACTGCACTGTCTCAAGGAGTACATGGGCGCTTTCTTCAGAAGGAATCCTTGACGGACTCAGTACAAACACCAATAGCGCCAAGGATTGGTTATTCTCCATGCAAGAAGTGTTGCCTCAAGAAGAGTTCATAAAATTTGTGGTTACACTCTGGGCTATATGGGGTGCACGACGTAAGGCGATTCACGAGCAGATATACAAAAGTCCATTCTCAACACACTCTTTAGTGCAGTCATATATGAGAGAATTGGAGGTTATAAAACATCCAATAGTGTCAGTCCCAAGGTCTGGCCCGCGGCCCTCACACTGGATTCCGCCTCCGGAGGGAGCAGCAAAAATCAACGTGGACGCCATAGTCGGGAGGGGAGGGAGATATGGAGTTGTGGGAGCTATATGTAGAGACCATTCAGGTGCTTTCTTGGGAGCTTCGGCAGTGGTGTTCATGAGAATCTCAGACCCACCTACTCTTGAATGCTTGGAATTAAGGGCGTCTCTTTCCCTAGCCGAGGATCTGTATGAAAGAAGGATTCAGGTTTCATCAGACTGCAAGGTGGTCGTGGAAGATGTTCGAGAAAGAAACCCGGCGGTTTATGGAGCACTTATACATGAAATATTAGATCGTATGTCTACTTTTCAGGCTTGTAATATTAGTCATGAATTTAAGAGCTCGAATGTCGAGGCTCACAAACTCGCGAAGCATGCTTTATCTCTTCCAGTTGGCCGACATGTTTGGTTAGGCCAGCCGGATGGACTTTCTTTCGTCCGTGTAAACGTTGTGACGATTCAATAAAGCTTACGAGTTTGTCTAAAAAAACGAGCGAATTTGGCCCATGGCCATCGCTCCCTTCTTCCTCCCCACGTAAGTTTCCCGTGCACGCCTTTGCGTCCGTTTCTTCGGGGATACGATCCCCAGCTTTCCCCCTCGCCCAAGATCCTCGGCCGATTCCCCTAATAAGTTTCGCCCAAACCATCCTGAAACACCCACACTTTCGAGTTGGATCTTGCCGGAATTCACGGAGTTCACCGGACGTTCTCGATGCCGATAAGCCAACCCAGACCATCTTCTTCTACCAATCCAAGTCTCTCATCGATGTGCATCTATGTGACATCTTTTCTTCGCTTCTTCTCCATGCCACAGAGCGACTTCGGGCTCGTACGCCGACACTGGAGCACGGGAGTTCACCGGAGAAACAAGCTCGCCTCGCTCGATGCCGGCATTCCCGACGACCGACTCCAACACCCCGTGAAGCCCCACTCCGAGCTGCACCCGACCCACTCATCCACCATCGCCGAAGCTCGCCGGAGTCGCCGCCCCACGCCGACGCCCCGCCCCCTATACGTGCACGCACGCTCCCTCCTCTCTGTACTCTTTTGCTTCTCCTGTAGAAAAAACGGGTTCTTTAGATCGGTTTTTTATTAGGTCGGCTTTTACTTTCGGTTTTAGATCGGTTTAGAATGGACCCGTTCGCAGTTTTTTAGCGTGCGCTAGAGTTTTAGTTATCTTACTGCCGAGCACCATATAGATTCGGATTGCACACCCCTGTACAGCCCGCTACGCAGCAAGCGCAACATCTGTTTTTTTTTCTCGTTTCAGTTTTTTCTTTGTTTTAGGTTCAGTTTTGTTTTTTATATCTTTTAGATCTACAACTCCAATTGTGATGATTCTTTTTTCTACGGTTCACAAAAATCTCATCTATCTAGAGAAACCAAGGAAAATTATTTTTGAACTTTTTTTATTTTGAATTCAAACAGATTTGTTACAAACACTAGATTGCTACTAACTTTTATTTAAAAATAGCTTTTTGATTAATTATTTTTCCTAGTGATCACTTGATCTTTTCTCTAAACGGTAGGCTTTTTCAACTTGGTTTTTGTTTATTTTAAATTAGGGTTTTAGGCAAAACAGTACTGTTTTACATAGTTTAGGGTTATTTTCTGTTTCCTTACTATTTATTTGTTTTTAACTAAAAACCTTTTTGTATTTTTGATAAATTTAGTTTTTCTGTTGTTGAACAGCAGACAATTTTATTCTTCTTTTAAAAATTTGTTTTCTTTAATTTTGTATGAACTCTTGTATAGGTCATAGTTAGAGTTTTATAAAAGCTTTTTATGTGTTTCTTTTTGCTAGTAAAAGTTTATGAGAAATAATTTATATTAAATTAGTTGTTTTACATTTTCTTTTTTGTTAATTTATTAGTTTAGAGTTTTATTTTTCTGTTAAGTTTTATGTAGGACAAAAACTATTTTTATTGTTTGTAAAAAAGTCATAGACTTTTCCTTAGTAGTTTTTCTCTTAGTTTTCCTCGAAGTACTTTGGATTTTATTTGAGTTTATTATTGATTTTTCCTTGTTGAAATTGTTATTATGATTGCTAGAATGATTTCTTATGTGAATGCAATGTTTGACTATATAGATTTTCAACGGACTAACGAATAGTTCTACCAAGTCATTATTCTGAGAGTGTTATATCTTCATCAAGTAATACGAGGCAAGTTCACTTTGACCATGCTTTTCATACCTATGTTTTTATTGCATTTAGTGTCATCTTTGCAACAATCCCTCTAGTAGTAATATTGAATCCTTGTAGTTGAGTAGTATGCATGAGGTGGAACCCATCGCCCTGTTACCAAGCCCGAGATGTTATTTATTTTAATGCTACGCTATAGTAGACGGGGTTGGTATGAGTGTTCGGGAGTGGTGTGAGAATGGAGGACTCTACGTCAATGATGACAACTTCACGATGGCATCAGCAAGGGACTTCATCTTCAGGACCTCAAGACTTCAAGACTCGAGACAAGAATTCAATACACACTACTGGGTGAAGGATGGATTTGATGGGCACCCTAGAGCAATCAGTGGATGGCCGGGATGCATGGAGAAGCGCCATGACATCTTGCGGAAAGCTTCACCCAGACTCAAAGAGACGGATGAATACTTCATGCCTGGAAGCTTACCTGTACAACCGCAAGTCACTATGGGCTCTGGCTTGGTTGACCCTAGTGGTGACTCGAACTACGGTAGGATTGGATGAGCACCTGAAAGTGGTCAGGGGAACTCTTCGAAAGACCATGTTTCGGTCGTCTTGTTCTCAAACACCCTAAAGTGCGAGAACATAAAAAGAGGGATTGAATTTGCGAGTAAAGTGTACAAACCTCTGCAGAGGGTTTAAACCTAATCGATTAGTCGTGTCCCTAGTTATGGACAATTTGAGCCTCTGGACTTGGATCTATCTCGGAACTCTCAACACCGGATCAAAAACTTAATTGTGGGCAACTTATGATGATTTGGGCTATGAGACATCGTTTGGCGGAACCATGTCACTGTAGATGACTTTGTAGTGAAGACTCTTGATTTCCTTTGCTGTAGGGAAAATAAACCAGCTTTTACGCAAACAAAACTCAGACACAGAGCCACAAAGCCATATTGCATATAATATAGTTTTATCATCTGTTTTTTATTGTGATCTTGCCGGTACATTCAATGTACTGACCTACATGGATGGAACATCTCATGTTGTAGATACTTTTATTCCAACGAGTAAGAGTACGATACAAGGCAACGGTCTACACTCAACTTGCCGATGGCGTTGATGGGACTCCACACCCGTTTGATTGTTTCCGCTGAGACTTACGAGGTATATAGCAGTTTTACGTTATTTATACATGTGATTGCACTTTGATATATACATTGATGTACTGTGTGTGCCAGCATACTGATCCAGGGATGGCACAGATACACAAAGGCTTGACCGTTTCAGGTCGGGTCGCTACAGTAAGCCTTTATCTTGTATTCTCATCTATTTAATACATGGTATGTTGTAATGATATCCACCTTGCTATACGCTCGAAACGCGGTTATGCCCCAATCGTGAATTCATCACGTGATTGGGATAGAATCGCATCTTGGACGCTACAATTTAAGTCAGAAAATAATGGTTGTTCTATTTATACGAGTAATATATTTTATGGTCATGCACCTTTGATGAATGGTCAATTCTTGTTGAATATCAATCGTAGTGATACACATATTCATAATATTGATGCCAAAAGATGCAAGGTTGATAATGATAGTGCAACATACTTGTGGCACCGCCGTTTAGGTCATATTGGTGTAAAGCACATGAACAAACTCCATGCAGATGGAATTTTGAAATCACTTGATTATGAATCATTTGATACTTGCGAACCATGCCTCATGGGTAAGATGACTAAAACTCCATTCTCCGGAACAATGGAGCGAGCTAATGACTTATTGAAAATAATACATACCGATGTATGCGGTTCAATGAGTGTTGAGGCACACGGCGAATATCGTTATTTTCTAACCTTCACAGATGATTTAAATAGGTATGTGTATATCTACTTGATGAAACACAAGTCTGAAACATTTGAAAAGTTCAAAGAATTTCAGAGTGAAGTGGAGAATCATCGTAACAAGAAAATAAAGTTTCTACGATCTGATCACGGACGCGAATATTTGAGTTACGAGTTTGGCCTTCATTTAAAACAATGTGGAATCGTTTCACAATCACGCCACCTAGAACACCACAGTGTAATGGTGTGTCCAAACGTCGTAACCGTACTTTATTAGATATGGTGCGTTTTATGATGTCTTTTACCTATTTACCTTTATCATTTTGGGGTTATGCATTAGAGACAACCACATTCACGTTAAATAGGGCACCATCTAAATCTGTTGAGACAACACCGTATGAACTATGGTTTAGCAAGAAATCTAAGTTGTCGTTTCTTAAATTTTGGAGATGCAACACTTATGTCAAAAGGCTTCAGCCTAATAAGCTCGAACCCAAATTAGAGAAGTGCATCTCCATAGGATACCCTGAAGAACCTATTGGGTACACCTTCTACCACATATCCGAAGGCAAGATCTTTGTTGCTAAAAATGGATCATTTCTAGAGAAGGAGCTTCTCTCGAAAGAAGTGAGTGGGAGCAAAGTAGAACTTGATGAGGTAATTGTACCTTCTCTCGAATTGGAAAGTAGTACATCAGAGAAAACCGTTCTCGTGATGCCTGCACCAAATAGTGAGGAAGCTAATGATGATGATCATGAAACTTCAGATCAAGTTACTACTGAACCTCGTAGGTCGATCAGAACACGTACCGCACCAGAGTGGTATGGTAATCCTTTCGTGGAAGTCATGTTGTTAGACAACGGCGAACCTATGAAATATGAAGAAGCTATGACAAGCACAGATTATGATAAATGGCTTGAGGCCATGAAACCTGAGATAGGATCCATGTAGGAGAACAAAGCATCTACTTTGGTGGACTTACCCGATGATCGGCAAGCCATTGAGAATAAATGGATCTTCAAGAACAAGACGAACGTTGATGGTATCGTTATCTACAAAGCTCGACTTGTCGCAAAAGATTTTTGACAAGTTCAAGGGATTGACTACGATGAGACTTTCTCACCCATAGCGAGCTTAAGTCTGTCCGAATCATGTTAGCAATTGCTGCATTTTATGATTATGAAATCTAGCAAATGGACGTCAAATTGCATTCCTTAACGGATTTCTTAAATAAGAGTTGTATATGATGCAACCAGAAGGTTTCGTCGATCCTAAAGGTGCTAACAAAGTGTGCAAGCTCCAGCGATTCATTTATGGACTGGTGCAAGCATCTCGGAGTTGGAATATACGCTTTGATGATGTGATCAAAGCATATGGTTTTATACAGAATTACGGAGAAGCCTGTATTTACAAGAAAGTGAGTGGGAGCTCTGTAGCATTTCTGGTGTTATATGTGGATGACATATTACTAATTGGAAATAATATAGAATTTCTGGATAGCATAAAAGGATACTTAAACATACCCGTGTACTTAGAGCATCTCCAACAGCGGCGGCAAAAAACTCGCACGCGCGGTTAACTGCCATTTTAGCGCGAGAGAGACATTTTCGCGCGCTCCAGTGGAGGTGGTAAAACCGGGCATGCGGGAAACGATTGCGCACGTGTGGCGAAAAGCGGGAGCTTGCGCGCTAGATTTGGCGCACCACTTCCGGCGCGCCTATAAGTTGTGACGCTCGCCACACGGCCTCCCATCGCTATCCACATTGCCACTCGCTCTCTCCCCACTTCCTCTGTCGCTTCCTCGCCCCGCCACCGACGCGCCACCACCGCGCCACCATGCCGCTGCGCCGCCGGGGATCTTTGAGCTGTTGTGGCGTCCGCGAGCGCCCCTCCAGCGCCTTCTACACGGAGAATCCGTCCGGCGATGTCCGCCTCGGCCTCGGCACGTTCGAGACCACGCACAAGGCTGCCCACACGTACGACACGGCGTTGTGGAACCTCCAGAGGCCTCGCGCGCAGATGAACTTCCACAACGTCCAGATGTGCGAGCGGGCGCAGGCCGTCGCCCCTCCGCCTCGTCTTATGATAGAACATGACCGTGAGGACCACCGTCGGCGGTAGCGCTGCCTCCTCATCGTCGAGGAGGACAAGCGCGCCATGGCGGAGTGGCGCTGGCGCTACCCGTTGGACATCGCCGACGAGAACGCCTTCTGGGCGGAGAGGGGTCGACGGAAGGCACTGGCCATATCACAGATCGATCTCATTAACACAGGTGGGGAGTCGTTCTTTGACTCAGACGATTCTCGTTGGGAAGACGCGTTGCTCCATACCTCGGTCAACACGAGCGAGAATGATGACTTGGAGTAGGTTCTAGTTGCACCGTGGATTTTTATCGTGTTGGACTAATTTTTTTATCTATCTATGCTATGATGAATTATGTACGCATTGTGAAATATCTATGTATCATTTTTTATCTATGCATATGTTTTTTATATTAGTTCGGAGTGCATATGTTGTTTGTGCGAGAGCGCGCGCGTAGTTTTTTGCAGCGGCTGCTGGAACGGCTCGCGTGCGCTAAAATTTGCAGCGGCCGCTGGAGCAAACACACCCCGCCGCGCAAAAACAGGCGATCCACGCGCTGCAAATGGGTTTTTAGTGCACCGCGCGTAGCGCGGCTGTTGGAGATGCTCTTAGGTTTCTTTCTAAGTGTTGGGCTTGTCTTTCTTTTTCCAAGGCTTGGGCTCCCCATTGAAGAAAGAAGAATGAGTCTCCGGAATCCTAAATCTACAGCTAGGCTCATCCGTTTAAATCTGGATTCATAGTCACAATTTTGATTTTGTAGGTCGAAGATTTGTGCTTGGAGATTTTTAATCCGGACAAGAAGCTTAAAGATGGCCTTCCCGATCTCCTTGCTGTCCCACCTATGCTCATGAATAAAATCCATGATCAAGGGGTGGTTGGCACCGAGTCCATGCTCCACCATCCCTTGACACTTGAAGATTTCCTGCTACACTGCTTCAAGCCTGGCCTTCTCACTTCCCTCCTTTTTCGGTCCTTGAACATCCCGGATGTGAAGCACCCCCTCACGCAACTCCATGATTTGAGGATGTTTCATCACCTCCAAAAGGTAGGGAGTGATGACCTTCTCGAAGAACTTGTCCTTAAACGAGCTTGATGACGACATGGTGATCTAGATCTGTCAAAAAATAGCTCAAAACAAGAACAGAGGAGAAACTTGCGATACAGTGGTCAAAATAGCGAGGAGTACATATAATGAATTTTTATCTTGCAGGAGAAGTATACGGGAGAAATATAACGTTGAAAAGTGCACGAGGGGCCCACAAGGCACCAGAGGCGCCCCCTGCCTTGTGGTTTCCTCGTGGAACTTCTCAGTTGTTTCTTATTTACCTAATTTTCTAATATTCCAGAACTGACAGAAAATATATTTATCGATTTTGAAGTCGGTTTACTTACCATATCACGTACCTATTCACTTTTCAGGATTCTAGAGCATTCTGGAAGGTTTAGATGTTCCTCCGGTGTAAATACTTGAATAATATTGGTTTCCATGTTAATGGGGGTACCTGCAATATAATGTTTAATTCTTTGCCCATTAACCACCTTCGGACTAGTTCCATCGACGTTATTGATCTTGATGGCTCCAGAACGGTAAACTTCTTCCATGCCATAGGGGCCTTCCCATTTGGAGAGAAGCTTTCCTGCAAAATATCTAAAACTAAAGTTGTACAAAAGAACTTTATCACTGACAATAAATTCTCGTTTTTGAATTCTTTTATCATGCCATCTTTTAACTTTTTCTTTAAATAACTTGGCATTCTCATAAGCTTATGTTCTCCACTCGTCTAGAGAACTAATATCAAAGAACCTCTTTTCACCGGTAAGTTTGAAATCATAATTAAGTTCTTTAATTTCCCAATAAGCTTTATGTCCTAACTCAAGAGGTAACTGACCTGCTTTTTCCATAAACCATCTTATACATGGACATACCCATAGGATTTTTATAAGCAGAACTATATGCCCACAACGCATCATCAAATTTCTTAGACCAATTTTTTCTAGATCTAGTAACATTCTTTTGCGAGATTAATTTTATTTCTCTATTGCTCAACTCCACTTGCCCACTAGACTAAGGATGATAAGTGTCGGTATAAAAACCGACAGACCTCGGGTAAGGGGTCTCGAACTGTGGATCTTGGATCTATAGGTAATAGTAGACGAAGGGGACAATATTTACCCAGGTTCGGACCCTCTCGAAGAAGATAGTGTTTTTGGGGTGGAGTATTAGTAGTAGATGCAGTTGGATTAACAGATCTACTTATCATAATCGTAATGCCTATATGAGATTATGCCATAAATGATCATAGTCATGAATATGCAATTTAGTTAATTGTCCAACTGTAATTTGTTTACCATGCTACTTGTTGTTGTGAACCTATGACCCCAGGTCTATTCACTATTAATAAATTCTTCTACACAATTTGATCTCTTTATTTGTCATGCTATTTACCACTATCTATTTGTACTATTTACTTTTAATCTTGTAACTAGCAAGACAAGGGGCTCGACAACCGTCTTGCCACGTTTGGTGCAAGTTTGTGTGCAAGCGATGATTAACTTGTTAGCTTGGCAGCTTCCAACTGGATAGATAACCTTGGTTCTCTAACCGAGGGAAATACTTTGTTGTTTTTCTGCTTCATCCTTCCTCTTTGGGGGAATCCCAACAACTCCTACAGGAGTCAGCAGGGGTTGCCGCTGTTGGGCTCCAAGCCCCTCGACCTCAACGGCCTCCGGCTCCTTCGTGAAGAAGGAGATCGTCATTTTCTCCAACGACGAAGAGGACAAGCCGCCGCAGCAGTCGCCGTAGCAGTCACACCTCCTCCAGGAAGCGGCAACGGTGGACGAGGAGTTCTAGCGACAAATCGACATCATAACCGAGTGATTGCTACGCTATTGTGGGCCATCGCCGCCCTCGCCGCCGCCAGACCGTGTGAAGGAGCCGGCGTCGCTTCCGCGCTACCGCGTGAGTAAGGAGCCGATGCATAGGCGATATGGCTACATCGGCCAACGGCTTTACTGTCACGGCTTGACAAGCATAGCAAGTTCGTGGAAGTGGAGGTGCCGCCGGCGATTGCAAAGGCACGGGGGCGCCTCCTCTACTACCTCGATGGTTGTGGCGATGGCTCTTCCCCACCGTGGAGCATTAGCGCGTCATGGGAGAGGGCGACCAGGTAGGCGACGCAAAGGCATCGGCCTGGGTCCGTGAGCCCCCAACCTCGTGGAGGCCTGGCCTCGCGACTAGTGTGTGGCGTCTGCGCCGCCTCGAAGGGGAGCTCACCAAGATCGGCGAGGAGTGGTCTCTTAGTGAGATCGTCGTCGCCGCCGGCAGGGGTAGGGGCAGGACAAGGCTCCCCGACCATTGTCGGCGTCGGCCCTCCGCACAATGCATGAGGGAGTGGAGTGCCTCCTCCGCGAGTGCCAGGCAACGGACGCGCAAGGTTGTCGCGCATATGCGCCCTTCCGCCTCTGGAAGGGCCACTTTGACGATGAAGACGACGATGGCGGTGGCACAGACGGCGACGGCAGTCCCGCTGGCCCGGGTGGCCACATGTACGTCGTGTTTGCATGAAAATTGTCCAATTTATTCAAAATTATTTTATGTATGTCGGATTGGTTGGATGGCCGACTCTTTTTTTACAGACGTGTTCGTGGACAAATACTATGTCCGTTTTAAGGGTGCACATTGGAGATGCCCTAACTAGAATCTGAGACTGCATTCCATATATTTGTCCATTTGTCTGAGCACCAGCGACAACCACTCTACGTACTCTTATCCTACACTGAAAAAAACCGGTCTATGCCGTCCTAAAGCAGAGTTGCACCACGCCATTTCAGGCGTCACCAGTTTTCTCTTTTATCAAGCAGGCTCGAGGAGTTCCCACGCGAATTAAACCACATGAAAATAATGGAAAGGGAACCGGAGAATCTACCCGTAGTACAAAAGGAAAAGGAAAAGAATCCACCCGTAGTACAAAGTGCTACGGCAAGATCAAGTTCAAAAAACAAAAAAAAAATGTGCTAGTGCAAGACATTTGGCAAGCCACTAGAGCATCTATAACTGGACTTGGCAAATTCGACCTCTTAAACGTCCGCTGAGGCCTGAGGCGCTAACCTTAAATCCATATATTATATGCAACGTAGATCCAATCTTAACTGGAGCTCGTCCTGCTCCGCCGTGCCCATGTCCCGCGGCAGGCTGCGTCCCTCAGAGTGTTGGTCCGGTCGTTGGCAAGTCTGAGTAGGACATGGAACACGACCCAGCTCACGGGACTCAAGGCGCCGATGTCTCTCATTCCCTACTCTTTCTCGTCGGAGCCCGGAACCCATATGGTGCCCATGGACGTGAGATCAATGATGGATCCGTCCTGGGAGAAGCCGGCGACATCCACGATGATGCGGTTGTGGCGACCTGGGTTGCAGGCCATCCGTCGAGGCGCCGAAGAATGTGACTCCGCATCTCCAACGTCCACCGCCCCACGAGGGCTGCCGCCGTCTCCCGCGCCCGCTGCCTCGCATGGCGAGCACACCACGCCATGTTCTCGTCGGACGCCGCCCATGCGTTCACCTCCTGCTCGATGCGCCAACGGAGGGGTTGCACGTCCGCCACAACGTTCAGACTCCAAACGGACCGCACTGCCTATGGTGAGGCAGCGGTGACACACCTCGCGGTGGATCCATGCGCCATTTGGGCGGACATAATGGATTCCCGACGCAAGGAGTCTGAGCGCTGCCATCGGGCGGCCTCCTCCCTGGAGCAGCGGAGCGCAAGCTGGGCCGTCATCTCTTCCATGGGGCTATGTGGGATGAGCTCGAGGTCGACTGATCTAGAGGTGTAGGACTCGGGTCCGCTGCCCGCCATGCCAGAGAAGGCCAGAGATCGTCGAACAGGAGGTTGTGTGGTGGAGGGGAGTGGTGTGAAGTAGTTAAAATTTGTTTCGGGGAGCGAATGAGGATGAATATATGCGGGATCGGGTGGGCTAGCATGGGCCGTGTCCGACATGGCGGGCGTGCCCGGTCACGCTCGGGCCTCCCATGTGCACCCCATATTTTATTTTGGCTAAATACGAAGGGCGTCAGTCGATCCGTATGTTTGTAGCGGATTTGAGGCGTCCAACTAGGTCGGTTGTTTATGATCGATCAGAGCAACTTCAATGGGGCGATCCATTTTGTCCGTTTGGGTCATCCGGATATAAAAGTTGGCCCAATGTAGGGGTGGAAACGGATCGGATGCGGATCGGATAGTGCTCTTACCACTTCCGTTTTCATATTTTCAAAACAAATACGAATACCAATACGGATGTTATCGGATACGAATCCGGCTCGGATGTTATTCGAATACGGATACTTATCGGATATTTTATTGATTCGGAACGGATACGAATAATAGCGACATATTGCTTTAGTATACTAGTCAATAGCTATGTGACATGAAATAATCAACTTGTGACATACAATAAGTCAATGATAAATAGGTTTATGAATAAATCCTATTGTAATGTATAATAATTTCTAAGTTTAATCATACAAAGAGTAATTTTTGACCACTTATTTGGCTTCTATGTTGGATAATTGGAATGTTTGGGCTAGAATTTTGAAAATTACCTCCCATAATATTATTCGGATACGGACATACCCACTTCCATATCCATACTTGTGTCAAAAGCTCATACCATATTTTATTTTTTATTTGTTAAATAAATTCGGATACAGATAGTTTCCATTTCCATTTTGGTTCGGATGCGGATGTTTCGGATACGAATAGGCATTTTCTCGAATACGAAAATCGGATATTTCGAATTATCCGCGACCACTTTCCACCCCTAGCCCAATGGGACGACCCAAACGAACACAGCGTCCGCCCGCTGTTTCGTGTCCGCTCAGACCATTTCCATCCCAAATTTGGGTCACAGGCGGACACAAAGCGAACGCTTTCTGTGTCATCTCCGTCCGCCTCTGCCCGCTGCATGTGCCTGCTTGGCCCACTTGCCATCCACCCACCCGTCCCATCCCATCTCTCTCCTCCTTTTCCTCTCTCTCTCCAACCCACCCACCTAGCCCATTCGAGAGCTGGAGCATGGCCAGAGCCGGGGCAGCGCCGAAGAAGCGCCGCAGCTGGGCCAACGCCGACGTCCTGCTTCCCCAGCGCGGGGCCGCCATTTGTGCTCACCATGGGCGTGCCCTTGCTAGCTAGCTGCCCGTCGCATGGGTGCTAGTTAGCTAGCTAGCTAGCTAGCTGTGCGTGCTTGCTAGCTGCGCGCGTACTAGCCGGCCGGTGGCTGGTGATAGCTGACTAACTCGCGCGCCCGACCGCCTCGCCGCTCGCGTGTTGGAGCCATGGTCGCTGCGTCTATCCGCCATGCGTGCCGCCCCCGCCGTGTCGAGCTGCGCCGCCCTGCCTCGTCTCGGTGTTGGAGCTCGCCGCGCCCAGCTGCGTCGAGCCGCCATGCTTGATGTGCTCGCGGAGCCGCGCTCGCCTGTCTCGTCTCGCGCGTTGGAGCTCGCCGCGCCCAGCTGTGCCATGGAAACCGCGCCGAGCTGCCATGCTTGTTGTGCTCGCCGAGCCGCACTCGCCCTGCCTCGTCTCACGCCTCTGCCATGCCGCCCCGCTCGCACGTCTCCTCGTTGGAGCTCGCGTGCCCGGCCGCCTGTGCGTTGTGGCTCGACCGCTGGACTCGCCTCGTGCCCGGCCGGTGCTGTTGGAGCAGGTGATCGCGCCTGCCAGGCGCCCCTCCGCGTCTAGCCGCCATGCGTGCTGCCCCGCCGTGCCGAGCCGTGCTCGCGTGGGTGCAGATCGTCCCGACGTTCACCGGCGTCGCTGCCTGCTATGTGTTCGACAAAATGACAGGACGGACATGCGCAAAATGCATCCGCCTCCCGTTGGGTTCACCGGCCGACCCCATTAAAAAAGCGGACGCGGACGTGCAGACGGTCGACCCAAACAGACGAAAAGTGGACAAAATCGATGTCCGTTTGGATCGGCCCGTTGGAGTTGCCCTCAGTGACCGAATCGTTCATTCGAACGTTTGAGGCGGGTTTGGGATGGCCGGTTGCAGATGCTTTTGGCTCCGAAGCTCCTCGTGCCCGCATTGCCCAGTTCGTAGCAGTACAGCACGATGCACACAAAAATGCACCTCCAGTACAGCGCTCCTTCCATTTTGTGAATCAGGTTCACCAGAGGACATGCTCCGTGGGTCGGGTCTAGACGCTGGCTTGGCTGCTTGGCAAGTGACAGGTAGTAGCACTAGCACTGTAGTAGTAGGACGCCGGTAGCTTGCTTTTGCCTCTTGCCGTCGTCGTGTACCTGGGTGAGGGTGACAACACGGGCATGGGTGGTGACACGACACCTGGGACCTGGCAGCGGGCAGCGGCAGGAATCTCTCTCGAGTGCGACTGCGGACAGGAGCAGGACAGCCAGGCCGAGCAAAGCAGCGGCAGCTCCGCGTGACGCGACCAAATTGTGGCGCCGCGCAGTCGCAGAGCAAATGCACTACTGTAGTAGTAGCAAGCAAGCATCCTGCTCAGTCCTCGCCTCCGGCCGGTCGCCCAAGTGGAGGGGAGTACTACCGTCTACCAGGTAGTACTTCATTCTAGCTTCGCCGATCCGACGTGAATCAATCAGTTCAGGGCAAATGATCCGCCGCTCTACACTACACACTGTATTTCGTTTCATCTGTAAATAAATTCGTCCGAAGATCCCTCGAACTGCTCGAACATGAACATTTGCAGGCTGGCGTAATCTGAAGGGCTCTACATTACGCCGTTCAGTAGTTCAGTTCCTATGTTCCTGTATGTAGGCAAAAGGGTTATCGATTTCCATCCGTCGAGCATTCCTTGCGACGCATGCTTCTCGTCTCGTGGTTCAATCAGTAGAATGCATCTGCTCGAGTGACAACGACGTCCACGTTGCTACGTAGTACCTAGAATTATTGTGCCTCCCACACGCCGCCAAAATACCATCCGCAGCCTACACTGGAGATGTCTACCACTAGACCGTATTCGAGCAAATATCATCGAACAGCAAAACGAAACCCTACGCCTAAGATGTCACCTCACGGAATTTGATTATATGCGAGGCGTTTTAGATCGGCATGCCCAAGAAAGGTGGCTAGTCAAGCAGTAGGCGCTCATTCCTCCGCGCCCCCACAATCTGCTAAAGCGGAGGGGGAAAGCAATCAAAGAAGCCAAAGCGATGTGATGTCCCTGCCTGCTCCTGCTCGCTGCTGCTCGCTGCTACGGTTGCTTTGATCCAATGCAACGTCCAAAAGCAAAAGTAGAGAGCAAGCCAGCAGCACAGCACAGCACAGCAGCACAGCACATCAGCGAGGGCGAAAAGGAATTTTGTTCAATTCAAACCCGGGCCTCTGCCTCTGCCCCGCTCCATCATAAAAAGACCACACCACTACTCACGGAGCCAACGCTCCATCGCAAGCCATTTCCATTCCCTTCCTTGAGAAACAGAGAATAGTTCTCGAGAGCTGAGAGGCAGCAGAGAGAAGAAGCTGCCATGGCTTCCATGACTCAGCCCATGCCGTATTACCCCACCACCAACCCCATCATGCACGCGCAGCCGGCCACCACGTCCAGGGGCTCCTTCGCGCCGGTGTTCACCGTGCTGGGCGTCATCTCCTTCCTCGCCGTCGTCGCCTGCGTCGCGGGGCGGCTGTGCGGCCGCCGGCTCTCCAAGAAGAAGGCCTACGCCGACCAGCACTACTACGGCACCAACGCGGTCGGCGGCGACCTGGAGAAGGGCTTCGAGGTCAAGTACCCGCCGATGAAGCCCATGCCAAGCTCCCGCGCGGTGGTCCATGACATGGACGACGGCTTCGAGATCAAGTTCGCGCCGGAGAAGCCCGCGGCGTGGAAGACCGACGCCAAGGCCAACAACAGAGGGCGCCAGCAGCAGCAGCACCACCACCACCACCAGGCCGGTATGCCGAAGGAGTACGCCGGTTTCAGGTACCCCGCGGCTGCCAACGGCGCCGTCAGGCAAGGGCAAGTAAGGGGCGGAACATTCGTCTCCGCAAAGCCCGGTTCATGATCATCACAGTAGCTTAGGTTCACAACTTGATGTATCTCATCATATGATAAGAGTGTCTGCTAGGCAATTTACTAGGCATCCATGATCCATCGGCGATCATAGCGTTTTGGTTCTTCACTCTAGTTTTGGGGCGCGCTCTGCAAAGTTTGTACTAGTTCCCAGTCACTTCCAGATTGTATTTTGTACATTAAACCCATCAAGCAGTGAAGAACATCCCATTCTCAAAGTAACCACGGCTGCACGAAAGCATCAATCGTCGATGGGGTCCTGGGGAGCTTCGTTGGCCTTGCGCTTGATGGTGATGACTGGACACTCGGCATGCTTGACGCAGAACTCGCTCACCGTGCCCACGAAAACCCTGCAACGAAAAACACCAGCCGTTTAGTTCAAGTGTAAATTCTGCTTTGCTTTACCCACAAGAATGGACCACAATATACTAGTTCAGAAAAAAAGTTACACGGCATAGTTCAGTGATGTGCACAGTGCACTTTGTCAGAAGAAGAATCTAAGCTGCATATAAAATATATTGTGGTCACACAGGAAGGAACAAAACGAATGTACCTGAAAACATACAAAGGAAACCTTATGTATATACTAGGTTGCATCATAAGGATGCGTTCACAAACAATGATAGAATGCATTTGGATTTGAAAATTTATTCTGGGAAGATGAAACCCTCACACGCTCTGTTATTCTGGAAAGACATGATTAGATTGCGGAAAATTCACATTAGTCACAGCTATCAGCTATGGGTGCAAACGTAGCATATGGCATCAGTCCATGTGAAGACTTCACCATTTCTCGAAACTAAAAAACAAGTATAGCAAAATAAAAATACCCTTGCATCAGTGCTATAAAGTGTTGCAGAGATGTAATGTATGGCAGAATTATGTCCCATCATAAATACTCCCTCCGTCCCACAATATAAGAACATTTTTCAAGTTAACATAGCTTGAAAAACGTTTTTATATTATGGAACAGAGGGAGTATATCTCTTAAACTGGAAGAAAAACAGTGAGTTCGCAGGATTTGTAATCAAACTACATTGCCCTGAATAGTAGCCAAACAGCTCAATGACGTAGGGCAATAGCATACACGTACATGAGGTTGCCTGTGTATCACAGTACTAGTTCTACACAGATAGACCACTTACATCATAGGCAGGGGTATGATTAATTTCTTTTGAGGAAGGGGTACGATTAGTTCTGTACGAGTAGGACGTCAAATCATCGAGTCTTTTTATCAGTGGCACGTTCTCCTAGAGTAACACTTAAAAAGTGTTTATCAATAGGCTTTTTCACAATAGCTAGGCACGCTTCTACTGTTGCTTGATTTACAAGGCAGCATCTTGTCTAGGGAGCACGAATATCGAAATCCCTCTTAATGGGCAGGCATGCGCACAAAGTGGTAAAGAACTTAGGCCAACTCCACCGCGCGACCCTATCCTGTCCGCCCCCGTCCGTTTGGGGTAAAAGGGACAAAAGAGGCAGCCCAGCGCGCGGCCTCAAACGGACAAATGTCCGGATTCGGTCCGTTTTCGACCCATCCCCAGCCCAAACTTGCGCTCGGTTTGGGGCGAAACGGACAGCGCGCGGACGGGCGGGACGCGCGCGCTTGTCCTCCCCTGGCCCACCCGTCGGTGGGAGAAACCAAAACCCCCCACGCCCATTTGGCGCCATTTGCCCCAAACCCTCCCACGTCCCTCCCGCCGCCCCCTCTCTCCCCCGTCCATGGCCGACGCCCCGCCGGGTTCCGGCGGCCTGGCCGTCGATCCGCCCGCAAAGGTGAAGAAGAAGGCGGCAAGGAAGCCGCGGTCGGAGTGCACGCCGGAGGAGATCGCCAAGTTGGACGCGGAATCGGCGAAGAGGAGGGAATGGAGAGCGGTGGTCAAGGTCAATGCCGCCGCGGCCAAGTTCGCCGCCCAGCGCGAGGAGCTGGAGGCCGCGCGGCGCAAGGCCGCGGCCGACGAGAAGGAGGACCTCGTCAACAAAGCGCACGCCATCCTCATGCTTGGCATAGGCCGTCCTGCCGGGTTCCCTGCAGCGGCCGTCGGCCCGACAAGCACAGGCTCGTCGGTTGCCCGGCCTACGCACTGCCAGTCGCCGACGTCGCGCACCGCGCCCATGTCGCCCTGCTTCCCTCCGCCAAGGCACGACGGCCAGACCCGTTTCTCGGGGTCGCCGGACGTGGGCGCGTTCGCGCCGTCCACACCGCGCCCCGCGGCCGTCATCGACCTCAACGTCACGCCTGGGTCTAGCAGCGGCGGGCGGCCGTCCGTCGAGATGCTAAGAAAGCAGGCACGGGCATCGTTCACGGGCACCATGCCGGCCCCCGCGTCTTGTTTGATGAAATGCCAACCCCAACGCTAGTGGTCGACGACCCCTTCTACAACCGCTACATGGAGGACGTGATCTTCGACGGTGGGCATGGTCGTGCCTACGACCCCGATGAGACCCAAAGTCAGGATGGCCGCGCCGAGTACGGCCCCGATGAAGGTGGGCACGAACGTGCTGACTACGACCATGGTGACTCGTGGCATGAAGACGATGACATCTATGTCGAAGGTGATGAAGAAGAAGAAGAAAGCAATGACGTTGATATTAGTGGTGCGCCATTGTTCATCGACGAGCTCACCCAAAGAGCGGAGGCACAAAAGAAGAGGAAGAGCATTCGCACGGGTTCATATACACAAGATGAGGACAAGTTGATTTGCCAAGCTTGGATGGAGATTAGCCAAGATCCAAGGACCGGCGCACAACAAAAGGGCATTGATTTTTGGACGAGAGTCCACAAAACATTCCATGAAAGGAAGATGTTTGAGCCCTTCCAAATTACAAGCAACCGTGGCATCGGTTCGATTCAAAAAAGATGGTTGTTCATCCAACAAGAGTGCAACAAGTATTGCGCCGCATTTGAGAGCGTTGAAGCACGGCCCGTGAGTGGTCTCGGCGTTGGGGACATGGTATGATCTCCTCTTTCTAGCCCTTTCCTTGCTATGGCCATGAGACTTTGGCCGTGTATATGTTTGCATGTTCACTTTGTTGTTGATCATGTGGTGTAGGCATTCCAATCTTTGGAGGCATTCAAGGCCCGGCACAATGACAAGCCATTCACTCTTACGCATTGTTGGACGCTCATCAACATGTGCCCTAAGTTCAAGGACCAATACCGTGAACTACAAAGGAAAAGAGGACTGAAGACGGCCAAGTTCGCCGAAGGTGGAGATGGCGAGGCGTTGAAGAGGCCGAGGGGCAAGACCAACTCCAAGGTGGACGACATACGTGACGCCTCATCCATGGCCTTGCATGGGACTTTGCATGGCATGATGTCTCAAAAGGATGTGAGGGACGAGAAGAAGCGGCAAAGGAAGGACGAGCAAATGAAGCAATACCTAGACCTTCAAAGACAGAAGTTTGAGATGGAGGAGGCGGCCAAGAGGAGGAAGATCGACATGGAGGAGGCGGCCCGGCAAAGGCAGCTCGACATGGAGGAGGCGGCCCGGCAAAGGCAGCTCGACATCGAGGCCGACAACGTCAAGGCCAGGCAGAGGCAGCTCGACATCGAGGCCACCAATGCCGCTGCCAAAGCGAAGGAGGTGGCCCTTGCGATCATGAGCGTGGACTTGTCGAAGATGAGCGACAAGACGAGGGCCTGGTTCGAGGCCAGGCAAAAGGAGATGCTCGACGCCGAAGGCCTGAACTAGGTCGTCCGATTGGCGTGGCCGTTTTTTTTAGGCTGGCATGGGTGCCGCCCGCCCGTCGGGCCGCTGGTAGTGTGCCGGCGAGAAACCATTCATTTTGGAGGCCGGCTGTGTTGCCGGCCGCTGGCTGTGTTGCCGGCGAGGAGAACTATTCATTCTGGAGGCTGGCTGTGTTGCCGGCCGCTGGCTGATGCCGGCGATGGACGTGTAGGCCGCTGGCTCTGTTGCCGGCGTGAACCGGGGCCGCTGGCCTGAACTAGGGCTTGGCATTTGAAAACTAGATGCGGACAGGATGGGGCAAAATGGATGCGGCCGCGCGCTGGGCGCACGGCCACCGCATCCCAGGACAGGCCCGGACACAACCCCAAATCGCTACCCAAACGGACAGAATCCAGACAAAACGGACGTCCATTTGGGGTCGCGTGGTGGAGTTGGCCTTACACCCTGCATCTATGCACTCTGGAATTTCAGAATTTGACCGTATTTAGTACAAACACAAATCAGAGGGAATGGCAAGATCCGACTGTACCAACGGGAAAGGCCACAACTTAAATCTAGACATGTAGGAAGGTGCATCAGCATAACAATGCACTGTGTGTATTCTCTGATCATCTAGTCCATTAAGTTTTTTTTTCTATTACAAAAATGAAAGGAATACAATCCTTTTCTTTTCTCTAAGAAAAGCATATCATGATGACAAATTGGGAAGGAGGATTGGTATGCCAAATACAGAGGATAAAATGCATACAACTTATTCGAAAGAGAACTGCGTAAAGAATTCAACAGCATCAGATTTGAGTTCAAGGTTAGCAAATCAAGCATAACATCCAAATTATAATGTTATTATCCACAATAACAGTTTCACAGTCGGCTCCCAATATCCGACATCAAGTGTGCTTGATGTATTATAGAAATCTTTTTTGGTTAAGTTACCAAGGTGATCAGCACAAATTTGAGGACAAAAAACTGTTGGCTATTTTCCGATGTTCTGTAAGACATAGATGTGGGTTATCCAATAGATCTAATTCAAAGTGCCTCTATTCAACCCTCATCTTAGAGATCTCCATCATAACTATATAACCAGAAGTCCAAAACTGACAAGATCAAGATGCAAACTGATGTTATATAATTGCATGTACAATGCTTATCGCAAATACTGCAAACATTTGATTAAAGAAACACAGTTGTCTGATACAATCATCTACTACCTCCATTCCTAAATATAAGATGCTGGGGCAGTTTAAATTAAACTGCCCCAACGTCTTATATTTAGGAGTGGAGGTACTAACATGCATGAAAATTAGCAAGATGATATTTTCTGTGTTTGGCATGTTAGTAAGATAAGTATGCTTGCTTCAGAATACAGCAACATTAACCCTGCCACTATACTAACTTACTAAGGCAACAGACAAAAAAAACAGAGGAGGGACAATACTGTAATATCATAACAATATCATAAAATAAACTTTTCAAATGCCCTCATCAAAAACACAGTACATTAGATCCAGCCCAATTTTGCCAAAGAAAGTTGATTGTGAATATATATCTTAGTTTGGATGAGATGCACACCTAGCTGATGAACCATTTTATCAAAACATACATGTAGCCATGTTATTACACAATGAAGATTACTCAAAAGTGGGCTGCAATTTAATTGCGCCAGCCAGGCTTTGAACTCAAGACCTCTTGGCTCTGATACCATGTAGAAGTGCATGCTCTAGCCAATGCAACCAAAAGACCGATCTGATGGAAGAGACTAGGCAGCATATTATACGTCAACATGGTCATGGCATTTGTAGCGATACAATTAATTCAGATGCCGCAACAACTACCAACAAGGCAACAACCACCAGCTAGTATGAGTAGTTACTGCAATTGTGCATGCCATTGACTAACCCTGAAACAGAACAAGCTCCCCATAAAGTACCGTGTCAACTATATGCAGCCTAAAAAGGATGCTACGAGCGGATGCATCAGAAGTATGTAATCTCCCTCTTCTGCCGACAGTTCGTGTGATTCACACCAAAACACTACAGTCTAGCACACAGGTCGCAGCAGCAGACGCATCCCGTGAACAGGAACAGTGGGATTGCAGTAAGGATGGCACGGATCAATGCTAAGAACTCATCGTGCATTCGATCTGAAACCACTAGGGCGTGCTACGAACAGATACGCCGTGATCGAAGAAGAGCCACCGCCCACATCGCGACGGCACCGCATACCAAGGCCACACGACCACCACACTGCGCCGACAGAGAGGGAACCGGCGCATTCCGTCGAGCACCTCAAGCACGCAGCAAGCAAGCAAATCCACCCCTGGGGCATTCCACGGGACGCACGAGGGGGGCGCGCGGTTGCACGTACCGTCCTCGTCGGGGACCTGGACGTGGAGGAAGAGGAGGTGGAAGCCGTCGGTGTTGGAGCGGACGAGCTTGGAGAGCATCCAGTCGAAGGCGGAGCGGCAGCTGATGGAGGGGTGCGGGTACCCCTTGAGCGACGACTCGTTCACCGCCATCATCACCCGCGTCGGCGCCGACGAATCCGCCATTTGCGCACGCCCTCGCTTGCTGTTTGCTTCCTTGGCAAGAAGAAGAAGGGGAAGAGGAGTTTTGGGGAAATTTTGAGGAGGACAAAAAGCAATCTACGCTTTCCTTCTTCATTTATACTGGGTCCGGTCATTTTCGCTCTTTTTGCTATGGCCACAAAAAGCAATCTACGCTTTCCTTCTTCATTTACATCATCGAGACCCAAAACGGATCCGGCTTGCCTGCTCCCTTTCCATGCTCCCATCCGTGCTCCCACTTCATCTTACGGTTGTCATTTTCTCTTTTTCTTTTCTAATCTAATCATCTCCCCCCTGATTTTTAGGGGGTGGGGTCGGACCTTATTTTCTACCAATCAAATCAAGCCACGTATGCGGGAGCACGGATGGGAGCACGGGGAGGGAGCAGGCAAGTCTCGTCCACCCAAAATCGCTCAATTTTGGAATATCCTTGTGAATTTACACTACTGACTTGAATGGAATTGTATTGGCCATTCAATTAAGGAGAACTATTTTTTTGTAGAATTTACAAAACTCACTCGTGAAAAAAATGTTTTCATCGTTTGGCTGGACTTTGAATGTTGTACTTCCTCCATTTTATTTACTTCGCATATTAGAGCTGATTGAAGTCAAACTTTGTAAAGTTTGACCAAATTTATAAAAAAGAATATAAATATTTACAATAACAGATCTATATGATGCGGAAGTACATTCAACAACAAATCTAATGGTATTGGTTTGTTATTGTACTCCCACCGTTCCTAAATGTAAGTCTCTGTAGATATTTCATTGTAAACCGCATACGGATGTATATAGATGCATTTTAAGTTTAGATTCATTCATTTTGCTCCGTATGTAGTCCATTTAGTGCAATCTCTATAAAAACTTATATTTAGGAACGGAGGGAGTATATGTTAATATTTTTGTCTATAAACTTTGTCAAAG
This sequence comes from Triticum dicoccoides, assembly GCF_002162155.2. Taxonomy (NCBI): domain Eukaryota; kingdom Viridiplantae; phylum Streptophyta; class Magnoliopsida; order Poales; family Poaceae; genus Triticum; species Triticum dicoccoides. The sequence goes on along the minus strand of NC_041391.1, from coordinate 560,004,650 downwards.
TTTGTAAAGCTTGACTTTGCGGAGTAAATAAAAATGAAGGGAATAGTACCATAGAGAATGGGGCCTCACACTATTGGTTAGACGTGCGGGTGTATGGCTAGCTCGCTTATCTTCGAGGCTCAGCAAACATGGTGCTCAAAATTGTTTCTTCTACTAAAAAATGTTCGTCAAGAGTTAAGTTTTTATTGGCCCGTTCTTATTTTATTGTGTAAGGACATCTCCAACGCAAGCCCCTATAACATGCATTGTAGTATTTGTTAATGAACGGTGATACGCGAGTCACCCATCCAACCATGCCCGCATACATTTCAAAGCAATTTTGGACAAAACGCACAAACTTCATGCACCCCGGATGATTTCCATTTAAATCAGATCAAATTAATTACGACACATTTCAACTAAACAAAAGCGGACGAGACTTTTCCAACCTAATCTAAATGATCGCTGACCGTGCGGAGTCCGTCTCCCATGTCCTGTCTTCCCCTTGTCCGGCAAGCTCACCGGACATGAGCCCCCGTGAAGTGAAGCCGCGGCATGAAAAGAATAGGAGTGGCCTTCCTGGGACCCAAGTCGTGGCAGCGTCCCATGTACTACTCTTCCTCGCTCGATTCTGTACTGTCGACGTGTCGGACATGGACGGATCGGCATCGTGGTCATGGCGGCGGGGCGCGAAGTGTGGTGCCAGCGCGGCCGATGCGGAGCTGGCATCGTTGTTGGTCGCCTACTCCTCCTCTTCGGCCAACTCTGCGTCGATCTCCATGAACAACTTGTACCTCTCCGCCCGCAGGACACACAGCTGCCATCGCTCATGGCGGGTCTCGCAGGCGCTAGGTTACTTTAGTTTACACGCCTTGCAAAAATGCAGTGAAAGGTTGCGTACAAAAGACCAAACAAAGTGTTAAGACCCAGGGAGCTAGGTTACTTTTTTACCTTTAGTTTACTGGTAGTACAATAATAAATTTTTGAACCAGTACTACGACAATATTATTATTTTTTGCGGGAACGTAGTACATCCATAGCACATCCCCGGCTTCCAACCTTCCATGTCACTCACATTCTTTGTCAGACTCTGTGCAGATTAATATTATCTGCAAACTGATGCATAGAGTTTCTGCTAGCATGTCAACATGACAACATGTGCCAAGAAAAAGGGACAATGTGTCATACGAACCTCTTTGGTGCGTTATATGGTGTGCGGGAAGCAATATTCATGTTATTTCACTTGATCATCGATCGATAATGATCTTTTTGTGATCTGGTTGGTAGTACTTTCCAGACGTAGCTGACGGCTGTGGTCCGCTAGCATCTCTACGGGGCCAACGTGGCAAGAAAAAATGCCGTGGTTGACGCGGCTAGGTGGGGTTCCTCGCGTCACGTCAGACGTGAGCTCGTGATCCACGTAGAGGCTCTCTCATCATGGAGCAACGGCACGTCCTTACACGTGGAACCGGTCCGATTGGGAATGAGTCACTCCTCGAGTCCTCGAGTCATGCTCGTGTTCTCGAACCGCGTCGGCAGACTCGGCACGGCCTGAGTTTTATTTTAAAGTGAAAACGGTTACTTGTTTTTTTTTTGCGCTAGTAGAAGAGATTTATTCCAGAGGTGAAGGGTTACAATCAAGCGGCAAGAGGTCCTCCACACACGGTGGACCTCGGCCCAGCCACACAGCCGTAATACTCTCTGTATGACTATACAGGGCCCTCTGCTACCCTATTCTGCAAACGACTGATTTTGAAGGCAATAAACTCTCTATCTATCATTAGATGACGAATCTCAGCGACCAGGTGTCCATAAAGCCGATCTAGATAAGCTCTCGTCCGACAGGGCAGAGAGGGCGATGGAAAAATCCGACTGAACAATGACAGGGAGATCACAGTGCTGGATGGCCAGTGCCATCCCCTGCATTAACGCATGTAGCTCCGCTTCCAGGGCTTCATTGCAATTAAAAATGCACCGGTACGCCGAGAAAATCACACTCCCTTCATGTGTCCGTAATACCATCCCCGCCGCTGCTGATCCATCAGATTGAAGATAAGCTCCATCAACAGATAAGGCCACCTTACCCGGAGGTGGCTTCGGCCAGGGGTGAACCATGTTCACCTTCAGAACGGCTGATGGCACCTCGCTTCGTAAAGGCATCTTCCCTTTGATAATATCATCGGTGGAGTATTTGGTGCAAAGATCTAATGAGTGCATGTAGCTTTGCAGATATGATGCTGATATATCGACCGACGGTACTGCCTTCCCATGCACTATGTCCGTCCGTAGGGACCAAATACGCCAGACCAGCATTATGACACATGCCCTCATATAATCATCACAATTTGTCAACACGTTTAGAAGCCAGTCTTGCCCTGTATCCTGCAGCATCTCCTTCCTCGGCAAGTTCCACACCATCCGCATCTGTTGCCACAGCTGCTGAGCGTGATCACATGTGACCAGGGCATGGAAGGAAGACTCCCTTTCATTCGCACATACAGGACAAGTATCACGTGTAGATATATGGCGATACTTCTTGCATGCATTCGTTGCTAACGCCCCCGAAACTGCCTTCCACGCGGCGATCCTCATCTTGAGGGGTACCTTGGCTGTCCAAATGCACTGCCAGATCGGTCTCTCTCCAGAAGGGCTGGCACTCATGGCTGGTATATCCTTCGGCTCCACACTTAGAGTTGCAAGTTTGTATGCACTCTTGACAGAAAATTGGCCGCTCCTCTCCGGAAACCAGGCCATGAAGTCTTGGCCATTTCGTGGTGAAGTACAGATCTTAAGAATCTCGCGTACATCCATGTCCCAAAAATGTTCTCGCAGCCTATGTTCGTCCCAAGCACCATGTTCATTCAAGAAATCCGCCACCCAGTTATATCTGCAGTTGCGCTTTGGTGTGATTGGTCGAAAATTATGACCTCTCGGTATCCACGCATCTCTCCAAGTTCTAATGAGAGTCCCGTTTCCCACTCGCCAAATGATCCCCTTCTTTACCAGTTCAAGACCGTGCACAATCCCCTTCCAAACAGCAGAAGAGCTAGCGGGGAATACAGTATCCAAGAGATTTCCATGTGGATAGTACTTGGCTTTAAGCACTCTCGCACACAGGCTATCTGGGCACTCCAACAGACGCCATGCCTGCTTAGCCAGCAGTGCCTGATTGAAGGCTCTCATATCACGGAAGCCCATGCCCCCCATGGACTTAGGCGCCACCATCTTCTTCCAACTAAGCCAGCCCATCTTCCTTTTCCCATTTTCCACCCCCACCAATACTGCCTCATCATCCTAGTCATGTCGTCGCAGACGGACGTAGGCAGCCTGAAAATGCTCATAACGTATGTAGGTATAGCCTGTGCAACAGCCTTAATAGGATCTCTTTGTTCCCGGCAGAGACAAACTGTTCACTCCAGTCGACCAACCTTGCTCGCAACCTTTCCTGAAGTGATTCAAACTGTTCTTTATGAATCCTTCCCTCTGGCACCGGCAGGCCCAGGTACTTGGGCTCAAAAACTTGCTGTGATACCTCCAAGATGCCTTTGACCTCATCCGCCACCAACGCATCACAGTTGTCAGAAAACAGGATGGAACACTTTTCAGGGTTTATCAGTTGACCCGTCGCTGCAGTATAAGTGTTCAACAAACCGTTGACAAAGCTAGCTTGCTGGCTCGAAGCCTCAAAAAACAGTAAAGTATCATCCGCAAAAAGCAAATGAGATATCTCCGGGGCACCCCGACATATGGTCACTCCCCTTAATTCACCACTCTCCACAGAGCTGGTAATAAGAGCAGACAAAGCGTCAGCTACAAACAGAAATAGGAACGGGGACAGCGGATCACCTTGTCGGAGCCCTCTCGATGGCTCAAAAACCTCAAGCAATTTGCCGTTGAATTTCACCGTGTACGTGACAGATCTTACACACGCCATCATCCATTTGATCCATGTTGCAGAGAAACCCCACCTGCTCAAGGCCTTCTCAAGAAAGTCCCAATCCACGCGGTCATACGCCTTGGACAAGTCTAACTTGTATGCACACGCAACAGGGTTATTATTCTTCAAAGTATGAATATGGTTGATGCACTCAAAAGCTATGATCGAATTATCCGAGATAAGCCGACCAGGAATAAACGCATTTTGGTTTTCAGAAATAAGTTCCGCCACGAGAGGCCGAAGCCGGTTCACCAAGCACTTGGACACTATTTTGTAGATCACGTTATACAAACTGATTGGGCGAAAGTCCTTGAGCTCCTTTGGGAACTGAATCTTCAGAATAAGCACAATAGCCGTATCATTCACCCCCTTAGGCTTGATTCCTGACACAAAAAATTCCATAACAGCCGCTGTGATCTCCTCCTTCATGACGGCCCAATTTCGCTGATAAAACCGAGCAGGAAATCCATCCGTACCAGGTGCTTTTAGCGGCCCAATTTGGAACAACGCATCCGACACCTCTTCGACAGTGAATGGTCTGCACAAAGACACATTCATTTCGTGTGTAACCTTTGTTGTTATCTTCTCCAGAACCGGCTCCGGGAAGAGAGTAGGGTCCTTTGTAAACACCTCCTTGAAATATGATGTAGCCATCAACTCCATCTCAGAGGGAACCGAGCACCACGTCTCATCCGCACGCTTCAGGCGCTGAATATAATTGCGCCGCGCGCGCCATACAGCCCTCCGATGGAGATATTTTGTGTTCCTCTCACCTTCCTTGAGCCATGTTATTCGTGATCGTTGCAGCCACAACATCTCCTCACGGTACAATAGCTCGTCCAGTTGATACATCTTCTGTCTTATGGCTGCCCTGTCTGCGTCATGGAGCTGCAGATCAGCCAGCTCAGTACGCAGCTTTTCAATTTTAGTCATGACATGGCCAAAGTTTGACTTGCTCTAGGCTCGCAACCGAAGCATCATCTCTTTGAGAGCATCCTGCACCGAATTCAAGTGCCCGGTCGGTTTACTCCTACCCCAGCTTTCCGCAATCATTGCCTCGAGGCCAGGGTGCCGTTCCCACATGATTTCATATCTGGGCATACTCTGAGTACGTCGTGGTTCTGCATGTGCTAGCCGCACCAAAATGGGCGGATGATCGGAGCACGAGGATGCAAGATGTACCACTTGCGCAAATGGGAACATATCTTTTAAAGCTTCGTCTGCACAGGCCCTGTCCAGTCGGACACGAACGTTCCTTGTTCCATGTTGTCCATTGTCATATGTAAAAGGGGCTCCTGAGAAGCCCAAGTCCACCAGCTCACAATCTTCCAAGCATTCACGGAATAGCAACATTTGGTTCTCAGACCGAGGCGACCTAGAGAAGTGTTCATGCTGCCACATTGCTTCGTTGAAGTCACCACAAACCAGCCATGGTTCCGTCGATACCGCCCGTAGACTTGACAGAGTACTCCACATAAGGTGACGGTTCTCCACCCTTGGTTCACCGTACACGAATGTGGTTCTCCAAGTTTTGTCACTTACATTGTCAACAATTCTCACATCGATAAACCTGGCACTAGAGTCGAGCACGGTTACATGTAGGTTATCGTCCCAAAACAGAGCCAGCCCTCCACTCAGGCCAACACTGGATACACCCGCAAAACCCTTCATATTCAATCTCCTTCTAAGTTTTTCCATTTGACTAGAGGCTTGACGAGTTTCTGATAAGAAAATCAGCCCCGGGGAATTGGCTTTTGAGAGGGCCAAAACCTCACGAACTGTCCGGCGGTTCCCCCCTGGCAGTTCCATATTAGGATACTCATTGCACCCGGCGGTCCTCCTCTAGGGAGGCCGCCGATCTATCATCCGAACACTCTTGGGAATCAAACTTTGCCTTCTTACTGTTTGAGCTGTTGCTAGGCGACGAGGGAACATCGTCTTCTCCTAGCCCTTGGGTCAGAGCTAAACTAGTAGTTGTTGTGCTAGGCTGTCCTTGCGAACTATCCATAGCCAGCCTTTTACGAGCCGGGGGGTCGATCTGCATGTCCCTGATACACACCTTAGTCGGGCTTGATGTAGTATCGGCCAGGTCTGGGTCATTGACCTTCTTCCCAGCCTTCTTTGCTGGAGTACGCTGCTGCTATTTCTGGTTATCAAAACCTCGACCAACCTCCTCAGTTCTTGCTCTGTTTGAACCATCTGCATACAGCCAGCTGCCAAACTTCATGTCTTTTGTCTCATGAACCCCAGATCCGCACTCCTTAAAGTCGTGCCCAATCAGCCCACATACACTGCAAAAGTGGGCAAGTTTCTCATACCGGACCAAGTACACCTGTCTCGCGCCTCCTCTGACGATACTCACAAGTTTTGTGAGGGGTTGGCGGATATCATGACAAACCCTAACCCTCACATAGTCCCCCCGGGTATTCCCATTTAACCTCATATCTAAAATCTCCCCAGATTTTTTCAGTAGTGATTCCACAATGTTCCTTCTACAAAACCCTTCCGGCAGTTTATGGATTTGCAACCAAATTGGCATGAATAGCATTGGCACTTCTTCAGCTTTAGTAAAGTCGTCGTATGGGCACATGAGAACTACCCAATTCCTGAATAGCCTTGGACCAAGTTCCACCATCCGCTCCCAATCTCCCAGGCACTCCGCTTGGACCACAAACAGGTTCGGTCCGACGGGTTTGAACTTCACTTGTTTCGCCGGATTCCAGGCCGCCTGCATCTCTCTGTAGAACGTTGTCAGACTAAAAGATTTATCCGTGTGAACCTTGGCTAGGGTGAGCCAGCGGACACCTTCGTTGATCACAGGATCATCCTCCTCAATAACCAAATCATCGAACTCTTCGTCCTCTAGGTTGAGCTGCTCCATGAAGTCTACCAGATCCGATCTCCCGACGGCTACGGAGCCGCCGCCACTTGTCCCGGACATAGCATCCGCCATCAATATCGTCTACAAGGTCGGCCGGAAGGACCCGACCACAGTGGCACGACCCACAGGTCTCGATATCCCAATCGAGGCCGGAGGGAGGTTTTGGCCGGACAGGGAACTCTCAGGCGACATAATCGCCAGAGAGGAAAAGAAACCCTAGCCTGAGCGTAACGGCTACTTGTTTTACACTAGTATATAAAAATTAGTACGTGCATGCACTTTGATATTAGCCAGGATATTAATTGCATGTATAGATATTACTAGCAAAATGGCCCCTTACTTGCAACAGGAGAAAAAAATCATAATCTTCAATGGTTGTGAACACATTTTCCTGCATCACCGAGATACATTAACACTCTCAATTTCATGAAATCATGAACAATTTTCGAAATCATGAACATTTTGTTAAACTCGTGCACATCTTTGAAATCGTGAATGTTTTTCAAATTCGTGGACACTTTTACAAATTTTCAAAAAAACTAAAATCAAGAACATTTTTATTTCACGAACATTTTATACTATTTGCAAACATTTTTAAAACTAGTGAACATTTAAAAAAAACTCTTGAATCGGCGAACATTTTTTTATTTAATGAAAAAAAATTAAATGCATGATCATTTTTGAATCAGCGAACATTTTATGACTGAATAAACTATTTCGTCAGTCACGAACAGTTTTTTAAATTTTTCGGATATTTTTCACTCATGAGCATTTTTTGAATTAGTGAAACATTGTTCAATTTCGTTAACATTTCTAATACATGAACTATTTTAAAAAATCCAGAACATCTTTTGATTTCCTAAACAATTTTATCAAAATGTTGAACTTTTTTGAATAAGCAAACGTTTTTATACAAAACCGCAAACATTTTTTGAATCCACAAACATTTTATGATTTATGAAAAAAATTATCTCGAAATTCTCATTTAAAAAAATCAGAAATTTTTTAAGTCCCAAATTATTTAAAGTAGAAAAAATATAAAAATGAAAAATATAAAAAAATGAAATTTAAGAAACAGGCCGCCCGGACATCGCCCGACCCAGATGGTGAAAGGATCGATATGGTTGACTAGAAGGGGGGTGTATAGACAACTACCAATTTTTAGCTTTTCTTAACAAATTAGGTTTAGAAACAAATAGGTTTTCTACATATATGCAACTAGGTGAACAACCTATATGATAGTAGTAACAACAACAACAACAACACAAGCAAGCGAGAGATACAACACAAGTAAAGCTTGCACAAAATAAAGGTAAAAAGTAACCAAAAGTGTAGCCGCTGAAGATGATGAGATTCCTTCCCTTTGAGGGGAAGTATGTCTCCGTTGGGACGGTGTGGAGGCACAATGCTCCCCAAGAAGCCAGTTGGGCCACCGTATTCTCCTCGCGCCCTCGCACAATGCAAGATGTCGTGATTCCACTAGTGGTGCCCTTGAAGGCGGCGACTGAACATTTACAAAAAAGGTTGGGCAATCTCCACAACCAAACTGGAGGCTCTCAACACCACCACCAAACTTCACCACAATGAATTATGGCTCCGAGATGACTTCAACCATCCAGGGTGCTCAAACACCCAAGAGTAACAAGCTCTGCAAGGGATTAGTGGGGGGAATCAAATTTCTCTTGGTGGAAGTGTAGGTCGGGCCCCTCTCAACCAATCCCTAGAAAAACAACAAGTTTGATTGGAAACGGAGGGAGATCGAGCGAAAATGGAGCTTTGAGCAATAATGGAGTTTGGGGGAGCAAGAGGTGGGTTTTCTTGGGGAAGAAGACCCCCTTTATATAGTGGGAAAGATGTAGGGAATCGTTGCATGGAAAACAAAAAAAATTCTACGCACACGCAATGATCTATGCATGGAGATGCATAGCAACGAGGGAGAGAGTGTGTCCACGTACCCTCGTAGACCGTAAGCGGAAGCGTTTCACAATGCGGTTGATGTAGTCGAACTTCTTCATGCTTCAACCGATCAAGTACCAAACGCACGACACCTCCGCGTTCTGCACACGTTCAGCTCGGTGACATCCCTCGCCTTCTTGATCCAGCAAGATGTTGAGGTAGTACATGAGTTCCATCAGCATGACGGCATGGTGACGGTGATGGTGAAGTGATCTCCGCAGGGCTTCGTCTAAGCACTACAAAAATATGACCGGGGTGTAAACGGTGGAGGGAGGCGTCGCACACGCCTAACAATTAATCTCTTGTGTGATAGGCGCCTCCTCCCACATATATATAGGTGGGAAGGGGAGGGGAGAGGCCAGGGTGCGCCCTAGGGCTGGCCGCCTGCCCCCTAGGGGCCCTGCCTTGCCCTGCGCCCCCCTGCCATGTTTTCCCAAGGGGGAGGAAATAGGGGGGGGGGGAAGGAAGTGGGAATCCTAATCCACACTTTCCTTTCCCTTCCTCTTTCCTTCCCCTCCTTAGGCCGACCTGCTATGGGAGCGCACCAGCCCCTTGTGGCTGGTGTCTTTCCCCTCTTGGCCCATAAGGCCCATATATTTTGCCGGGGGTGCCCGGAACCCCTTCCGGTGACCCGATAAGTACCCGGTAACCCCTGAAACACTTATGTGTCCGAATACTATCGTCATATATATCAATCTTTACCTATCGACCATTTTGAGACTCATCATCATGTCTGTGATCTCATTTGGGACTCTGAACAACATTTGGTCATCAAATCACATAACTCATATAATATTATATCATCATCGAACGTTAAGCGTGCGGACCCTACGGGTTCGAGAACTATGTAGACATGACCGAGACCCCTCTCCGGTAAATAACCAATAGCACAACCTGTATGTCCATATTGGCTCCTACATATTATACGAAGATCTTTATCGGCCAAACCATTATGACAACATACGTAATTCTCTTTGTCCATCGGTATGTTACTTGCCCGAGATCCGATCGTCGGTATCTTCATACCTGCTCAATCTCGTTACCGGAAAGTATATTTACTCATTCCGTAATACATCACCTCGTGACTAACTCCTTAGTCATTTGCTTGCAAGCTTATGATGTGTATTACCAAGAGGGCCCAGAGATACTCGTAGTGACAAATCCTAATCTCGATATATGCCAACTCAACAATCACCTTTGGAGATACCTGTAGATCATCTTTATAATCACCGGGTTACGTTGTGATGTTTGATAGCACACAAGGCATTCCTCTGGTATTTGGGAGTTGCATAATCTCATAGTAGAAGGAATATGTATTTGACATGAAGAAAGCAATAGCATAAAACTGACGATCATTATGCTAAGCTAACGAATGGGTCTTGTCCATCACATCATTCTCCTAATGATGCGATCCCGTTATAAAATGACAACACATCTCTATGGTTAGGAAACCTTAACCATCATTGATCAACGAGCTAGTCTAGTAGAGGCTTACTAGGGACACGGTATTTGTTTATTTATTCACATATGTATTTAGGTTTCAGATCAATACAATTATAGCATGAATAATAAACCTTTATCATGAATAAGGAAATATAAAATAACAACTTTATTATTGCCTCTAGGCCATATTTCCTTTAGTCTCCCACTTGCGCTAGAGTCAGTAATCTAGTTCACATCACCATGTGAATAACACCCATAGTTCACATTCCCATGTGATTAATACCTATAGTTCACATCGCCATGTGACCAACACCCAAAGGGTTTACTAGAGTCAATAATCTAGTTCACATCGCCATTTGATTAACGCCCAAAGAGTAATAAGGTGTGATCATGTTTTGCTTGTGAGAGAAGTTTAGTCAACAGGTATGTCACATTCAGATCCGTATGTATTTTGCAAATTTATATGTCTACAGTGCTCTGCATGGAGCTAGTCTAGATAATTGCTCACACGTTCAATATGTATCCAGATTGAGACTTAGAGTCATCTAGATTAGTGTCAACGCTTGCATCGATGTAACTCTTTAGGACGAACTCTTTATCACCTGCATAACCGAGAAACATTTCCTTAGTCCTCTTTAAGGCACCCAAGGATAATTTTGACCGCTGTCCAGTGGTCCACTCCTGGATCACTCTTGTACCCTCTTTGCTAGATAAGTGGCAAGACACACATCAGGTGTGGTAAGCATGGCATATCGTATAGAACCTATGGATGAGGCATAGGGGAATGACTTTCATTCTCTCTCTATCTTCTGCCGTGGTCGGGCTTTGAGTCTTAGTCAACTTCACACCTTGTAATACATGCAAGAACCCTTTCTTTGACCAATCCATTTTGAAAGTCTTCAAAACTTTGTCAAGGTATGTGCTTTGTGAAAGTCCTATTAAGCATCTCGATCTATCTCTATAGATCTTGATGCCCAATATATAAGCAGCTTCACTGAGGTATTTCATTGAAAAACTCTTATTCAAGTATCCTTTTATGCTATCTAGAAATTCTATATCATTTCTAATCAACAATATGTCATCTACATATAATATTAGAAATGCTACAGAGCTCCCACTCACTTTCTTGTAAATACAGGCTTCACCAAAAGTTTGTATAAAACCATATGCTTTGATAACCTCATCAAAGCATATATTCCAACTCTGAGATGCTTGCACCAGTCCATAGATGGATCGCTAGAGCTTGCATACTTTGTTAGCACCTTTACGATCGACAAAACCTTCTGGTTGCATCATATACGACTCTTCTTTAATAAATCCATTAAGGAATGTAGTTTTGACGTCCATTTGCTAGATTTCATAATCATAAAATGCGGCAATTGCTAACATGATTCGGACGGACTTAAGCATCGCTACGGGTGAGAAAGTCTCATTGTAGTCAACCCCTTGAACTTGTCGAGAACTTTTTGCGACAAGTTGAGCTTTCTAGACAGTAACACTACCATCAGCGTGAGTCTTCTTCTTGAAGAGCCATTTATTCTCTATGGCTTGCTGATCATCGGGCAAGTCCACCAAAGTCCACACTTTGTTCTCATACATGGATCCTATCTCAGATTTCATGGCCTCAAGCCATCTCTCGGAATCTGGGCTCATCAAAGCTTCTTCATAGTTCGTAGGTTCGCCATGGTCTAGTAACATGACTTCCAGGACATGATTACTGTACCACTCTGGTGCGGATCATGCTCTGGTTGACCTACGAGGTTCAGTAGTAACTTGATCTGAAGTTTCATGATAATTATCATTTGCTTCCTCTCTAGGTGGTGTAGGCATCACGAGAATAGTTTTCTCTGATGTGCTACTTTCCAATTCGAGAGAAGGTACAATTACCTCATCAAGTTCTACTTTCCTCCCACTCAGTTTTTTCGAGAGAAACTCCTTCTCTAGAAAGGATCCATTCTTAGCAACAAAGATCTTGCCTTTGGATCTGTGGTAGAAGGTGTACCCAATGGTTTCCTTAAGGTATCCTATGAAGACACACTTCTCCGCTTTGGGTTCGAGCTTATCAAGCTGAAACCTTTTGACATAAGCACCGCTTGACCAAACTTTGAAGAAGTGATAGCTCATGTTTCTTGCCAAACCACAGTTCATACGGTGTCCTCTCAATGGATTTGGACAGTGCCCTATTTAACGTCAATGCGTCTGTCCCTAATGCATAACCCCAAAATGATAGTGGAAAATCGATAAGGGACATCATAGTACACACCATATCTAATAAAATACGGTTAAGACGTTCAGACACACCATTACGCCGTGGTGTTCCAGGTGGCGTGAGTTGTGAAACTATTCCACATTGTTTTATATGAAGGCCAAACTCATAACTCAAATATTCGCCTCCGCGATCAGATCGTAGAAACTTTATTTTCTTGTTACAATGATTCTCTACTTCACTTTGAAATTCTTTGAACTTTTCAAATGTTTCACACTTGTGTTTCATCAAGTAGATATACCCATATCTACTCAAATCATATGTGAAGGTGAGAAAATAATGATACCCACCGCGCGCTTCAACACTCATCAGACCGCATACATCGGTATGTATTATTTCCAATAAGTCATTAGCTTGCTCCATTGTTCCGGAGAACGGAGTTTTAGTCAGCTTGCCCATGAGGCATGGTTCGCAAGTATCAAATGATTCATAATCAAGTTATTCCAAAAGTCCATCTACATGGAGTTTCTTCATGCGCTTTACACCAATATGACCTAAACGGCAGTGCCACAAGTATGTGGCACTATCATTATCAACTTTGCATCTTTTGACATGAATATGTGTATCACTACGATCGAGATTCAATAAACCATTCACATTGGGTGTATGACCATAGAAGGTTTTATTCATGTAAACAGAACAACAATTATTCTCTGGCTTAAATGAATAAATGTATTACAATGTCAGGACCCCGATCCTGAGTCACACCGATCTAGCATGTAACACATCATATCACTTTACGGCCTCACGCACGGTATTCCCACGGGTGCCACCTTACCTAGCCCGGGACCGTTTGCGCCTTTTGGCTCACGTATATGATAGTGCCGCTAGCATCCATATGACAAAGAACCCGGGCTGACATGGCTAGTCGTGAACCCAAAGTGGCACTAACTTACAGGGACAGGCATACATGACCCAACAACAAACGTGTCAGTCATCAGCGAGTGAATTCGGGCTGTAGCAACTAGGCTAGTAGGACTCCGGTAAACCGGGCTGTAGCAGGCTAACAGGACTCCGGTAGACACCGCGTGACATTTCCCCGAAGGGACAGACACAGGAACGAAGAAGGACACATGCCGGCCAGCCTAAGTGTTCCGGAGCAGTAGCAAGCTACCAGGGCTCAGTGGAAGCACTAGGAGACATTTCCCGGTAAGAGATGCTACCAAGGATAAACAACTAGATAGTCAGATCCCACACATACCAAGCATTTCAATAACATACACACAATATGCTCGATATGTGCAAATACAACATGGTATCACAACATGACTCTACAACTCAAGTATTTATTCAATAGGCTCCGAGCGAGATACTACAAACATGGGTCTCATGACCCAACATTCAGAGCATACAAGTCAAGCACAAGCGGAAGCTTAACATGTCTGAATACAGACATCTACAAATGAAAAAGGCTGAGAAGCCTTACTATCTACCAGATCCTGCCGAGGGCACAAGATCGTAGCTGAGGTAACAAGCTAAACGTGTCCACGCGGTACTACTAGCGAGACTGAAGTCTCTCTGCAAAAACATAAATTAAGCAATGTGAGTACAAATGTACCCAGCAAGACTTACATCAGATCTAACTACATATGCATCATTATCAACAAGGGGATAGTGTGGTTTAACTACAGCAAGCCAGCTTTGACTCGGTGGCTATCCTGAACTACGACTGCAAGTAACTCTTTTGAGGTGGCGCACACGAGTCCACATATTCACCATATCAATACACCACTATGGATCCGCTCCCGTCTCCCAACGAGAACGCCATCCATAGCACTCACGCTTATCTTGTGTATTTTAGAGTATCCACTTTCATTTGTCTATGAACTGTACAGGCAACCCAGAAGTCCTTTACGGCGGACACGGCTATTCGAATAGATCATATTAACCCTGCAGGGGTGTACTTCTTCACACACGCTCTCACCACTTACCGCCGTTTACACGACATGTACTCGGCAACCTTCAAGCGGAAGCCCAGCGAGGGTGTCGGCCACGACCTGACTAACCACACAAGTCTCTCGTCCAGGTTTATCGCCTATTTGGGTTCCATCCGCAAGGAGATCCGGCCGGGGTGTCGCTCACGGCCCCAAATGATGTGTGCAGGGTTCCCAAGTCCACCATCCGGGTGCCACTTGGTACACCGGGCCACTGTGCCTAGTCTGTCCCAACTACCGGGTGCCACTTGGTAGACTACTAACACTACCTACAAACACCAGAAACTAGTTGCAACTCCTGGACAGAGATCAAGTTGATTAATAAGTCGAGAGAGCTTGGAGCGCCCGGAGCCCAATGTGTGGTAGTAACTGTTCATGGATCACAAACACAGAACTCAGTTCCTGAGGACGGCTGCAATGAGACAACCCACCATGTACTCCTACATGGCCTCTCACCGCTACCTTTACCAAATCGTGTTCACACACTTAGTTCACACACAGTAGGACATGTTTACACACCTCCAATTCATTCCCGATGAATCCGACCTGACTCAACTCTAAGCAGTAGCAGGCATGACAAACAAGCATGAATGAGTAGGCACATCAGGGCTCAAACAACTCCTACTCATGCTAGTGGGTTTCATCTATTTACTGTGGCAATGACAGGTCATGCAGAGGATAAGGGGGTTCAACTACCGCAGCAAGTAACAGTTGAATCGTTGTTGTCCTAATGCAGTAAAAGAGAGCAGGAGCGAGAGAGTGGGATTGTATCGGAATGAACAAGGGGGTTTTGCTTGCCTGGCACTTCTGAAGATAATATAGCTCTTCATCGGTGTCATCGGACTCATCGTCGGAACCACGTCTATCGAGAGGTGGCAAGTTCCGGCAACACAGAAGGAAACACAATCAATGCAATGCACAATATGATGCATGATCATGACATGGCAAAATGAGTGTGTTGGGCTAATGCAACTAGCAGCAGGTTAAATGAAGTTGGTTTGAACCTTAGGTTCAAATTCAAACTCCATATGTGAAGGTTTAAATGTCAGTATATGATTTGTCCTAAATAGCAGCCATAAGTTGTTCTAACATGCATGAAATGGTACAGGTGGATAGATTGGATTTTTCCGATCATTTTTCATATATAATTTATTTCATTTGGAGTTACGGTTGAATTTCTATGAATTTTAGAAGTTTTGGATATTTTCTGGAATTTCCTGTATAAGAATAAATCTAGAAAATAATTAACTGCGTCAGCATGACGTCGGGGTGACGTCATCAGGTCAAAGGCGCCAGCCCAGGTCAAACCTGACCAGTGGACTTGACCAAGTCAAAGCTGACACGTGGGTCCACGGGGTTAGCACTAATCTAAACAAGTAATTTACACTAACCTAATCTATTTTAGTTAGCCGGTTAGTTGGGCGATGGGGCCCACATGTCATTGACACGTGGCACTAACTAAACACGATTAACACCTAAGCTAATGGCACCACATCAGCGTCACCGGAGTTAGGCGCCGGCGACCTCAAGTCGCGGCGGAAGGTCGCCGGAGCAGCGCTACGGGCGGCAGTGGGTCAAGCCAAGGGCACCAGTGGGTTGCCCTCGCTCGCCCGCATCCAGGTGTGGCACCTCCTGGTCACGGGGTGATCTGTAGCAGTGGCGACGGCAAGTTGGGCGGCGGCCGGAGTTCGGCCAAGGCGGGGCTATGGCCTAGAGGTCAAACGCGACCAGGGAAGAAGGGGGAAATGACTTGGGGGCTCACCGCGAGTTCGTAGGGAGGGTAAGTGGGCTCGGGGACGTCTTGTCGGCGGGAATTCGGCGACGGCGTTTGGTGGCCGAGGCGGTGAGGAAGATGGCGATTGAGGCGATGCTGCAGGGCATCCGGGGCGCATTCTTCGGCTTGGAGATTCACGGCATCGAGGCGGAGCTAGTGGACGCAGCCACGGGGCATGGGGGTAGTGGTGGA